>NC_090265.1:850791870-851155204 GCF_040414725.1 Anabrus simplex
TGACCTCTCCAGCGAACTCTCAGTCTATCCGGAGGTACCTTCCCACCTGGCTGCCTAGTGAAGGCTTTGTGTAGTAGGCCATTATTCCGTAGAATATGACCAAGACGTCAGCTTTGGATTATGGCAGTTACATCAGAGTTACTGACGTCGCTCGTAAGTCCTGATTGCTGTGAAGTTTCCAGGTGGTATTTTCTTTTAATGATCATAAAATTTTCCTCAGAATTTTATTTTCAAATGTACTGAGTGACCGGCAGCTTTTCTTAGATAAGATCCCAAGCCATACAGTAGTACCAGTAGGATAATTATTCAGTATTACCTTGATCTGTATTTATGCACAACATAATTACTAAACATTACGATATGTTTCTTTTGCCACTCTTCATAGTCTATCAAACATTTAAGTGACCACAGATAACGTTTTTCGCTTCTTCTTCTTCTTCTTCTTCTTCTTCTTCTTCTTCTTCTTCTTCTTCTTCCACAACCCGTGGGTTTTGTCCTCGTGTGGTTTTCACCCTGCTTAACGGCCGGATGTCCATTGTGACGCCAACCATATTGGGCATTTCTACTGAGATAATTATTTAATAATATGCCAACATAAAACCAATATTACAAAGAATCGCTTTAAGACGTAAAAAATACAATGGGGTTGATGTTGGCTGGCTGCCAAAATTCCGTGCGTTCCCACCCCCTCCAGTGTAACAGTCCACTGAGTGTAGTGGAAGTGAGGTGAGTGGTTGTCTTTCAGTGTAAAAAAGATTCAAGTGTGGATTTCTTAAAATGGTTCTTTAATTTTATTTTTTTTTTTTTTTTTTACAATTTGTTTTACGTCGCAACGGCACATATACGTCTTATGGCGATGATGGGAGAGGAAAGGCCTAGGAGTGGGAAAGAAGCGGCCGTGGCCTTAATTAAGGTACAGCCTCAGCATTTGCCTGGTATGAAAATGGGAAACCACGGAAAACCACCCTCAAGGCTGCCGACAGTGGGGCTTGAACCCACTATCTTCCAGATGCAAGCTCACAATGGTTTCTTTAAAGGAAGCTGTGTACTTTCTGTAATAGTAAAGTTTTTCATTATTTACTCTTTAAGGGAGATCAGCCTCATACGAGACGGGACAGTAAAACATGCGTGATTCATAATTATTTGAGACATACAGTACACAAGGCTGCGAAAGTGTTTCTATGAAACATTTTCATAGCTGGCGGTCACCCGAAAATTTGTATAACGTGACGCGACAAAACTTTTGTGTGAAGGAAGTGTAACCATAGCAACCACGCAGGCTGTGATGTAAGGTATGGATGGATGGTCAAACAATGTTACCTAGCAACCGTGCAGGCTATTACGTATGGCTGGATGGCATCTAAAATAAGAAGCCATTGATGAATGGCCATGAACGGGAGACATTATCATAATTTGATTTTCGCGAGGGGAAAAGTGTTTTCCTTTGTTTACTCTATTCTTTCTTACCGAAGATTATGTAATCAATGGAAAATATCTTATATGATTTTGTCTGCTAGAACCCGCATGTATGCGTTTATTTTTCTGTACGGAAGCGAGTGGTCGTGTCACGGAGAGTTAATAAATAGGTTTTTTTATCATATTACGAAATATTTCCTGTAGTTATGACAATCAGAACCTGCACTTGTATAACTGATATACAATGTCGGTAACTGTTCACAAAGTATTCATAAATGGGCCCTCAATACAGTATTTCAAATATTTACTAAACAGCCACAAATAATTCAGAAACTATCGATCGGATTGTTCAACGAAAATTTCCAGAGAAAATACAAACACCGACATACTCCATAGCTTGTAAGTATCTTCAGATTCTCTAATTACTTCGTTAATGCCAGAAAAATCCTTCAGACGAAATATACAAGAGCATGATATTAAGATTGTTACTGGTATCAGATCAACCATCTACGTCTTGAACAACTAGCCAAAATGACTTACGTGAGTTCAAACTACCATCATGTCACACAATATTTCGATATCCGGACATTTCGTACCTCGGACATTCCGTACCACTTGATTTTTGAAGATAATTTGTACCACCTAGGTCGTTATCTACCTGCGAACGGTTTTCCCGTAATCCCCAAATATTTACACCAGGACAATCAGATTGGAATTCCATTTCGCCAGCGGGCGTAATGAGCCTGATGGACACACTTTAGAAATCAACCACAAAATTAATTTACAACATTTGCTGAAGAAAAACTCTATATTATTTTAACAGTTGCCCTTTAAACTACACTTATCACTGACTTGTATATAAATAGTATCATAAGAAGGTCGATTTTTTGAAGTGTAAATCCTGAACAAAACCACAGAATAGAAATATACACTGTGTTCGGGCACAAAGTACTTGACGAGCATAAGGATGGATAATATTACTATCTTTGTGAATATTTATAAACTACTGCATTATTTCAGTATCAAGTATTTAAGTAAAATAAAATATTCTGATGAACTGGCCGATATGGGCTTGAAGGCCACGCGAAAACAGGAAACTACTGAAAAGTGGAAGTATGTAGGTCCCGGCGAATGACGAATACAAGATAAGAATTAACACGTGTACCAATCAGGGATCAGTTACGCCCGACGGAAGGTTAACATCAGTAGTGGTCACATCGTGCGGAGGCTTCTGCGCCGCTAATGGACAATGGAAATATATATAAATGAATACATTAATTAGAATATCGTTTTTACTTTGCAATACTTTCCACTTTTCCAAGTGGTACGGAATGTCCCCGCCTAAGTATTTTAAAGTCATTACCTGTCACTTCGCAGGTAATCAGCCGGTCTAGTGGTACGAAATGTCCTAGAGCCGAATATTCCAGTACCGTGAAGCCGATGATGCAGACTCAGAATGATCAGCTGGACATTGTAAATTCATCTGACATGCACTGACATGAAGTGCATAATGAACTATAGTGTTGTTATAGTTTACTTCAGTGTTAAGATTAGATTAACGGACGGAAAGCAAGGTACTACCAATATAAATGGACCAAATTATTTGAGATTATGAAGGTGATCGGGATCAGATACCGAGAAAGAAGAACTTATCTACAAACTGTACAAAAATCAGTCTGCAGCGATAAGAATTAAGGGCTTTGAAAAAGAAGCGGCAATCCAGAAAAGAGTGAGGCAAGGCTGTAGTTTGTACCCCTCATTTTGTATTAAACAGGCTGTTAAGAAATCAGAACGGTAATTGGAAAAGGAACCATAATCCAAGAAGGGGAAATCAAAATTAAGATATCTGCCGATGATGTTATTGTAATTGAGTCTGCAGAGGACCTGGAGACATTGCTGAATGGTATGGACAGGGTCTTGTGGAAGAAGTACAAGATGAAATTAAATAAGTTCAAAACGAAAGTAATGGAGTGCAGTCGTACGAAGTCAGGTGATGCAGGAGGAAATATTCGATTAGGAAACTGTCTTGAAGGAAGTAGATGAATATTATTTCTTGGGTAGTAAAATAACTAACGATGGCAGAAGAAAAGAGGATATAAAATGCAGCCTGGTACGAGCAAGGAAGGCCTTTCTTAAGACAAGAAATTTGCTCACTTTGAACATTGATATAGGAGTTAGAAAAAAACCTTTTCAAGACTTTCGTGTGGAGTGTTGAATTGTATGGAAGTGAAACATGAATAATAACTACCTCGAAAATGAAGAAAATATAAGCTTATGAAATGTGTTACAGAAGAATGTTTAATGTGGGATGGGTAGAACGAATCACGAATGAAGAGGTACTGAATCGAATTGGTGAGAGGAGATCGATGAGGCTACATTTGACTAGAAGAAGAGATAGAATGATAGGACACAGCTGAAGACGCCCAATTCTTGTTCAGCTAGTTTTTGAGGGAAGTGTAGGCGGTAAGTAGATAAACAATCTTCATTATCATTTCATCCTCATCACGACGCGCAGGTCGCCTACGGGAGTGAAATCAAAAGACCTGCATCTGGCGAGCCGAACTTGTCCTCGGACACTCCCGGCACTAAAATCCATACGCCATTTCATTTCAATATATAAATGTATAGTTCCTAATCATTATTTTGTCGCACTAGATTGCAATACTGCACCACTGTGCGTCGTCGACAATCTAAGTTATTTGTTTAGTGTCTCTTGTAACTGTTAATGGCTTTAAAAGACGACAGAGTGTCAGCAGTTGGCCCCAGGAGTTTTTGAACGTGTTGTATACCAAAGAGACGGCACTGTATTTAAAGATCTCCAAATGCCATTGATCTCAGCGAGGACCGAATCTGCTATCTTGGAAAAGAATCATGACTAATTTCTGATCCCCAAGTTGATTGTTTCGATCCGCTACCCAAATACGCCAGCCTCGTGTGGGTAGATATACTCTCGGCAACCCTGAAGATGGTCTTCCGTGACTTCCCCATTTTCACACCAGCCTGTAACTTAATTAAGGCCATGGTCACTTACTTCCCGCTCCCTGCCCTTTCCCATACCATTGTCGCCATAAGACATAACTATGTCGGTGCGAGGTAAAGCAAATTTTAGAAAGGAAAATATTCCCGCGGGAGATAATTCTGGCATTTCGACGTCTGAAAAATAGTAAAAGCAGCTAATGGGACGCATAATCAATAATAATAATAATAATAATAATAATAATAATAATAATAATAATAATAATAATAATAATAATAATAATAATAATAATAATAAAATCGTGTCCTCGTCCTGAGGTGGTGCAGCTCTTTTCAGGCACACCTCCAATGGGAGGTGAACTGCCATTCTTTAATTTCTGGCAGCACCGGGAATCGAAGCCGGGACACCGAGGACGGCAGCTAATAGTGCAAACCGTTAGGCTAGGGAGGCGGTAATAATAATAATAATAATAATAATAATGTTGGCCGTGTGGTCAGGGGCGCGCAGGTGTGAGCTGCATTCGGGAGATAGTGGGTTCGAACTCCATTGTCGGCAGCCCTGAAGATTGTTTTCCTTGGTTTCTCATTTTCACACCAGGCAAATACTGAGGCGGTACGTTAATTAAGGCCACGGCCGCTTCCTTCCCACTCCTAGCCCTATCCCATCCCATCGTCGCCATAAGACCTATCTGTGTCGGCGCGACGTAAAGCAACTTGTCAACAACAACAACAATAATAATAATAATAATAATAATAATAATAATAATAATAATAATAATAATAATAATAATACTCTTAATGGCATTTTTAAGACCACAAACGAAATAAATTAGTTTCATGTAATACTATATGCTCCTCATGCCACTTCCAAGGAATTTCATTCAACAAGTCAGACAAAAGACGATGGCTAGTAGCAGATTCTTCTTTAGTAGGCTGAGTTTATATACAAGCTGTAACCAAAGACTGTTGATTGATTTATTAGCAAAGCACAGGGGGCTAAATGACCAGACAAGTATTAAGGAAACACGTGGCAAAGAGCATGGACAATCTTGGGAACACGCGCTCCCTTAAATGGCAAGAAGCCTCTCGCATTGTGATAATCACTTGTTTTTGCAATTTTTGCGCATACACGTCAGAGCCCTTCTTGAATAACTTAACTTTAAAAACACCCTGTTCACTTCCGTACTTCTGCAATGTGACTCCCTACAGTATGTGACCATCTGAAAATAAACTACTGGCCTTTCATTTACGAGTAAACTAACAGGATAAACTAAAATATGGTTTGTTTTAATACCTCCAAACATTTCTGTGTTCCAGTAACTCAAAGGTATGAGTTAGGAAAGATTACTGCTTACCTGCTGTGTCTGCAATACGGTGAGTATGGAAGTTTGTCATTAGAGAATTTATTGCATCAAGATGACGATAACTGCGATATCGCTCTACACTCTTGATGCGTAAGGGGTAACAATGGATATTAAGAACAATTAGCAATACCGCGGGAGAAACAGCAGCCAGGATACGGCAATAACAACTTCAAACTTGAAAAATGTTATAACTGTGCAAAATTATTCTAACGACTAGAGTTGTCAGACAGCCTGTATGTAAATGATTGTCTCGGAGCTTGCAGTCTATTCTCTCTCTCTCTCTCTCTCTCTCTCTCTCTCCTTAAGGCGTCAAATCTATATGGTCTGACACCATGGTTAGGCAGTTCGAGTCCCGTTAGTAGAAAATAATCGCACGTCAGAATGTGAGGTCGTGGTATACAATCTCTAATCACTACACTGTACAGCAGAAACCTGGATTCAATTCCAAACCTCTCCGCAGTGTTCATATAGAGTGAAGGCATAAGACGCCGTTGATGGCAATTCTTCCGTTGGATGGAGACGTTAAGCGTTGAGCAGCCTCCTTGGCGTTGTTCGACAGGAGTAGGCTATGTGCGTGCCAACACCAGTTTCACCCTCTCTCTACTTCAATATCATCATCATCATTATCATCATCCCACATCCAGACGTGCAGGGTGTCAAATAGAAAGACCTTCTCCAGGCGAACCGAATATGTCCTCGGACACTCCCAACACTAAAAAGCCATGCGATAAATAACTCTTAGGACTAGGGTTGTCAGAGGACATGTATGTAATGGACAGTCCCGTAGCTTGCAGTCCGTTTTCCTTTCTTTCTCTCTCGAGCAAGTGGCTGTGCGGTTTGGGTCACGCAGCTATCAGCTTGAATTCGGGAGATAGTGGGTTCAAGCCCCACTATCGGAAGCCCTAAAATTGTTTTTCCGTGTTTTCCCATTTTCACTGCTTAATTAAGGCCACGGTCGCTTCATTCCTACTCCTAGCCCCTTTCTATCCCATCGTCTCCATAAGACTTATCTGTGTCGGTGAGACATAAAGCAGATTGTAAGAAAAATATAATATCTCCCTTTCTCTCTCTTCTCTCTCTAGTTGTTTAACGTCACTCTAACACATTGAAGGATTTCGGCAACAGAGGGATGGGAAAGGGAAGGTAACGGCCGTGGCCTCAATTAAGGTACAGCCCAAGCATTTGCCTCGTATAAAAATGGGAAACTACAGGAAACTATCTTCAGGGCTGCCAACAGTGAGACTCGAACCCACCACTCCCCGGATGCAAGCTCACAGCTACCCGACCCTAACCGCACGGCCATTTCGCTGAGAATCTGTTTTCTTGACCTGTGTAAAAAATATACATCCTGTAAATTTGTCCTGAATTTGGTTACTGACAATTTCATTTTTAAGAACTCACACACAAAAAAGCGCATTTTGAACATTATGACTACACGGAATATTCAAATTAGAATACTTCTCTTTGAATGTTACGCCATTTAATCCTTAGTTTAAGTTACCATTTGTTTTACGTCCCAATGAGACAGATAGGTCTGATGGCGACGATAATCTTTAATCACAAAGGAAGACTCGTAGATCTCGAAATCGATTGCTGGAGTCGATATTAGAGTAAAACTTCCGTGGCTTCTAGACGTTCCTTGTTCATTCTACAGACAACAGTAAGTAATCAGTCCATGCATTTACTGCTTTTCAAAGGTATAAGTTCGTTTGTTGTTACATCAGTTATTCATCGAATAATCAGCGTAATTATCTGTGTATATTTAAAATTCAATAACATGTGTCTATCTGTTAAGTCATCAGTCCTCAGGCTGGTTTCAATGCCGATGAGGAAGTGTACATCCAGCCACGAGTATACAAAACAGTACGGATTTATTACCGCTCGTCCTACAAACAGTCAGATTAGATGCAAGATGCGTCATGCAACTTTAATAACACAAACACCAGAAGACCTATTGTTAAGCACATTAAGACAAATACAGTAGAGACAATACGCGACACTCAGCGAGATATCGAGGGACAGCTATTAGAGCCTCTCTCTAGCGGATTGACCTGAGAACTACTGATTCTATCATAAAAGCACGTATATTTGTGTGTGAGGTTTTTGGTGTTATTTATGCATTTTCAGTGAGTTGATATAATTAAATAGTAGCGTGTGTCATTCTTTGATATCTCCTCTCAACATGAGGGGAAAGGTATGTGCTGTGTTTGGCTGCAGTAACTATGTAGAGAAGAATGCGCGGTCTTTCTTCCGTTTTCCTCGTGACAAGAAAATGTAAGTAATATTGTGTTTGCATATATATTCTCCCAGTGACAAACATATATTTATAGTACTTCATAATCTTCTGACCTGCTCGAACCATATTTTAACTGGCTTAAAATATGATACGCATATTTTATTGTATAGTGCAGCAGTTAACATTCAATACCGATGTGTTGTTGTAGGTGTGATCTGTGGGATTGATTTAATTCAGGAAAATATATATGCATGTGAGTGTGGCTGGTCGTGTTCCAAGATAATCCATTTGGAATGCCGTAATGCGTTGTCAAGCACTGAAGAAAATATGGGTGATTTAAGAAATGTACATATTTTGTTGAAACAAATTGATGATGCAAATTTGCTTTACCCTAATGTAATAGCATTGTGGCAAGTATTACTTATAGGGAAAGTTTGAATGTTCTTGAGGCTAAATTTATAGATTTTTCTTTCCGTTAGAAGGCTTCGAGTTAAAACGAAAATTGTCCAAATCTTAAATGTAAATTCATTGAATCATGTGTGTAAGGAATGTGCCGATATTTTTGTTGACAAGTGTTTTAAAATGATGATACAATGCTTTTAAATTATAAAAAAGAAAAATCTAGCCATGCACGTTCAGGCAGGAATTCTAAGCTAGAAAAGTAATTCATAAATGAAAGATCAAGCCCTTTCACAGCAGTCCATTTCACATCTTGATTATATGTCTAATTTCAGTCTTTAAATAATAACCTGTTAAATAATTCTTCAATCATTTATCCAGAATTGCTTTAGCAACTTTGAAGTTAATATCTTAGTAACACTTTCTTTCTAGACATAATTTATTTATCCTTTTCCGTATATACATTTCCAATGATATTTGAATTTAGCGCGAATTTTAAGGTCAAGCCACTAGGAGCGCCACTTGCGACTTGTCTCCCATTTTAACAAGGCTAAATCCGAAAGTGTCGCGTATTGTCTCTACTGTATTTGATTAAGACAATGAAGCATAAGCTGAGAGCTGCTTTAGCGACTCGTAGTACAGTAATTATTTTGCTAAGGAACTTTGTTATTTTGCTAAGGAACTTTCAACTGAAGAAACTGAAATTCTAGCTGCAGAAATTACAATGGCTTTTCACGATATCAAACACCATCAGCCCTTCACTACAACCAATTTATACAAGTATTATACATTGTGACTGCCAGCCCGTAGTGTACGGGTAACGTGCCTGTCCTTTAAACAAAATGCCCGGGTTCGATAACCGGCCAGTAAGGGATTTTTAGTTGGATCTGACGCCTGGTTCGAGGTACACTCGACCCTCGTGATTACAATTGAGGTGCTACCTGAAAGCGCTTTGGTGGCCCCGGTCTAGAAAGCTAAGAATAAAGGCTGAGTGGATTCGTTGCTATGACCACGTGTCACCACCTCATAATCTGCAGGACTTCCGGCTGCCTAGCGGTCACACAGTAGATCTTCGGGACCGGTAGTGCCAGGCGATGGATGGTTATATTTTGTGATTCAAATCTTGCGGGCAAATATTGAAGCACCAGAACAAAATCAACGGCATTGATAAAAAAAAAAATAATAATAATAACAGGCTGTTGCGCCTCATAGTACCAAGAAAGTGGTGAACGAACTGAAAATTGAAAATTATTATGGAACATCAACAGA
Source organism: Anabrus simplex (assembly GCF_040414725.1). Lineage (NCBI taxonomy): Eukaryota > Metazoa > Arthropoda > Insecta > Orthoptera > Tettigoniidae > Anabrus > Anabrus simplex. The sequence continues at coordinate 850,801,531 of NC_090265.1, forward strand.
AGCTAGCAATGATGGAGCAGAGAGATATTTCCACTATGTCCAATGCCTCACATGTAAACATGAACTTTCTTCACTCCTGGGGAAACTTCTGAATTAATAATCACAGAATTCCGTGAAGAATCTCTGTGTAGTTTAGGTGTGGAGCTGAGATGTGTTGCTTATTGCGGCGATATTGCGAGTAAAAATCTTGGTTGACAGATTAGACAGGGAATAAACGATGTCTTCACTCAACCGAAAGCAACTATAACTGAGAAATGGGAAAAATTACATAACCGAGCTCGATGGCTGCAGTCGCTTAAGTGCGGCCACTATTCGGGAGATAGTGGGTTCGAACCCCACTGTCGGCAGCCCTGAAGATGGTTTTCCGTGGTTTCCCATTTTCACACCAGGCAAATGCTGGGGATGTACCTTAATTAAAGTCACAGCCGCTTCCTTCCTATTCTTAGGCCTTTCCTATCCCATCGTCGCCATAAGACCTATCTGTGTCGGTGCGACGTAAAACAAATAGCAAAAAAAAAAATGCATATGCTAACGGAAACATTATTTGTTAAAGAAAGACGGGACACAAAGTTTTACAACTGAGTGTTAAGTCTGTATGTCCGAACACATGAGGGTGAATTCCACCTCAGAAGCTGTACTGGTAACTTTCTATAAAATATGTTATAATTATTTGATTAGTTGGATTGTTCCACTAGAAGAGTTTGAATTGTTTTCGTGGATGTTACTTTTTGCAATTCCCACCTGGAAACAAGTTGAAATAAATTGTATCTACTTGAAGGAACATAACATAGATGTAAATGACTAACAATTATTTAGTTAGTGGGAAGTGTTAAAACAAAATTCTAGAACAAGAGCATAAGAGTAACACTTATCGACTGCAAATACACTCTATCACGTGTTTACAGTATTCAGAAAATTGAATACAAATAAGAGTATTGTGAATTGATGAGTTGTTGCTAGTTTATGTTCAACATCCCAGCGCATATTCTCAAGTACACGGTATATTTTCATTAATAATTGTGCAGTGAAGTAAAGAGAGAACCAGACTCGATGTAACATCAGTTAAATGAATTTTGCATTGTTAATTTTGGAGATGACTTGTAATCAGTTTAATAACTATGGGTTGCAAGAAAAGGAAAACTAAAAAGATGCAAAAAGATCGGATAAATAGGAACTTTACCCTTTGGGAAAGTTAATGATCATAAATATGCCATTCAATAAATGAAATCAAAATACCGATAACGAACGATTTATTTGCATTATTTCACAGAGCATCTTTGGCAATCAACGACTAATGTGACGTCACTGACGGTACACCTTCTATTTCAACCACTGATCTCTATACCTGGATGGCTGGTAGCTTGGGTAGCAGTAAGCCGAATAGAAGATGACTGGCGTACTAAGATGGCAGTGAGCGCACGGTGCAGTAGACCACGAGGAGCGCGCTTGCTTTGTTTATGCTTAGTTCAGTGACGCTAGGCCTCTTGATTGTAGTTCCACGAGTGCTCTGTGCTTTGTTATTGCAAAGTAAATAGTAGTGTATTTTACGAATTTAGGTTCGTTGCCTTGTAGTATACTTGTGGATTACAAGATTCAATTTAAATATGTATGTGTTTATCTGAGTCCGCCTCTGTGGTGTAGTGGTTAGCGTGATTAGCTGCCACCCCCGGAGGCCCGGGTTCGATTCCCGGCTCTGCCACGAAATTTGAAAAGTGGTATGAGGGCTGGAACGGGGTCCACTCAGCCTCGGGAGGTCAAGTGAGTAGAGGTGGGTTCGATTCTCACCTCAGCCATCCTGGAAGTGGTTTTCCGTGGTTTCCCACTTCTCCTCCATGCGAATGCCGGGATGGTACCTAACATAAGGCCACGGCCGCTTTCTTACCTCTTCCTTGCCTATCCCTTCCAATCTTCCCATCCCTTCACAAGGCCCCTGTTCAGCATAGCAGGTGAGGCCGCCTGGGCGGGGTACTGGTCATTCTCCCCAGTTGTATCCCCGATCAAGAGTCTGAAGCTCCAGGACACTGCCCTTGAGGCGGTAGAGGTGGGATCCCTCGCTGTGTTTATCTGAAATATGAATGAAGAAACATTCTACGGGGTATTAACATACCGCAGTGTTCAGCTTATGGATGTACAAACAGAACCGATCAGTAGAAGGAGAAATCATTTCATCGGGGAGTTTTATACTGTACATAAGAATCTTCCTAGGGTAGTGTTTTGAGTTTTAGGTTTATTGTATCTTATTTCGCATATTCCGGGAGCAAAATGGCAATTAATTTTTGTAGGTTTCCTTTCTCGAGACCCGAACATGTAAGATCATCGATTAGGAGTATCAGGCGGGAGAATTGGGAGCCTTCTAAAACAGCTGTTCTCTGCTCGGATCACTTAGAGGAAGACTGTTTTGATAGAAATGGACAAACTGTACACCTTAGAAGTGATGTACAGCCAACTGTTTTCAATTTTACTGAACATTAACTGCAAGTAAACATTTACTTATATTTTTTTATTTCTCGTAATTAAACTGACGGTTTCGATGAAATAATTGACGTGACCTTATAACAATCTTAGAAAATGAAGTCTGGGGGAATTCTAGACCTTATTTACATCAGTAATAATTATGGGTGGGAGAAGGGAAAGTGTGGTGGGTGTTTGGGGCTATCCCATTACACAATTCGTGGTATTTGGGACTCTTAACTGGTGTTACATATATCTGATGACTATCAATATCGCTTTGCTAGCTGAATTTAATTAAAGAGGTCTGTAATAGTAAATTAAGCTGCAGGTAATGTGATATATTGACAAGTTTTGAATATTTGCTGGTTTTATAAATGTGTACATTTGCTTCACTGATATTTTAATTTGATAATATGCGCGTTATTTCATGGAAACAGGAAACAGAAATTCATTATCAAGCACCGATTACGAATGTCGAATCTAGGCCTGTATAGTGAGCTACGTTTATAGGTACATCATTTTAAGAATGCATAATTTCATGGCATACATGTATACAATTTACAGCAATGTTTCCAGAAACTGGTTTTTACTTGTATTGTGTTACCGATCGCTAATTGCATGTATTCAGCACCTAAGTTAATATTTGTCGGCCGTTATTATACACTCATGTTTGTTGCTATCCCGGAGATTTACTGACCTCGGAATGACGTGTCAGTGATCCCAATGTCCTTATGCTTTGAGTGAACATGTCTCTATATTTTTAATTATTCCAATGCGCCATTAATTGCGACTTAAAATTGACTATATTATCATTGCTTCCCCATAAGGAGAGTTCTAGGTTGGGCACGCCAACATGGCGAACCGCGCACTCAACTTGGCGTACTTTCTCCTGCAGCGGAGAGCTGCCATCAGCGATCCATGTATAGAGATCAGTGATTTCAACACACAGTATTTATACAAATCCACAGCCAGAGCATCTTTGGCGACCAAGGCCTACGGTAACGACCAATGTGACGTCACTTCCGTCACACATTTTGTAGCGTCACGTTACACAAATTTTTCGGATGAGCCCCAACCGTGGCAATAAACTAAGAAGAGCATCCGGACTTTGGATTATATACCTCAACTTCATGAAGTGAGTACGTAAAATAATTGTTGAATTTCCCATACACAAAATCAGTATACTAGGGTTATAGTTCAACAATTACTGTTCACCACAGGTTGAATATTACGATCACATCTTATTAAAGATGTGAGGAATGAATGCTAGAAACTGGTCCTAACAACGAAGTTTTTAAATACATGATAGAGAGGTTTAAAAAATTCGTTACAATGATTCAGGTAACAGGCTTTCGCATGTATTGCTCGTACAAACACAGGACAGTCAAAAAGCAGGTGATGTACCGTCTGAAGGAATCCACAGAAAAATGAACAATCGTCCGAAACATTTCTCTTAAATCCCTTGAACTGACTTGAATTTACGACGGCCACCTAAAAAGTGAATTACAACAAAGTTCAGCACTAGCATATTACACTGAAATGGATGCTCGATCTCGAGAAAGAATGCTTCTTCCATAACAGATCCATTCTGGGTTGTGATCTAAAAGTTGGTCCACTGACGAACTGGAGCTGTGATGTATGAAACTTCTATCGTAACATTTTTTTGCAGATTCTTTTGCTAGTAGATCTGATGTTTTATTTCCAATTTTCTCTCTCTCTCTCTCTCTCTCTCTCTCTCTTTCTAGCAATTCGAACTAAAGCTAAAGGTCCAGATAATATTCCAATATCCATGATTTCTACCTGCATAGGCAAATTTCTTCCTGCCCTTGTGCATTTATTTAACTTCTCTCTACAGAATGGAGTTTATCCCTCAGAGTAGATGCGTGCCAATGTATGTCCTGTGCCCAAAAAGAGAATACCAGCAGTATGTAGTGATTTTAGGCCTATCAACATCCTTTGTGCACTTAGTAAGGCACTAGAAAAAATGTTCATGAGCAGATACGTGAATATTTGTCTAAATACAACATTCTAAATCCCCATCAATCTGGCTTCAAGAAGGTCCATAGTACTACTACTGCTCTTCTGAAGGTTACAGATGATATATGCGCGGCCACCGATAAGAGGCAGCTTACTATCCTATGTCTCTTTGATTTCTCTAAGGCATTTGACTTAATCATGAGTTGTTTCTTGCTAACCTGAAGTCAGTTGGCTTCTCCCAGAGTGCTCTGTCGTGGTTTGAATCATATCTGTCAAATAGATCACAAAGAGTCACGTTTGTTCACGGACGATCCTCTAGCTGGGAATCAGTAAACTGTGGCATACCGCAAGGATAAGTCCTCGGTCCTTTATGTTTTTCAATTTATATTAATGACATGTCTGAAGTCTTTAAAAGCAGTACCTTTCACGTGTATGCTGATGACTTCCAAGCTTAATTCCACTTTTGTCCCACTAACACATCTTCTTGTATAATGTATTTTAACCATGACATCTCTCGATTGATCGAATGGAGCGCAAATCATAACCTCCAATTAAATGTGGCTAAGATCCAGCTTATTTGCATAGGTTACACAAAACTCCTGAAAACTGCTGACCTCAAATCCCTCCCAGCAATAGAAATTCTAGAGACATATCCATTATAGTGACACCGTTAACAATCTAGGTCTAATTTTCGACAGAACCTTATTCTGGTCTGATCATACATCAAATGTAATCCGGAAAGTTGTGTCATCCATGCATATTTTGAAACGTAACGTGTCATGTACATCACCTTTCATGTGAAAACTACTTGAAAACATAACACCCTATAACATACAGCTACAGTACAATGGTTGAAACTCCATGAACGTCGGGAAATCTCAGTAGCTGCTGCTACGCACAACATTCTCAAACTGAAGACACCATCCTGCCTTTATAATGCATTTAAACATATGGAATTCGTACATAATAGAGATAATAGGTTTACAAAAACCACCCTTCAAATACCCCTTCATTTAACAAATACTTTGTTTGCACTGCATCACGCATCTTTAACGTCTTCAATCTTCACCGTTTCGCAAATAACACTAACTGTACCCAACAAAAGCATTCCTTAACATCTATCTTCCTGGAGGAGTACGCAAGGGGCTGAGATTAGGCATTCTTGTGTCTAAAAATCAGATATATGTATATTTCGAAGAAAATTGTTTCTCTGCTTTAGCTTTATATTCTTTCGGTTCATGTAGTCTAAAATAACAAATGGGCTTAATGATTTACTTTCTTACTTATTATATATTGCATGTTTTAATTTTAATGAATTTCGTATCTGTATTTTCATTTTTTAAGTTTAATGTTGTTTAATATTTTAATATTATAAAACACACTAACTACAGTGTTCATAAACCTGTATTGTATTATACGAACACGCTACATAGAGGGGCTTTTCAGCATCAGTGGCATGTAAATCATCAAAAGAGAGAGAGAGAGAGAGAGTGTGTGTGTGTGTGTGTGTGTGTGTGTGTGTGTGTGTGTGTGTGTGTGTGTGTGTGTGTGTGTGTGTGTGTGTGTGTGTGTGTGTGTGTGTGTGTGTGTGTGTGTGTGTGTGTGTCAACGAACCCTTGAGATACACGCCTTGCTTATGTCAGCTCCTATTTGGTTCAAACTGTACTTGTCGTTTATTGAGCCCAGGGCTGCCTGACAATCACCATATAATTTTGCACTTTGGCATTATGTCTTATAGCTGGGTGTCATCCGAAAATGTGTGTAACGAAATAGTGTCATGTAACAAAATGTGTGACGTGATGTTACGTAGCAACAGTACCTTGAGAGCTGCCCAGGTCATGGCCATCCATCAACACTTCACATCACAGCCTGCACGGTTGCTAGTTAACATCGCGTCATACAATTTACTAAAAGTCATATTTATGATCATTTGATTTTCCAAAAGGGAAATTTGATTTTCTTTTAAATTTTTGTCTTTACACCACTGTACAACAGAACTTATAGCCCAGAGTTCTGCCTAGACACCATACATATCACCGATATGTCGAAAAATGGTCGAAAAATTAAATGTGGCATATTAAAACAAATAATTATCAGGGGCAGTGAATGCATGTAGCGCACCCCGCCACTATGCGGCACAAACGTTGGAGGAAAACATGAGTATCATATTGTTTTCTGATGACAAAATAATTGAAATTTCTTGTATGTTACTCCATACATTTGGTTTCTTAAATACTATTCCACGTTAGGCAACGTGTTGCCTGTATTTTCATTTCAGAAATATGGCAACCCTACTTATACAAATATTAGCCCACTTCACATTATCATCTACAGGCGCCATGAAAAAAAAAATAATACTAAGATACTTCTAACTACAGAGGATCAAAGAAATGAAATGCCCATACCTCTAGGGGAATTAACATGTGAGAATTACGTAGTCTTTGTTATACTAATTGTTGTTCTTTCACGTAAGAAGCTTGCGACATTGTTGTCAACGGCCACGAGTCCTAAGTGCGTGAAAAAAGTGAGAATATGGTTTCTACAAGAATTAACCAGACGCTGTCGCGAGTCGAATTCAGGACTTGCTGAACCGAAGGGCCTTGTGATTATGATCGTTCAGTCGTATGAAAGAAATAATTACCCTCCTAAGATCGCTGAAACTGAACGTATCCAGTCAGACGACTTATTTATTATTGTTGATGATGATGTTGTTACGTCCCAATAACCACGTTTACGGTTTTCGGAGACGCTATGGTGCCAGAAATTTTCTTGCAGGAGTCATTTTACGTGCCAGTAAATCTAAAAACATTCGACCGACGCATTTGAGCACCTTCACATACCACCGGATTGAGGCAGGATCGAACCTGCCAAGTTGGGGTCAGAAGGCCAGCGTCTTAACTGTCTGCATCACTCAACCCAGCACGACTTATTTAGCATCATCATTTCCAAAGACCATATTGCAAAAGCAACACGTCACATGGCTGTAGACACCGCTCCATGACGTGGACGGGTTCTCGTAAGTCGTTAGGGATGATATAGCTTGTGAAATAATAACCATTGCTACTAGAATGCTATCAACAGGGAAAGTATCTACCTGTTTTATAACAGCTCGGACCGAGCTCGATAGCTGCAGTTGCCCAGTATCCAATATTCGGGAGATAGTGGGTTCGAACCCTACTGTCAGCAGCCCTGAAGATGGTTTTCCGTGGTTTCCAATTTTCACACCAAGAAAATGCTGGGGCTGTACCTAAACTAAGGCCACGGTCGCTTCTCTCCCACTCCTCGCCCCTTCCTGTCCCATCGTCGCCATAAGATCTCTCTGTGTATGTCGGTGCGACGTAAAGCAACTTGTAAAATAAAATAAGCTCGGACAATTCTACTGCACAAGAAGGGCGAAACTAATACCCTGTCAAATTGGAGACCTATTATCAACAAATCCGTCATTAGGAGGGTAACAGAAAGTTAGATATTAACCCATTTATGCCCAGATTTTTTGCTTTATTTTATTGAAAAATGTTATAGAACTCCGTAATTTTGGTGTCAGTATCAGCATCCGTTCCGTGACATAGTGTAATGTCACAAACGTTATACGGTATTTTCCGTTTCACGGGCTCCTGTGATCAAAGGCCAGCACGCTAACCACTCAGCCATGGAGCCGGATGACAGCTCGGAACATACCACTTTGTCGAGCAGCTCGTCTCCTTTCTTCCAAGTGCTCCCAGTCCAAACTTTGCAACATTTTCGTAACGCTACTATTTTGTCGGAAATCACCCAGGACAAGTCAAGCTGCTTTCCTTTGGATTTTTGTCCAGTTCTCGGATCACATAATGCTCGTGAGAGTCCCTTACGCTGGAACAATACTCTAACTGGGGTCTAACCAGAGACTTATTTGTCCTCTCCTTTACATCCTTACTACAACCCCTAAATACCCTCATAACCATGTGCAGAGGAGACCTGTACCCTTATTTACAATCCCGTTTATGTGATTACTCGCAATGAAGAACTTTCCTTATATTAAAACTTACGTACTTACAGTGATCCGCATGAGGAACTTTCACCCCATCAACGCAGTAACTGATCTACATTATGAGGGTCATTACAGGGAACAGACAAGGCTTCCAGTATAATATCGTCGTAAACTGCACTCGTTAACTCTTCTCCACAGAATAATAGATACACTGAATTTAACATGGTTTGCCGAAGGCACTTGCTTGATTCATCGAACTAATTTCTGAGATGATCGTGGTATAAATGTATGAAAGGTAAAATATTATTGTAGGCCTTGTTAGATCATTATAATGTATTATGGTTAGTTTTAGAGTTGTTGTTCTTCTATTGTTATCAAAAAATTGTTATAGTGTTTTATGTATAAAAGGGCCTAGACCCCTAACTTCGCCACTTATAAAGACGGCATCTACCTAATTCACCAGCGCACGACATATCGCTGAAGATGACTGGTATCTGGAGAATGTAACCATTTATAGTGTACATGGAAACTTTAAACTTTGTGCAATGCGGCAGCAAATAAATAAATAAATAAATAAATAAATAAATAAATAAATAAATAAATAAATAAATAAATAAATAAATAAATAAATAAATAAATAAATAAATAAATAAATAAATAATATCATTGATTAGTATACCAGGCAAAGTATTCACTGGCATCTTGGAAGAGAGAGTGCGATCAGTGGTTGAGAGGAATTTGGATGAAAACCAGTGTGGTTTCAGACCATAGAGGGGCCAACAGGATCAGATTTTCAGTATGTGCCAGGTAACTGAAAAATGCTACAAGAGGAATAGACAGTTGTGTTTATGTTTCGTATATCTAGAGAAAGCACGTGACAGGGTACTGAGGGAAAGGATGTTCATCATACTGGGGGACTATGGGATCAAGGGTAGATTATTAAAATCAATCAAAGCGATGCAGTGACGACAAGCGGAGGTTTGAGAAACTGACGTGACTGACAGGCATCATCAGCATCTGGCATGCTCCAGGGAACCATTGTCTACCCGCTCATTTACATGGAGTGACTGGCCGGGGTCGCTGATCAACTCACGTACGAGCTCAACTCTGATCACCTAGGTGAGGTCGGTACGACAGTGAACTTGATAATCTCCGATCACAAGGCTGAAAAACTAGAGAAATACTGTGAATGAAATAGCAAACTGCACCATTAATTGAATCTTCCTCATTCAATTTTTTCACATGTATCCCACATCCTTCCATCTTGTAAGTAAGAAACGTATATTATTCAGTGAAATGGCTTTCTTCTATATTCATTCTGTCTGTACATTTCGAATTTGCGGCGAATATTTCTTATCATGGGTGTGGTGAATAATGTTCAGTTCACTATTGGTTTCATTTTCATCTGTTCGTGGAAGTATCACACGAAATCTACTGGAGTAATAGTTATGAAAGAGTAAAGAACTAGAATCACAGGTAATACATTTTGCAAATGATGTCATAGTGTATACAGTAATAGTGCCTAAAGAAGTTACGGATTGTAAGCGACTGCAAAAAGCCCTCGATAACGTTGCGAGATGGGCAGCAGACAATGGTATGATGGTAAACGAGGTAAAAATTCAGGTTGCACGTTTTGCAAAGATAAAAGTCCTCTCCGTTTTAATGCTTTGCCATTGTATTTTCCGTAATGTCAAAAAAAAAATGTCGCTAAGTTGAATGAATAAAGTTTCGCGAATCGAAATTTATGTAGAGCGAACGCGAATAATAATACTAATAATATGATTCAGAAGTCCACAGGGGCCGAACTTAGAAAAAAAAAGAGCATAATCGCTATGGCAGTGGAGGAAAAAAAACAGTAAATACGAGGCAGATTGTTTAAAAAAATTGTATTTTTATAACTCACTACCAAGAAAAAGCAAATGGAGGACATGGTTGGTAATGGCATTTAATCGCAATAAAATAAAAATAAATATATATACAGGTATTCTTCAAGCAATAAAGAAAGAAAATATAGGAGAACAAAGTGCATTTATCATAAATAAGCAGTGTTCTCACGGTAAAAGAAGAGAGAAGCTACATAAGCGAAGCAAGTTTACATACGAAAACCAAAGTAGCAGTTACCGGCAGAATACCAAGATTATCGAGCGAAATTCAAACGATAAATTCAGAAAGGAAGAAGAATAAGGAAAAATAACACGACAGAAAACGAGCACATTATCCAAATCTAGCTCTCTTATAAGTAAAATAGAGACTGAAGTAGTATTAATACTAATATAGTACAATTGAAAGCAGTTTTCATTGGATATCGAAATCAGAAAAGCAATTATAGATTGTCAACTTATTAAAAATACCGATATGAATTCTCATATCTCATATTTGTATTCTGTTAACCTACGCTCAAGCCTGAAGAACGACATAATGTACAACTAGATGTGCAGTGGGCAGTCTTGGAGATGTATACGTCACGATGGATCCAACCCACCTGATGCGGAATGTGAAACCAGCTGATGTTTAGTTTCCAACCGGCCGAGTGGAGCAGCCCTAGATTGGATTGGATGGCTGATAAATCGTCCTGGGCCGGAGAATAAACTAAGTTCTCCTACATTGCAGTTCCTAATTGAATTAACGCAAAACAATGTTTGGAAATTGTAGCCTAACGTGTGTACCTGTAGTGTTGATATATTCAGTGAAGTGTAACCTCATAGTCAACCTCTCGCGAATATATTAGAATCGATATATAGTTTGGAATAATTGACAGCGTGTATAAATGAGAATATGATGCAATAACTATGGTAATCTTGCTAATGATAACAGGAATAGGTAGAGTTTACTACGACAGAAAAAGATCAGTTATTGAGAAGTGGATGTTATGAATGGATCGAGTAACCTAACGAGTATTTGGAAATCAGAATGATATGCTTAGGTAGAGATATGCAGTAGATGTGTGTTGTCGTTATCAATGGGAAAACAAGAAGGAATATCATGGCAGACTAGGAAGTTCGATATCGTCATGATGAGATAATATGTGATCCAGTAAACTGAAGATAGTTTTATTTGAGTATTATACGTCGAGGGAAATGTGTCTATAAGAAGAGATTAAGATATTTAGGAGGAAATGGCTACGTTAAGAAAGTATTATGGTTGAAATAAGTGAGCTACGTGTTGTATTGAAGAAAATGAACAATCGTCGAAAAAATTGATGTGAGGAAGGCACAGAAGAGATAATGCGAAATATGTGTAGCTTAAACTTGAATCTTATAAAGGCAGTACTGAGATGAAAGGAAATCTCATCGAGGGAGCAAAGAAGTATAATGTTGACATATCTGACCTAGATTAGTGAATGTAAAGCCATGTCCATCTTATTATAACCATATTTATGAAATAAAGTTATATATGTTAGGAGTTACCCATGATAAACATCCCATGTGTGTGTTTCATATGATAGTATAAAGAGTATAATGGTTGAAATGATGAATATTGATATCAGTAGTATCGTCGCCATAAGACCTATCTGTGTCGGTGCGACGTAAAGCAACTTGTAAAAATAATATCAGTATTCATAATCAAGCTGTTCAATGGATTTAAAGAACTGAATATACGTTGGAGGAGCAGTATACTACATTGATAGTTGAACATATTATATTGTTAGATGAGAGCTGTAATCAATTAAGAATGAATAGAATTAGAATTGTTAAATATTTTTTTTCTGGGGTTACGACGTATGACTGAAGTAGTCAAATAGGCTAATAGATGCAATATTTTTGCTTGGAAAGGAAAACTATGAAACTTAGCATATCATTCAAAGGTAGTTACAATATAAATCACGTGTGGACATTATTTAAATGAAGTAAGTTCAGTCACCGGAATAAATGTCATAATGTTAGATTAGCTCATATCAAGCAAGTGATGATCATAATTGGAAAACAAAAATGTACCCTACTTGTAAATAGAACCATTCCCATGTGATTTATTTGATTGTAAGACTTATGAAATGAACCATTATTCTAATTTTCTCCTTCCTAAACATTTTATTTTGCTTTAATGAACCGTACAGTTAAGATTAACCATACGTGGTGAAATTATTTATAGGTAGGGGTTGTAGAATATTTTATATGTGTAAGTGAAATGCGATTTATATCTCTTCACGTTGTTAAACCTGGTGCGTAGGGTGAAGACGTCCATTTATGGGATTGATAGGCCATAATTTTTAGCAGCACCGTACCGCTCTTCAGACTCCACGTTAAACGAAGATAATTACCTTAACTATACCCTGAGATCATATGAGCTGTCGGAGAATTTTAATACGCCTCTACTGGACGCAGTAAGGTGCACTGTGTTGATGGGATGAAGGTACCTTAAGGGGATTACCGTAAGAGCCTACGTGTAAGTGTTTTTTTAATTATAAAAAATGCTACCTATAGAGATCTTTTGCCCCTACTTGCACCATGTGATATGAACCCGCGTGTAATTGGAATGGAGGAAGTGTAGAGTGTTGAATGTGAGGAAAGGAACATTAAGGACACACAAACACCCAGTCCTCAGGCCAGGGATATTAATCATTTACAATTAAAGCCCCTGACGTAGCCGGGAATCGAACCCGCGGCCGCCGGGTTTCAGGCGGACGCGTTGCCACCTACACCGCGGGGCCGGACTACATTAGTGTTACAAGGTCGAAACAATTTAGTACCTCCTTAATGCTGCAATGAATTTCCTGAAGACTGCTGATTTGAGAATCTGGCTTTTTGCTCGCCTCATTCTTACCAGCAATTGAGATCTGATGTTACTTCTTATATACTTGTTGAACGTAACATTTTATTTTTGTATAGGTGTATTGTGCTGCTAGCCCATACGTTTGTATATATGTTATGTATATCAACTGCACACAGATCATGACCAAATGTTGTTCAAACAAAGGTCAATGAATTAAAACTTAAAAGGGGGCTTCTTTGTGGATGTACTTTTAAACTGTGATGTTTCATTTTCATTTATACTATACATGCAAACATTAAACTTTGTCAAATGTGGAAACCCATAAATGAATGAGTAAATAAATAAATAATAGGGAAAGAAAAATAAAATCTTCTACATCTTCGTAAAGTCAACTAGAAGGTGTTATTTCGTATCATTCTACCAAGTCCATCGAAATGCAGGAACCAATCATCCTACAAGCGAGAGCCTCACACTATTTACAACAGAGACTGTCTGCAGAAGAACTGGTATTACCAGCGTCACTGATAAGCTCTCCGCTACTTTCAAACTGTCAAAACCAAAGATGAGACTAAAAGAGATTGATAAAAGTAACAAACTTGTTATAGCGCATATCACAAGACGTATCTCCCTAAAGAGATGCCGAATGCCCTTCCCGCCGGTAAGTGATTTTTGATATGAGAATCTCAATTCATTGAATTAAAATTCAGCTTCTCCTGGGTGGAAGGTGGGGGGGGATGTCCGCTACACGGATTCGTTGTCTCCATTTACTTATGTCCTGAGCAATCACAGGGTGGAGAATGATGCTCTTCAGATCTTTGTGAAGAGTACCGACCCATAGCTATTTTCGTCGTTCTCTTGGTCTCCTACAGACGCATCTAAAATGTAAACCGTCTTCGCGATAGCATCGGCACCTGCCCTTGGTACAAGTCCAAACGATCGCAAACGACCGACTCTCGCGCATTTTGTCTTGAATCGGTGCAACGCCAAACCTCACCCTGATGCTTTCACTGGAGATGCGACGCCAGCCGTCCACCACAGGATCTTCGTCAAAATGACGCCTCGTTGACGCTCTGTTTCACTCGTAGTCGGCCAAAATTCGCATACAGTGCAACCGGTCGGATGACAGTACGATAGATTTTCGATTTTCGATTATCTTGCATCCTCCGGACGCAAGTGACGCCATTATACCCAGAACGTGTTTAGTTCCTTTGGTATGGTATTTGTGTACTGAACAGTTTTAGGTTTGGCCAAGGTGAGGTTAGGTGTCTTGTCATGCCAATAGTCCGACACGATAACGACTTATTTATTATACTTACGTCAGGTAGCTCATGACCGTCCGGCGCTTTGGCTGAATGGTCGATGCACTGGCTTTCAGTTCAGAGGGACCCGGGTTCGACTGCCGGCCGGACCGGATTTCTAATCGTCTCGTTGATTCCTCTAGTTCGGACACTGAGTTTTTGTATACGTTTTAATACACATCACACTACATACCACCTCAGAAACAGGCAATAGTGAATACATTCCTCGTCAGGAAAGCCACCCGGCCCTAATACTGAGCTAAACACAGTCAAAGTGCCGACCCCAGGTAAGTGGGAAAAGGCCATTTAGTAGAGGAGAAGAAGACGAAGATAGTTCATTACGCCAACTGACACTACTTGCAAATCTCAGCCGGTAGGTTTTTATGAACGCATGTGTCGATCACATATACACTGTATTTCCTGATGGATACTGGGGCAATGCCTCTGTTTACTATATAAACAATACTGTAGATGTATCCTACAGTTCGGCTGGCGGAATGTAATGGTGAAAATATTCTTGATAAATGGATCGGCGTTTGGCAAGTTTTGTGTTGAAGTGTGTATCATGTAAATAGGCTTTACGCAGCCGAGAAATATTTGTCTGTGCCTGACTGACAGTGATGTTCGTTTCTATAAGGTGACATCTCTGGACGTATGACGTAAGAAAGCCACAAAATAACTGAGAGTAAATTGAATGCGGTTCTTTAATTTTAATTTGAGAACATGAACTTGTTAATATAATAAAGTAATGGGATAGTGAAAGCCTGGTATATAGAATTAGACCATGAAATAATCTGTTCTTTATAGGAACAGTAGGTATTGGAATAATTTACCAAAGGAGATGTTAATTAAATAAATAGATAAATAAATAAATAAATAAATAAATACGTTAATTAATTAATTAATTAATTATTCGCGATTGTTAAAGAAAAATTAGGTAAACAAGAGATAGGGAATCTGCCACCTGGGCGACTGTCCTAAATGCAGATCAGTGGTGAATGATTGATCAAGGCGGTGGGTATCCTTACACCGACCTGTTCGATAAGTCGGCCATCATCAGCGATCGTGGACACAAGATACTCGAATTGGTTATTCGCGGCACGTCCTCACCATCTACCTGAATGGTTTCGAACCGAGCGAATTGGCCATGCGTTTTGGGTCGCGCAGCTATGAGCTTGCATCGGGAGATAGTGCGTTCGAGTCCCACTGTCGGCAGGCCTGAAGACGGTTTTTCGTGGTTTCCCATTTTCAAACCAGGGAAATGCTGGGGATGTACCTTAATTAAGGTCACTGTTGCCACCTTCGCAATCCTAGCCCTCTCCCCTCCTTCCGTGTAAAAAACATTCGATGTGCAAGTGTGACGTTAAACAAGTAGCAAAAAAAAAAGGGGGCAAGGTTTCCCATTACTAGTTGATCTGACGTCATATATTCAGTCTTATCTTTATTGAGGCGCAGGCCCGCTCAATTGTCGGATTTGCGGTTGCAGATCAACCTGGATCTCAGAGGCCAGCATTACATCATCAGCGTAGAGAAGCATCCATGGCAAAAGACGGTGCAGGTCTGCGTTACAGTATCCGTAACAACAGTGATGATAGCCCTGACCCATGGTGAAGGCTGGCGGTCCCTGGATATTCTACTCTTAAATGTAATTTTTAAAATTATTTGAAAACAATATCTAGAAGAATAACGAAGTCTATAACCAATTCACCCCCTATCGATGGAACACAGTTTATGAAACACGTTCTGAAGTGAATTATTCAATAAAGTGATTGATAACAATGTTTATACAAGGTGGTCGATAACGATGGGAAGCGAGTATATGAGTGTAAGAGGTTTGGTCATCGTGATAAATGGTTCGGTTTTTTTAAATTTATTTTTTATTTCAAGTAGTTGGGAGACCCGAGGCGAACAGAAGGCCTCTCTACTCATCTGTATCATCGGAGACTGCGAAAAACTCGCAACAGCACCAGCACGACGTACACTATCAGGAGAGAAAGCGATCTGTCATGACGAAAACAAGTTCACCACCTCAGAAGTGAAAACCCTCTCTTCGCTTCGCTGTTAAAGATCTACTAAACTAGTGCTAGGAGGCAAGGCAAGAAGACATAGATGTTAAAAATGTTAGTGTTGCAAGGAGAAGAAGGCAGATTTATGATGGAGGCATGGCGATAAAACTTGGTGGGATGAGCTAAGGGACAATGAGTTGTCGGGAGGGCATGGCTGGTAGTTGGGGGTGAAAGATGAAGGCATAGAAGGTTAAGAAGAAGATAGATGAGAGCGGGATTTTCATGGCTGGGTTAATCAGTGGGGGGAGAAGAGGTGGGGGAGTGGAGTGGTTAAGATGTGGTGGTGGATGAGTTGGTTGACGTAGATGCCTGGCGTGCCTATAGTGAGACCGTATAGCCTTCTTGATGAATGGGCACCCAGGGAATGAGGCCGCATGGTTCCCCTCGCAGTTTGCTTAAGTTAGCCAACCAGATCGCTTCGCGGGTGAACTCAAATGAACTTTGATAGGGGATATTGCTAAAACTGCGCAAGGGCTAAGACCGGCTTGAGAACATCAATCGAAGAAAAGAACTTCGCCAGCGGACCTCCAAGCTGACAGGACCGTGCCACACACAGCAAGTACTCGACGGTGACATGGGCTGAAACGAACGGTGTGTTTGTGTCTGAAGCTGATTTCTCGGAATGGCTCTCAAGCCGGTGTTAAGCCACGCGCAGATTTAGCAACAATGCCTCGCAACGCCCATCTGAATTCGCCCGCGAAGCGATCTGATTGGTTAACTTCAGCAGCTGATAAAAAGACAATGACGTGAAATATCGAATTATTTTTTCAAATTATTTATCAGTATGACCAACACTCTAACGCTCATATTCCGCGGTTCACGCTTTTTCCGACCACACTGTACTGTCTCCTAGAATTATTTCACAGTTGCTAGCAAGGTCTACATCAAAAAATGGTTGTTTTAAATTTAGAATATTGTTTTGAAAGGCTAAATGAATATAAAAACAGTCGTTTCAATCTATACATATTATTTTAATCACGATTCTGAAAATGCGTCATATTTACAATTTCGATTCATATTGCGGATTTAACCGAGTCTTCGCTGTATACGAGTGCAATGGCTTGCATGAAAAACATCTCAAAACTTTGTTGACAGTAAACTTGTTCCGTCAGATTAAAAGGTAAACCAGAGACGCTACCATAGGTCGCTGTTTGCGAACTAAAGTGTCACTGATTATTAAATGAATGGTTGCAGTCGTTTAATGACGGACAATTGTGGGGAAATGAGAGGCTAGTTGTTGGACATAAACAATATTATTACCTTCTATGTACCGAGACTAAGATTTATCGCGCATTCATCTCCTACACAGGTTCGGACCCGGTTATAATTAAGTCAGTGCGTGGAGCTGGTAATCACATGCAGACGCCGAGAAGGAACATGGCTCTTGTTATCATCCTGCCGTTAATAATTATAATAAACATTCCGACTACGGGCGTTAACCAGTACAGCAGCGGGAAGGCTTCGATACGGAAATCTGCATGTCTCAAAATACTGATTTTGAAGAGGTGCGTCGAACTACTACTTTAGAATCGAGATTCCCGCCTCTGCCCAGGCCTGCGGCTCGTTCAGCCTACAGCAGGTTAATTCGTGAGGGTAAAGGCGGCAGAGTACAGAGCTAATCTCTACAGACAGGCATAATATTATGAACAAGGTTGTGCCAACATACGAAAATTATTCTCCTAAAATATGAAAATACGAATAGAAATTTCAGAATAAATAAAACATAGATCTATTAATGCTATAATTCTTCCTAAGTGGTTTAGAGCAGGTTTATATAATTATATACAAAACAAGCCTTTACAGACTGACTTCTGATGATGATAATTATGATGCTTGCTGTTTAAAGGGGCCTAACATCTAAGTCATCGGTCCCTAATGGTACGAGGTGGCACGAACTGATAATTAAAATTTTAAAATGAATCCAATGACTAGAATTTAAAGCAAATGATGATAAAAATGATAATGAATTTGAAATAATCAGTGGATGTAATTTACAGTGCCTTATTTTCTTATACAATTATAAAAACTGATTAAAATAGAATAAGGCATTGTCTTGAAATCATATACAGTATAGCATTCAAGTTAAAAATTTAAAAAACATTAAAATACACATGACTAAAACAGAATCAATAGAATAAAACGTAGTTAACAATAAAATAAAAACAGACAGAAAACTCACTCATATACACGATAAACTAGGCCACTATCACTCATAAAACAGATGACGAGTTCTGTTCACTGCTCTTCATCTCATAAGATGAGGGAGATGGTACTTTAAAGTTCTAGACTACAGCGCAGATCGGACAGGTCTATAAGGAAGTGCGTTACTACACCGTGCCCGATCCGAAGACGAGATAATACCACTGCGTCTCTTCGATAAACCTGAATGGGAGTCTTCCATACCTCTGTAGTTAATTTCATCGTTGTCAGCTTATTTGAGAGAGAGGTGGCCTAACACTCCCTCTCCCAATGATTAAGTTCTATCTATAACTGATAAGGAAATGAAATTAAATAATGTTTATAGCCTTCCACAATCATTAAACAACATAGAGAAGAAAATCACTTGTTACTTTAGCTGGACGCAACACTGGTTACAATAAGCTGCAAGTAGCTTTTCAATATTTTCTAGTAAAAGGTTGCATCTTCTGTCAGTCAGTTCTGATTTTTTTACGGTGAAGTAATGGCACTGGTGCTCTGGTCCACTTAGAGGTAAAAAGGAAAGCCAGTCAGTGTTCCCAAGAATGCTGTTGGGAAGAGCGACTTGGGTTTTCCAAACGTTTTCTGGAAAATTCCCTCGAAACAATATCTAGAAAGACCGGTTTATTGCTAACGGAAATATTAACGGAGAGAAAAAATCCGTGAAAAATATGAAAGAATAATATTTCTATCTTTTAAATGCAAAACAATTGTAAGTCTCGCAAAATATGAAGTAATATGAACATATTTATGAAATTGTTGATCTTCTCTATTACTATCCACTGGGACATATGTGTCACAAAATCATAAGTAGAATGGATGAATTTAACAAAATAAACTTCATTCTTAGATAGAATTCCCGCCATTTTTTAAAATCAGCCTACAAGTAGGCCTGCTTTGAGAAGTGCGAGTATTTCTGTATTAGAATAAAAACTGAAATTACTGCAATGGTTAACTCATAGGTATATGTTGGTAAGTGAGGATTAACACAGGTAATTGAACGGTAAAACTCGAACTCACGTCGTCGAGGTTCGTAGACAAGTACGGTGACCACTCGGCCACCACTCCGATTGACTACGTTGTAACTATCCAAGTAAGTTATATATGCGTTGCATTGGATTCGAGGATTCATCAATTTTTCGAAAATTATTAGGTTGCGGGCCTGACATGTTTAAGTAAAATGTGTTTGCACACCTCCACTTAGTCCCAAGCGGATCCTGCGTCATGATATTCGTACTCATTTTTTTCGAAAACGAAAGCGTACTGACCTAAACACTTATACACGAGTTACTGATGAGTGTCCCCCAATAGGTACATTGAAGCTCGAAGAAATCGGTTGGACGCAGGGTCTGACCTTTCCTTGTAAGTCGAGTTGGAGGAACATCGGACATCCGCAAGTTGGCAACTGGCGAACTGTGCGCGGGGGACGGGAGTATGAACTGCAGGGCACCGCTACAGTTACTTTAATTATGAGCCCACACCAAGGAAGTGCTGCGGGCTGACTACATGTCAGGCAAATTGAAAAATGATTTATTAAACACTAGTGCACTGGCCTTCGCGCCGTTCACCGGTCGCTAACCCAGAGGTACTGGAAAAGGAAACATAAATTCTGGAAGTGTGAGGCGGGACACAGCTTCGTTTAGTGTCCAGGTAGGTCACGATTAAGCAGCTTCGAGCAAAGCTTCGGGGAAAGAAAAATCTCTACTCAACAAAGTCCACCTGTTGCTATTCTTGATGAATACCGTATTTTTGCATCTCTCTCCTGGCACAGCCCGGATAAAAAAAGTAGCTCCCACCGAAGTCTCTACTTCATTTATAGCTGTAAAACAACGGAGGCTACGACGTATGGGTAAGTTAATGCTGAGTAATGGACATTCAGAGCATGAACTAGGATGAAAGGTGCTATAGTATTCGGCACGTAAGGTTATGCATTAAAAAGCAAATATCGCCGTCTTATTCTCTTTTATAATGGCCCATCACTGATGCCAACTTGACTAATTACATACTGAAATCTCGAGACATAACCATGAACAACTAACCTCAACATGTATCCCATTAATGAAGGACCCCTTACCCAAGTACAGGATATGATCAGTCAAGATATTCATAATTATGTTGGTTTTTAAGCTCAGTGAGGAATTAAGAAAATAAACACATTCTCTCATCCTCACTCAATTTAATGTTGTATATACTTGCTTTTATTTTGATATACACATTACTATAACCGTATTCTTCGGCGTTTGCCTCGTGTAAATCATATTCAGCTCCCTTCTTGAAATTTGCTATTGCTTGTACTGAAGTGAAAATACGCTGTAATACTACACCAAGCAAATATACAACATGCACTTATGTCGTAAAGTCAATAAGAATACACAAAGGTTAAGTCTGCAAACCGTACCAAAGTCGTGACAATACAAGGTTAGGTTAAGTTAGGCTGATAACGAAATTTGCTTCCATTTGAATTGAACTGATCTTTATAGAGGAGGTAATGTTGCTTCCCTTTTCGGAAGGAGTTGTTGCACATTTTTCTTCCTTCTCAGACATCCTAGTTAAATTCTATACATACGAAATAAGACCGTATTAATAAAATGCTGCGCTCGTCGTTTCACACCAACTACATTATTAAATACATTAATCGAACATGCCACAATTCTATGTACCTGGTGTTACCCAAACAGATCTAAAATCCCACAGAAAAAGAAAATATGCTTTACTTGTTTTTTTGTTTTTTTTTTATTTTTTTTATTTTTTATTTTTTATTTTTTGCTTTACGTCGCACCGACTCAGATAGGTCTTATGGCGACGATGGGTCAGGGAAGGGCTAGGAGTGGGAAGAAAGTGACCGTGGCCTTAATTAAGGTACAGCCCCAGCATTTGCCTGGTGTGAAAATGGGAAACCACGGAAAACCATTTTCAGAGCTGCCGACAGTGGGGTTCGAACCTTCTATCTCCCGAATACTGGATACTGGCCGCACTTATGCGACTACAGCTATCGAGCTCGGTAAATATGCTTTACTTATACCCACAAATGTTACACTAGTGATTTTTCACAATACGGTAGTAGCAATACTTAAGTCTCGCTAGTCACGAAAAAACCCATGACTACATAATGCCAACGTGCAAGATTAACAGTAACGATAAGACGTATCGGCAAGTAGGGTCCCTAAACTGTATGGTTAGCGACACTGAATCGAACCCAACAATTAGAAAATAACTATAAATCACTACATTCAGTATTAACATGGAAGTAAGAGTAAGGTTGTACCCTTAGTGTATAGACTTACGTGCCAGGCAGTATACAATAGCACACTCTGGCCGAGGGAAAAAGCACAGCGAAACTCCCTCTTCATCAAGCCTTGTACGCATCATTATAGCGTCATCGTTAGTTACTGCGGTTTCCCTATAACTACATTACGTACGGAGGTGCTGTCTGAGGATTCAACCAACCTCCAGGCTGAAGACTTATCACCGGGAGAGTTGGCCGTGCGGTCAAGGGCACGCGGCTGTGAGCTTGCATCCGGGAGATAGTGGGTTCGAATCCCACTGTTGGCAGCCCTGAAGATGGTTTTCCGTGGTTTCCCATTTTCACACCAGGCAAGTGCTGGGGCTGTACCTTAAGGCCTCGGCCGCTTCCTTCCTACTCCTAGGCCTTTCCTATCCCATCGTCGCCATAAGACCTATCTGTGCCGGTGCGACGTAAAGCAACTAGCAAAAAAAGAAGAAAAAAAAACTTATCGGACTTAAAGAAAAGTTGGTAGATGCGCTGCTCAGGTCCGTATTCATCAAAGCACGTAAAAGCTGTTATCTTGGTATAAAACTAAGAAAACAGACATGGCAGTTAAATTTGTATTCACCAACAACATTATCTCGGGTAATGGGTATTATCTCGGTTTAGAACATTACCGGAGAAAGGCTGACCGGTAAAATAGGAAATCTAATATGGCAACTCGTAGAAGGCTGGGATATTTAACTCAAAGAGAAAAATACAGCGACAAGGAATGTGACTAAGATTATGCAATAAAACGACCTAGATGGATAAAAAGAACGCGGTTGTATACTTTGAGGACTATGATGACACTGATTTTGAAACACATTTTAGCTTATCTCAAGTTTCGACATTGGCAGTCTTATGCATAATCGAACATAAGCTGGAGTTCCCAACACATAGCAGGCCGTTAATGAATTCTTGATTATACCTTATATCTTGTATGGTTCACGATTGGATGATTTTTCTAATGAAGGAATATTGCCTTATTTTGTGAGAGAAATATACAATGTGTAGGCTATAATTTGTTTTCTTATTCTCTATGACCTAGCAAGTGGCTATTAGCTTGCATTCAGGAGATAATGGGTTCAAAACTCCTTTTCGGCAACCCTGAAGATGGTTTTTCCGTGGTTTCCCATTTTCATACCAGGAAATACAGCTGAGGATGTTTCACGTTGACCATGTGAAACTCCAATATCTGCAAAACAGTAGTTTTGACAAGTCGGGGCCATTCATGGGATGTGCCATGGGTCTGTTCGTTCTTTTTCGACGTAGAATAGTCAATAGTTTCGAAACCTTATTTCTGTATTGATTGATTGATTGATTGATTGATTGATTGATTGATTGATTGATTGATTGATTTTCCTACAGGAAAATTTGACACCATTTTTTTAACTTCTGTGATCGGTTCAATAACTGGTTCTATATTCAGTAGCTCATAGTATGTGTGTGCTCTAATTATTTTGCTGACGATGTTGTGAAGTGTAACTCCTATCCCATATAGACCTTCCTACATTCAAAGATTTCTTGTTGGACAAATATCAGTCACCTCTTTTACAATTGGTAAACCCGAATCCCTCTATGAAAGTGAACACCTCGGAGTTACTGGAAAGACTGCTCTGGGAGAAGTTGAAAAGTTTGAGAGGAAGATCCTTCGAAAAATAATGGGTCCAACGATCGTGACTGGACAATACAGATTGCGAGGGCGAGGGGAACTATATCAGAAAACTCAACGACTGATAAAATCCATCGAGAAGCGACGATTCAAGTTCTATGGTTACCTATTTAGAATGAATGACAAGCAGCTGATTAAGAACATTTTTACTATACCGTGCCTGATTATAGACCTAACACATGCGATGTGATAAGAGGTTCAGGGAGATCAGGGAGGATCTGAAAAAAAATCGACTAAATCGTGAAAACATTGAAATTAATTTCATTTTATTGGTCCGTATTGACGATTGACTACTTTCAACCGGATGGGCAGCTCCACCTATTCAATACCATAGGTTATACTATTATTTTTTATTACATATCGGAACCAGTTTCGACCTTTCCTTTAGGTCATCCTCAGCCTAGATACATCGTTTGGGGAAGATATAACATGCATACACACGTAACTTAATCTAATATGTCGCATAGTCCTATAGTATGTCTACATTTCGTGAAGAAGAACGGCAGAACAGCGAACGGACAGCAGAATGGAGACAGATTGCCAGAGAAACAATGCAACGATACTGGGCTGCAAAGAAGGCTTCTAAAAACGTGTAGCAGTTGCTTAGAGTGGTCTCTAATGGCCGTAAATGAATGTTTATAATTAGTAAAGCTATGATGAAAGCAGGCCTTGTAGATAAAAAGTAGGAATACGAAAACTCAAAACAAAATTGGAACAGAAGAGGAAAGGCTAAAACAGGACGTACGTGAGGAGAGAATGCATTCAGTTCAAGAGAACGACGTCGAGAAGCAGCGGTCAGCAGGTGGCTGGTGTATTCCTGCGATAACAATCCTGTGGTCTCACGTGAGAAGACTCAAAGCTCCTTCTTTGGTGTGAGACAGGTTCGAACCCAGTAAGGAGCTGTAACACGACACGCAACCCGTTGCTTGTTTGATCACGGTAAGGGTACACCTTCCCTGCAATCGCAGAGAGCGTATATCAACACTGTGATCCTGTTGAAGGAGCAACACTGGGCATTTTTCAATGGGATGTTTCAGAGTACGATTTAGTAGTAGTATCAGTAGTAGGAAGAAAAATAACAGAAGTAATAACAACATTCTGAACAAATTTGGGATAACGAAGTTTATTATTAATAATAATAATAATAATAATAATAATAATAATAATAATAATAATAATTTATTTAGCGTACGATGCTTCATTTGACAATCGTTTGAAATGTACTTTACATATAAGTGTTATTAGAAAAATATAAACATATTTATATACATGGATATAGAGTATTTACAGACTAACCAGGAGGCCCACACTCACACACACACACACACACACACAACTGCAGGTTCTGAGATTTCATCACAAGCTGATGTCAAGTCCTTCCAGCCAAGTGAGTGCCGTAGGGGTTACTTGATGTAGCTCCTCCATAGGCCGAGTGAATGCTCGTAGAGGACATTCTTTCACGATGTGGCTGATGGTTTGCACTTCAGCACCACAGTTGCAGGAAGGAGACTCCAACCACCCCCATTGGTGTAGTGCAGAAGCAGTTCTTCCAACGCCGCAGCGTATCCTGTTTAATCTAGTCCAGTCCAGATGGTGCGTGGAAGGTTGAACCCAGGAGGTTTTGCTGTTGGGTCATCAATGTTGATTAGACCATGTGGGTGTAATCTGGCCCATTCTTGCTTCCATGCTTCGTCAGGTCTAAAAGGTATGTCAGTTCTCTGGCCGTCTTCCAGGCAGGTTTCGGGGATTTCAGTCTCGCAACGGCGTTTTCTTCTGTATCCTGGTGGATGGAAAGTGAGCTGTTGATCATCACCTTAGTCCATAATCTGGCAACGGCATTTTGTCGTCTGATGCGAAGAGGTTGAATGTGGCTCAGTACGGGTAATCACTGTACAGGAGTGGAGTGCAGGGTGCTAGATATGATTCTCATTGTATGGCGCAACTGGACATCGACCAGACGAGTATGGGAACTATTCAGTCATACAGCAGGACAGTATTCAGCTGAAGAATATACTAGTGCTAAAGCAGTTGTGAATTCGCATCTGCACCCCATGATGTTCCAGCTAGTCTACCCAGAAGGTTGTTACTACTTTTCAGCTAAGCTGCCAATTTCTGAAGGCGATGACAGTAGGTTAGGGATCTATCCAAAATTACACCGAGGCTCGTGGGGGTAGCATTACACCGCAGTGTGTGATTTCTGAACATGATTGTCGGTTGGTAGTTTGCATTCCTGTTACTGAGGTCCGTTGGCTGAACGGTCAGCGTACTGGCCTTCGGTTCAGAGGGTCCTGGGTTCGATTCCCGGCCGGGTCGGGGATTTTAACCTTAATTGGTTAATTCCAATGGCACGGGGGCTAGGTGTATGTGTTGTCTTCATCATCATTTCATCCTCATCACGACGCGCAGGTCGCCTACGGGAGTCAAATAGAAAGACCTGCACCTGGCGAGCCGAACCCGTCCTGGGATTTCCCGGCACTAAAAGCCATACGGCATTTCATACTGAGATGAAACGTAGTTACTTCTGTCTTTAGAGGGCTAGGTGTCAATCGCCACTGTGAAACAACCGTCCACCTTCTCACGGTCCTGGGATAGGATTCCTTCAGCTTCACTGAAGTCTGTTCTTTGTATGGTGAGGTTGATGTCATCTGAATAATAATAATAATAATAATAATAATACCCCACTATCGGCAGCCCTGAAGATGGTTTTCCGTGGTTTCCCATTTTCACAAAAGGCAAATGCTGGGGCTGTACCTTAATTAAGGCCACGGCCGCTTCCTTCCAACTCCTAGGCCTTTCCTATCCCATCGTCGCCATAAGACCTATCTGAGGCGGTGCGACGTAAAGCCCCTAGCAATAATAATAATAATAATAATAATAATAATAATAATAATAATAATAATAATAATAATACTGCATCTGGCGAGCCGAACTTGTCCTTGGACACTCCCGGCACTAAAAGCCATACGCCATTTCATTTCAATAATAATAATAATAATAATAATACTATCCGTTTGTCCCGTGTCCTTATATGGGATCGGGGACGAGGAGACATGAAATTATATGGGCTGTTTTTACGGCCGAATGACCTTCCTGTCGCCAACCATCAGTTGAGGACTTAATGAAGATGAAATGAATGACGGTGAACGAAACTGGTTAAGGAGGTGGAACGAACAGGCTGATGCTTATAGATAGGAACTGTCCCGGCTTTTACCTGGAACTGAAAATGGAAAGCCACAGAACATTCTCAGGACAGCCGACGGTGGGGTTCAAATCCACTCGTTCTCCGAATATACAGCTTGGATCCATAGCAGTAGCGCGATAGCATGCGTGGCCACTCCACTCGATAATAATAATACTTAATAATAATTAATGATAATTATTATTATTATTATTATTATTATTATTATTATTATTATTATTATTATTATTATTATTATTATTATTATTATTATTATTATTATTATTATTGCTGTACCGGGAGGTACACCCCAACGCCGCGCATTCAAATTCAGCGCCTAAATGAACTCCTCTATTGGTAAAACAGTGAAACTGAAACTGCACCAAATTAGAACTTTACTCAGAAGATGTCACCACAAAAATATGATATAATTTTGTTATTGTGAAGTTTCCTGAACTGACTGAATTTCTACTAGTTTTGTTTGCTATACATCAAGAAGTTTGGACATTCTTCCACAGATGACACTACTAAAGACTAAGATCATGCACTCTGGTGCGAGGTGTAAGAACTTATAATTCAAAGAAATTTTGTATTCCTAAGTTTTTTGTTTTATTTTATGGATTGACTGATGTTCATTTATTTTTGGGTTGGCAATATTTCCTTTTCCTTTCCGCCAGTTTTGAATCTGGCCAATGAAAATTTTCTGTAATTAACTTTCCACCTATCACAGGCTTCTTGTTCGATGTTGAGTGTTACTTTTGAATTTAACCAATAAAATTAAGAGGGTGTGTCCTGATTAATCTTCCCTGGGGGTTTATAAACAGCGGCTTTTCACGTTTCTTGGCCAATTGATCGACGTATATCTGAGTGTGTGTGTTAAGTAAGAGGCGGGCGGCCTCTTTCGTCAGCTGCTAGAACATCTACAAGGTAATGGCCACATAACTTTATTCTTTCTTGCTACTTCCGCAGTTTAACCCGAGGGAAAGGTCCGAATCTTTAACTATGTAACCAACTCTTCTAAAATGTAAATCTTCTTTCGGCTAATGTAAAAACTTCGTTAACTCTTTAACTGTAAATCTGGGATAGAGAGTGAATTACCCTCTCGAGCTCCCCTTCATCTTGGTTTGGGGTTACTACGTTTTTTTAACTGTTTTTCCTACTGTAATATGTTAATGTAATTTCCATACGAGTCACATCAGTAGTTTGGGAATAGCCCCTGTTTCATCAGCCTAGAGCCCTGTAGGTTTCTAAGTTTTCATTATCTTGGAGCGCAGTTCGCCTCCATTCATTTTGTGTTTGGGCCAGTTATTTAACCTGTTCCTTTTTCATGAAGGCCCCGTAGGTTGGGTATTAAATATCCCTGTATTAATCATTTTCAAATTGTAAATTGTGCCTTGAGAGGCCTGTAATTGTAAGTTGATGTTGCCTTGAGTAGGCTTGGAGACCTGAGAGCCTGTTGGTTCTTTTTCAAGTTTTGTAATTGTAAAGTGTGCCTCTGGGACGCTTGATATTATGATTTAGGGAGCAACTGCTCTGGAATTAGGGGATTTATGCCCTTATCTAAATAATTCTTCTTCCATTTGTAAACTTGTAAAACTAGGGGCTTAAAGCCCAAAGCATTAAGGTTCTGAATCTTGGATTTTTCCTAATCTGGTTTTAAGATTGGCATTGTACCTGGTTGTTATTTTTCCCTTGTGGAAATTTGTTAAGTTATTTTATGAAAGAAATATAACCTTTGTTAAAGCTTTAATTCAGTTCTTGACATTGTAGTTAGACCCATTCAAGCCCGCACCTTCTTTCACCTCACGTTCCACAGATACCCCGGAAACATTATTATTATTATTATTATTATTATTATTATTATTATTATTATTATTATTATTATTATTATTATTATTATTATTATTATTATTATTATTATTTAAAGGTACTTCAGAATGTAAACAATTTCCTTTTCTCTGCAGACATTTTAAAGTGGGTATAATGCATGTTGAGTAGTCAGCCCGACGGGTAGTTGTATCTTCAACAGCTCCGCCATCAACTGTCATAGGTTCAGGTGTCCCTGAAGAAGTGTACAAGGGAATGGGGAGTGTGGTAGTTTCCCGTTGCCTTCCACACTGAGGTAGAATTCGCTGATACTCATCAGTGTGCCAAGCCGACTGAAATGCACGCACTAACCGACCCTGAAAGCGACATTTTCACAACAATTTTGAAGATGATGTTGATGATGATGATGATGATGATTGTTATTTAAAGGGGCCTAACATCAAGGTCATCGGCCCCAAATGGCACGAGAAGAAACGAAATGTAATGTAATAATGAAGAATGAATATGAATTACAAATAGATGAGGTTAGAAACAGTTTGTTCCAGTGCCTACATCTGTTTAAATGACTTATTTGAAACTCAAAACGTGAGCAGAATGTCATTCGAATGCGTGAACCTGTTCTCATTACAATTAACTATTAGTATTGAATCACTAGTTAGGTTTTATTGCTTTGTTACTGGCAATAAACAGAAGGACAAAGGAAAAGAATAAACCAATAATGGAATGTTGATAGCAATAAGAAGCCATAAACTCAATTCTACAACTTGCTTCACGTCGCACCGACCCAGATATATCTCATGGCGATGATGAGATAGGAAAGGGCTAGGAGTGGGAAGGAATTACTAGAAAAATATTATTTATTTCATACAGACCTTTATTTGCGTAAAATAGACATTTATTCAAATACGATGAGTAGGTCATTGCAGTTCACTGTACTCGCCGGTAGATGGCTCTACGAAAGTTGTCTCCGCTGATCTTTCTATGCCAGCCCGATAGAGAGCTCTGTGAAAGTTGTCTATGCAGATCTTTCTATGTTAGTCCGATAGATGGCTCTACTACTACAAAAATGTTTTTATTCCTCCCCTGAAGGGGGAGGCAGTCCTCTCAAACGGTAACGCCTTCTCTCAGGCCGGGAGATTTGTTCGGTAAAGGAGATGTTCAGAGAAGGTGAAGGGTTTGACGGCCGTGGCCTATACTAGGAACTGTCCCGGCATTCGCCTTAGTGCAGGAAAATGGAAAACCACGGAAAACCATTATCAGGACAGTCGACGGTTGGGGCCAGCTGTGAAGCCCACCCCTATCCCGTCTCCTGAATGCAGTGGCGTAGAGCCACGGTAAAGCCGTGGCCATCCCTCCTCTGCTCGGATGGCCGGTCAGAGTGCAGTGCTGTTGGACCACGGAGCAGCCGTGGCCACTCACGGACAGAGACCCACTCTGCATCTATAGACCACAGATGGCTCTGTGAAATCAAGTTATAACCAGAATGTTAGTTGTTTCTCCATGTTGGTTCTAATAAGGAAGAAACAAAGAATTCCCATCTCAGGATGTTCTATTTCAGAAAGTACTTTATTATGAAACTTATTGCAGGGTTATTAAAGGAAATCTGTATGCACTGCTAAGAACGACATTTCGCTGCGTAAAAGGTAAATGAACATTTTAATTCGTGTTGTCACAGTGGTTTGGTTTATTTTCCACAATCTTCAGTAAAGGACATACTTAAAGGTTTGATGCTACATGATAATGATTTCATGAACCATAAAAGGCAGTATAACAGTACAATATCCTTGGCATCCTTCTCTGCTAACCATAGCCACATTCCAGGATTAATATTCAGGGGATGATCAATAGATACTTTTCAGATGCACTGCCTACTGAAAGTTGTCGAACATTATACGCCTAGCTTTAAGTGATCGATTCATGTCGTGCGAACAGAATTCATTGTGAAAATTCTATAAATTGCCAAGGTTCGAAAATTCGGTAGCCACAACGGAAGTGTAAGTTCAAAGGTCTTCCGGCAATACATTTTCCGTTAATTTTCTCACGCTTCCTTTATTATTAGTTTCATTTGTAGTCTTTCTTCGCAGCTAAAGGTGAGACAGACCACTAGTAATCATATAATTGTTAGAAGATTAATTTAATGCATGTATCAAAAAATGAACTGCAATAAACGAATGCTCTCTCTCCACAGTTTCAGACGAACACGAACTAAGGGATGGAATATTCTATTCTATTCTATTCTATATTAACTAAGTTAGGCCACTACAGCCTGAAGATTTGATGATGATAATGACGCTTGTTGTTTAAAGCGGCCGAACATCGAAGGTCATCGGCCCTTCCGAAAATTTAGCTGAGCCAATGTTCGTCGCCCTGTATTAAACATCAAAAGTAGGAGGCATCTTTTCACGACGAGTTTCGTTTTGGTATGGAGGGGGATCGGACAGCGAGAGTGCAGCGGAGTGGCCCAGTTACCATGGCGCCCCTACCATTATTGCCCCCCTCCACTCATACTCCTGACCATGTATAGTACAGCCTGTCGCAACTTCCCGCCACCTAGTTTCGATTTGTTACCACTTTTATTTTTATTCTGTTTGTCGCAGGTGGCAATTGTGTGTAATGGACTGGCTACATTCATCAGCTCAACCTCACGGCATGAACTACTTTTCGCGCCGACCACTAGATTGCGACCTTAATCTATCCTATTTATCCACAGGTAAAAAATAACCGCAAACATATGGCATACGCAGCTTCATAAAATTGGCACACGTCTTCTCACTACAGTGTTGTCAGACTGAGTTAAGCTAGTTTCCCTTTCATAGCGATGACATGTTATTTTCATTTTCTCCAATATTTCTCCGTTTTAGTGAAGTGGAATTCAGTATTAAAATTTAACATAAGTACTCTTATTATTATTATTATTATTATTATTATTATTATTATTATTATTATTATTATTATTATTATTATTATTACACATCCTGGCCTCTTCTCCGATTTGTTGGAGTCGTCACATATTGTGGACTTGGCTCAGTTTTACCGTCGGACGCCCTTCCTCACGCCAACTTTATGTGGTGGTATTTATTCACTATTGCGTGCTTCTGAAGTGGTTAGTAATGTGGTTCGTTGTCTTAATATGAATAGGACAGTGTTGATGGGACAAACACAAATAGCCAGTCCTCCATCTAGGAGAATTAATCAGATGAGATTAAATCTCCGACCCAGCAGGAAATCGAACTCGGAACCATCTGAACCTAAGGCCTCAACGCTGACCATACACCCAAAGAGTCGGAAATTCCATTTTTCCTCTGATTAGTATTGACAAAGGATGACTGACCAGTTGTACTTCCTCTTAAAACAAAAATTCCATCCATTACCATCCCAATTTTGAACCCTGTCTCCTCCTATAAACTCGGTAGTTTTGATTTTCCTCCGAATCTTCGGAGTATCATGTTCTCTGGTATCAAGTTTTAAGTTTTAAGGGTACTTGGAAGCAGGAATGGAAAAGTGAACCGAAATCCATATTGACCCTATTTCCGATATGCATGCTGAGAGAAAAAACAAACAACCTGAGATATTCAAAAGGAGTTAAATATGAACGAAAAAAACTCTTCCACTTATACACACTTGGGACCAGAATATGTTTTTTAATTTGTTTTACGTCGCACCCACACAGGTACATCTATTGGCGACGATGGGATAGGAAAGGCCTAGGACTGGGAAGGAAGCGACCGTGGACTTAAGGTACAATCCCAACATTGGTGGGTATAAAATGGGAAACCACGGAAAACCATCTTCAGGGCAGCCGACAGTGGGGTTCGAACCCACTATCTCCCGGATGCAAGCTCACAGCCCCAAATCGCACGACTTTTTTTTGCTAGGGGCTTTACGTCGCACCGACACATATAGGTCTTATGGCGACGATGGGATAGGAAAGGCCTAGGAGTTGGAAGGAAGCGGCCGTGGCCTTAATTAAGGTACAGCCCCAGCATTTGCCTGGTATGAAAATGGGAAACCACGGAAAACCATCTTCAGGGCTGCCGATAGTGGGATTCGAACCTACTATCTCCCGGATGCAAGCTCACAGCCGCGCGCCTCTACACGCACGGCCAACTCGCCCGGTAATCGCACGACTAACTCGCCCGGTAACAGAATATTTATCTGTACTTACAGTTATACAGGGTGGTGTGAAACGACTTGAACCGGATAAATGAGCGTTAGAGGGTTTGTCATGCTGATAAATAATTTGAAAGAAATTATTCAACATCTCGTACCACTGGCATGCTATCAGCTGCTCAAGTTAGCCAAATAGATCACTTCGCGGACGAATTCAAATGGGATTTGCGCGACAGTGTTGATAAACCTGTATGTGACTTAGGAAAGGCTTGAGAACCATGCCGAGAAATCAGCATCAGATACATCATTGGTTTCAGCCAGAGTCACCGTAGATTACTTGCTTTGGCGCGATCCTGTCAGCTATATTCAAACCCCTCCATTGGCGAAGTTTCATTCTTCGGATGTCCGGCTCCATGGCTAAATGGTTAGCGTGCTGGTCTTTGGTCACAGGAGTCCCGGGTTCGATCCCCGGCACGGTCGGGAATTCTAACCTTAATTGGTTAATTTCGCTGGCACGGGGGCTGGGTGTATGTGTCGTCTTCATCATCATTTCATCCTCATCACGACGCGCAGGTCGCCTACGGGAGTCAAATCAAAAGACCTGCATCTGGCGAGCCGAACATGTCCTTGGACATTCCCGGCACTAAAAGCCATACGCCATTTCATTTCATTCTTCGGATGATGCCATCATTCCGATCTTAAACTACCTTAATTAAGGCGACAGCGCCTCCTTCTCACTCCTAGGCCTTTCCAGTCCCATCGTCGCCATAAGAGTCAGTGCAACGTAAAGCAAATACAGTAGAAATAAACAGTATTTATTTATTTATTTATTTATTTATTTATTTATTTATTTATTTATTTATTTATTTATTTATTTATGCCTTTACAAGTGACAAAGTTAAGGTTCTTGTCCCTCTCTTACACTTAACCACATTGTATGCTAAAGGTTAAATTGTCTATTCTTACAAATTAATAAGATGATGATGATGATGATGATGATGATGATGATGATGATGATGGAGGAGAGGAGCTTTAAACAAGCAATCTGGAGTTCAGTGCAGTGGCGGTTCGTGCATGAAAGGCTTTCGGGCTCCGCCACACTGCCTTTTCAAAAACATTTAACGTTATTTCACTCTGTAACTGATTACATAAAGAGGTGGACAAATGTACCGAAGTCGAACTTATAGTGGTGTGCTGTTCAGTTAAACAATGTTATCTTTATTATTTCAGCTGTAAACATTTTGCTTTTCTATTTTCAAGGAAATGGCAAAGGCTTTCAGACCGCGGCTGCTACCCAGCAAGCACGATGTTTCCTGTTGAGTCATGAGGCGCTCGGACTATGGCAGGAAAGCCCTCAGCTGGTCCCTAGACTTAGCAAGTGTGCGGGGTGCGGGAGGAGCCTGGACAGATAATATTGACTTGTCAGGTGAAGGAAGGGTGGTGGGTGTATGGTCTGTCCAACAGAGCCCTCAGTAGGTCCCAAGAGTTAGCAAGAGTTCAGGGTGCGGGAGGAGCCTGGAAGGACGAAATGGGTTGTCAGGGGTAAGAAGAGTGCGGACGGGTGCAAGCGCTGAACGGTGGAGTTCTCAGCAACATCGCCAACCACTTTACTAAGTACGTTGTCTTTTTTGCCATGCCTTACATTAAATGTTGTTAGAGATTAATTCCAAAATAATGAATTCCATTATACTGACAATTCAGTTCTATAAAGAAGTCTTCTGGTATAGGCTAGAGCAATTTTGTTACTTTCATAGATCTGTCTCTGTCTTATCCTTGACTTTGACAATATGAAAGTGACTGAGTTATGAGCGATACTAGTAATGCCAATCCTTATGCAGCCAGGCCCTGCTATGAATGGTGTGAAAATGTTGCTCATAGGGTCAGTTGGTGTATGCATTTCAGTGGGCTTGGCAGACTGATGTGCAATTGCAACTCTGGCTCGATGAGGAAAGCAACGGGAAACTACCTCACTCCTCATTTCCCTAGTACGCCTCTTCAGTGATGCCTAGGCCATCTATGACAGCTGATGGTAGAGCTGTTGAGGATGCCACCAGCGGAATCGCTGACGGACTGTACATACACATAAAGAAGATAAAATAAAGATTCAAAATGTAAACATAACGTGATGGCACTATTTGTAGGGTGGTCAAATTGTTATACGTTTCCATGCTTTGAAATTTGAGCAAGGAGAGAGAAATTCGGGAGTTCACTGTTTATTTGTTTACAAGAACGTCGTTATCATCACTTGTGACTGTAATCAGTGAAACAGTGCAGTGCCACATTAGTTGGGATTGCATTAGCCGTCAGCCTATTAATGTGTGCATAAATACCATTGTAGTACCCCTATAGTTAATGAATTAATTTTGTAGTGCAAGCAGATATTTATTCAACCAGTGTCACCGTATTATTATTATTATTATTATTATTATTATTATTATTATTATTATTATTATTATTATTATTATTCATCTAAAAGAAAGTATCGTGGTGCGGTCAGTGAAAACTGGACCGATTGGGGGTGGGGGAAGAGATGGCAGCGCAGCCCTGCCAGAGTAAAATGTCACGAACCGCCGCTGGATCAATATTCTCTGTTGCTTTTCTCACTGTTCCTCTAATATCAGCTTCACTTTTAGTTCGCAGTTACAGTCACTAGCAGAGTTAAATTTCTAGACTATTTTCGTACAAGGATGACTAAAAGTAGACTCAAACAGTTGTCAACACTGGCCCGAGCGGTGGTCTGCAATATGGCCAGCCAGCAAGTCACGAGTCTACCTGTAGCAGTCGACAGGCATAACTAAACGTACAAGAACTTTGATTGATAGTGACTAGGCGAGAAATATAAAATGACATAAATACCTCGTCCCATTACATGGACAGGAACATTTCAATTCCACGTGCTACTGTATTACACTTCAGCCAGCAAAACACAGCATACCACCCAGTGCGATGATGAGCGCCATCCAGCTAAATGATCCTACGCTACAAGTCCAGGTTGACCAAAACTTCTGCCGGGCTGCGTGGCTCAGACGGTTAAGGCGCTGGCCTTCTGACCCCAACTTGCCAGGTTCGATCGGTTGTTCAAATACCTCAGCCTCGTGTCGGTAGATTTACTGGCACGTAAAATAACTACTGCGGGACTAAATTCCGGCACCTCGGCAACTCCGAAAACCTTAAAGTAGTTAGTGGGACGTAAAGCAAATAGCATTATTATTATTATTATTATTATTATTATTATTATTATTATCATTATTATTATTATTATTATTATTGACCAAAACTTATCACTCATACATATTGTCGCTTGAGAAGAGAGATTTCGTATGTGTGAGGGCGGATCAAAATGAAAACCAAACTGGACCATAGAATGAAATGAACAAGTTTTTAAAAAGCAGGCCTAATCTCTTAAGTTACACAAGCATTTCTCCCATGCTTCACCAAACAGTGAATATCTTGCTTATAGAATGGCTGAGACTGGAACTGGTTGAGAACACTGTCCATAACTTCATTGTCCGAGTACAACTACCGGCTCGTCAGTCCCTTTTTTCAACGGACATAAGATATGGAAGTGACATAGTGATAGATCACGGTTATACAGTGAATGGTCCGTTGAAAGAGGTACTAAAGAGTCCGCGCTTCCACTCACAACGAAAATTCACTAAATGCATGGTGGGTATTTATCTCATCCTTTGTAAACAGGCAAAAATGGCATCATAATTTGCTTTTGGGCTTTTGTCGTATGAAGAAAACAAAGTGAAACTCCTCACAATTCGCAGAGAGCTTTGCTCTGCGTTTTCAGAAGAAACCCTCGTCTGTATTGCCAGATATTTACAACTGAAATTCCCATCACATTGTTAACATTTCTCTTATGTGCTTGATGTTTCCACCCCACATGTCTGATATTTATAACCATAAATATCAAACTAAGCTTCTCGCTGCTATAAAAAAATCTAAACAGAAACATTCATTCCTATATAATATATCTAATATACCACACGTTCTCCCACTTCCATGGTCGATAATACACCCTGAAAAATCCACCTTTTTCTTTTAGTTGGACCATCTAATTCAGAAATAATAATAATAATAATAATAATAATAATA
Source organism: Anabrus simplex (assembly GCF_040414725.1). Lineage (NCBI taxonomy): Eukaryota > Metazoa > Arthropoda > Insecta > Orthoptera > Tettigoniidae > Anabrus > Anabrus simplex. Next base: position 850,838,352 of record NC_090265.1, read on the forward strand.
AATGAGTATCACAATAAAAGTGTCTTGGTGAAACCATTCAGAAAAATGGACTGGAAACAAAAGCCTATAAAATTAGATGCCAAAAGATTGAAACTGCATACCGACTAACCTTAAATATCTACAACAAAAATTGTATAGTATATCCAAGCACACAAAACTAAGGCATCACAATACAATTATTAAACCAGAATGTCCTCATAGGTCAGAAACGTTCATTTTGAACAGGATAGCAGACATTGAAAAAATTGAGAAAAAGGGACGCAAAATCATAAACTTGTGATCTGTGGCGCCTGAATTATTTTATGAAATAAAGAAATATCCTAAATCCGTACTTGACAATTAAAATTATAATTGTAAATCAGCAATTCAAGGCGCAAAACAATAGTGTAATAATAGTTGCATGCGTGTTACAGAAATTTATTCCTAGTAATTAGACTTGCTCCTGGGTTTAGGTTTATAATACAGTAAATTGTTTATAACTCGCTGACTTCAACACGACAGTCTGCAAGGAACTTCAAGCACCAAACAGACATATCGATGGTGCGCGAGCAATACCTCGTATCCCACAATGCTCTTCCTATCCATTATTTTCCTTAAGACTGGTCATGCCTCCCAGCCACACATGGATATGCAGTCCACCAGAACAATGATCGTTGCGTTCATTTTCCTATGCCGATATGTAAAGGAACCTTATTGTACCGTACTGTAGGAATGTATACGTTGATGTTTTATTTACGCACTCCTACAGTACAGTATAATGCATTTAAGATTAATTTTTCTTTACACGTCAGCACCTTCGATAAACTCGTAGTTCGCACCTGGAAACATCGGACTAACTGATCAAGGAGTAAATGCATGACAGAGGCAACTTATGGGCTTCCCAGTGTCCAGCACATCAAACTATAACACCCGGCATAGCGGGAACGTTTACGTACACCTCTGGACCACTAGCGTACAAGAGGTGGGAAGCATACATCCCAAAGAAGCTTGAAAGGCTTAATGGTTGATAATGGACAAATGTCGTACCAGTTACAAATTATGAATTAAATTGGAAAATATTCATGTTGATCATATTTTAAGATTTTCATTTTGTACTTATGAGCTACTACGGGCGTCTGACGAGAAGTCGCGCGCATGCGGGGTAAGGGGTGTGGAGGGTAAACATGGCTGCTGCGCATGCGGGGTAAGGGGTGTGGAGGGTAAACATGGCTGCTGCGCATGCGCGGTAAGGGGTGCGGAGGGTAAACATGGTTGCTGCGCATGCGCCAATCTCAAGTCTCAAGGCCTGACAATAAACATCGGTTCCGTCCGCGGTCATTCTTGTGAACTAAAGTGCTGCTGTGAAGTTTCAAACTGGTACTTGCACTTTAGTTATACATTTACTGTAAGTATGCATAATGAATAGTTTAATAATGAACACGCGTCTCTTTCAGACAGCTCGCACTGTTTGTCACGACCAATGTTTGTAGCTTAGTGTAGTATCTGTTACTCGTGCTGTACCTACAAGCTGCCGCGACTTCTCGTTAGACGCAGGTAGTATATGTACACAAATGTCTTAGTAATTGAGATACGTGATACGAGATGGCGACATTCTTTAACCCTGTATGAAGGAAATAAAACACATTTTTAGTTAGCTGTATGCATATTTATTAATCACTCGAATATTTGTATTTAGATGGAAGTCACAACTATAGAGTGATGCATGCGAGATCGAAACCATCTGTTGTAATATTTGCGAGATTCTCTGTCCGTAGTTTCAGAAAGTCCTTCCAGTAAGATTCCTTCTAGACTTGCAATGGACATTACCATCTACAGGGAATTTACATGCACCCCTGCGTGTTTTACAATTTCTCGTTCTGATATTTTAAGTCTACGATAAATTTGGCATTGATATCTAAGCACCACTCTTTGTTGCAATTTTCAGGCATTGGAATCGGCATTTCCAATTCTGGAATTTGGAATCGTCAAACTGAAAATTCGTGAAAATGGTCAATCGTGAGATCGAATTTTGGAAAATGGGCAGGAGCGATTCTCAACCATATTGCTTTTCCGAGGAATGGATTTCGTACGGACTAAATCCTGAGTCAACGCTCTACAGATCGAACTGAACGGTTTTTAAAGCCCCTGTCAGTTTTAAGCCTATCAAGATATAATATAGGCTGTAGATTTACCTCTAAGCTGGCGATCTCCATGTTGCACGAACGTACCTGAAAGGAAACAAAGATTTAGATTAGTATACTGCTGTAAGCAATCAAACGACAACATAATAAAAATAACCTTTCCTTAAATTGAGCACATTTAAAGAGATTCTTCGAGGAAGTTACTAGAATAGGACATTCAGTGCAGGTTGGTAGTAAACGTAGAGATGAAATCATCATATAAAACAGAGAACTTCGAGCTTTAGTTTCAGAGAAAATTGGGATTTGATAAGTACATGACACTTTCCAAACAAGTATAAACGACAAAATAATCGGTGTACTGCTGTGGCTCGGAGGGCTCATCGTGGATTCATATTCCACCATACTTCGCCATCTTCTGTCATCTGTGGATATCCATGATTCTATGGTATTCCCTGTAGCGGGGAAAATGTACGAACGGGAATTTTTAAATGCAATTTGTCAAGAGACTTCATACTTTGCATGTATAATATATATTGGACAGTACACCAATCTGATCACTCACACCGTCTTCTTGCACACCTATTTAAAATGTACATCGGCTCCACATTACTTCCTCCGCGAGAGTTTGTGTCATCGGCCCGTCATTTAGTCACCATTCTGCGTACGACAGCCTCAAGTTTGCGAAGATCCTGTAGCCATCTCACTTCTTGTGTAGATGTACTTTTGGCCTTATTCGATCCTTTATTGAGTTTAGTTTCCTTCTGCATATGTTTCTATAGCATTTATCCGTGTATTAGGCATATAATTACCCTAAAACCGTCTCCCACGCAATGATCCTTTCACACTGTGGACGAGGTCAAAAACGCACGGAGACAGGTCCCTTGAGCATGGCGCGTGTTGTTTATGCCAAAATTCGTCAATTTTCAGTCACAAAATTTTCAGTCAAAATGGTATTTTCTGAGAAATCTAATCGAGACGAATCACATGAGACCTCAATTGTATCTGCGCGATATCTACACATCAAGCTACACCTAAGATGGTGGCCATCTTGTACTGACGCCATGTGTATTACGTCACTAAATGTGGCACCGTCTTGTCCATTTATCCTCCTATTTACACGAGGGTTGTGGCATACATCATGGCCACTATTCTTTTTTTTTTCCATGAATGCGGGATCTATCAGACAGATGCAAATAAACATATGAGAATGGGAAGCGTAAGGTGATGCGGAATGTATGAATAATGCCGAACAGGTTTACTAGGTGGACGAAATAAGCGAGAAACCTGTCAGCCATGAAATCTCTGTGCTAGATGATGTTCCTTCTCAGAGAGTAGACTAACATTTACGGCAAACCGTGAAGTAGTCCCCTATGGTGCGAGTTTTCTGCAATCCTATGTTTCACAACGTTGTCAACATCCTCTCGTGTCCCAAACCATTTCCCACGCAATGGTTCCTTCACTTTGGGAATGAGGTAAAAATCGCACGGGTACAGGTCCGAAGAGTATGAAGGGAGTCCCGGTACTTTCCACCCACAGCGCTGAAATCGCACGGATACAGGTCCGAAAAGTAATGAAGGGAGTTCCGGTACTTTCCTCCCACAGCGCTGAAATCGCACGTATACAGATCAGAAGAGTATGAAGGGAGTTCCGGTACTTTCCACCCACAGCGCTGAAATCGCACGGATGCAGGTCCGAAGAGTATGAAGGCAGTTCCGGTATTTTCCACCAACAGCGCTGAAATCGCACAGATACAGGTCCGAAGAGTATGAAGGGAGTTCCGGTACTTTCCACCCACAGCGCTGACATCGCACGGATACAGGTCTGAAGAGTATGAAGGGAGTTCCGGTACTTTCCACCCTGGGCCGATCACCTCGATGTTAGGCCCCTTTAAACAACAAGCAAGCAACAAACTTTCCACCCACAGCGCTGAAATCGCACTGATACAGGTCCGAAGAGTATGAAGGGAGTTCCGGTACTTTCGACCCACAGCGCTAAAATCGCACGGATACAGGTCCGAAGAGTATGAAGGGAGTTCCGGTACTTTCCACCCACAGCGCTGAAATCGCACGGATACAGGTCTGAAGAGTATGAAGGGAGTTCCGGTACGTTCCACCCACAGCGCTGAAATTGCCTCCGGGATGCTTCTGCTACATGCGGTCTAGCGCCCTCATTGTTGAGACGTGGCCAAGAAGAGACGCCTAGCATGTTATGGACATGTCTACAGGATGCATCATGCCAGATTGACCAACCAGCTTCTCGTTTACTGGCAAATGAGGAAAGCCAAGTCACCATGGTTGATGGAAGTAAACAAAGATCTGTAGGAACTAGGAGGAACAAAAAGAGACTTAAAAGACCGGACATCTTTCAGGAGGATGCTTAAACAAAAGAGGTTCCAGGACAAACCACCAAGAAGGAAGAGAGGTGTCCTCTGGACAAAGGAAAGAACAACAAAGCCAGAGGATGCACAATTGCTGGGCAAACATCAACCCCCCCCCCCCCAAACGCAATAGTTGAACATCATGGTCCATAGTTGGCCTACACAAAATAATAATAATAATAATAATAATAATAATAATAATAATAATAATAATAATAATAATAATATACCCTAGGCCATTTAACACCGGGCGAGTTGGGCGTGCGGTTAGGGGCGCGCAGCTGTGAACTGGCATCCGGGAGATAGTGGGTTCGAATCCCACTGCCGGCAGCCCTGAAGATGTTTTCCGTGCTTTCCCATTTTCACACCAGGCAAATGCTGGGGCTGTACCTTAATTAAGGCCACGGCTGCTTCCTTCCCATAGCAAAAGTCCATTTAAAACCTGGTTAGATGGAAGAGAGGGCCGAAATCTTGCCAGACGAAATAAATCTATTCTAATTTTACAAATTTGATATTCACACAATATTTATTGAGGCCTATATACTGTATATAGATACAAATGCACCGCTATGCGGACAGATGTTTACAGTGATACTCCATTGATGAGGCTCTTGTCTTCCATTAATCAACATTATTACGCCAGGTAAAGTCGACTAACGTAGATGACTGGCAGCATTTTTAAATTAAATTTTCAGTCTAATGACGTGCAGTCGCCACAGGCTACAATCAGAGATATCTACACGTCTTAAAGGTAATAATTAGCTAATCGTCGAAGAAGTAAACGCTTTCACATTTTCCTTTGATGACGTTTTGAGCTGCTGATATAAAACAGAATAATATTTACAGAGGAAAGAAGAGGATATCATATTCCTTAAAGGGTACTGCCTCTGGGTAAAAAAACAGGAAGTATGCAGCTCGAAGTACATCTATTAATACCGTCGAGGACAAAAGGAAGAAATGTAAGTATTTTAATATCAGGAAGATAGTGAATGTGTTTTCCTGCGCAATACCGTAAGCGCAGAATACAAGCACTGGCAATGTTTGTCAGAAAAATCAACACACTTTCTTCTGTGGATCAGTAGTCGATTGTTGGCCTCCGGGTCTGAAGATTGTGGGTTCAGACCCAACAGAAGTAGTCGGATTGATGAAGGACGTAAATATGTCCACTGGGCACTTCAAGTTATGTTATGTAGAAGATTTCTGGTGAGACATTTCGAGTTTCCCCGCAAAATTAATCATATCATATATCACACCTTTATTTCCTTCTACACCACTACAGATTTCTCGATCAGCTACGTAGAGAAAATATCAACAACAAAAAACAAGTCTTTCATACATGTCATGCAGTTATATTTGCTTGCGGGGAGGCGACCCTTGAGAATGGTATGGGAGAATGGTGAAGAGCCTTGAGACCATAAAGCCGTAAATCTGATCTAAGCTTGACTGGCTCCTGCCCGCAATTAGTAGAAGGAAGGAACAAAGGTTCCGAAAGGGAACCGCTCAATATGTCGCTAGTTATCGCAAGAGAAATCACTTATAAACGTGTCACTGCAGGGGTTCTGGTGCCAGGTATCAGGCCTATAGTATTATGTTAAAAGATCTATCAGCTTCAATACCTTGGGTGTATTAAAGTAAAATACAGTAGTTTAAATATTCGCGGATGCGGGTACGGATAAAGGAAGTACGGATGCGGATAATATTTTGTATCCGCGCAGTAGGGAGAGGATGAAACCTGGTTCCAGCATTTAGCCTCTTTCCTTGGAATAACACCGAGAGGTCTACTCAAGGCTTGAAGATCCCATCAAACGGACGAATCCCCCATCAATAGCGTAATATGTCCTAACTCCATGTCAACAGTGCGGAGAGATTTAGAATTCAATCCAGGCTTATGGCACGCAATCTAGTGATCATAACCAATGTCAGCCAACATTCTAATGGTGAATGTTTTCTTCTTCGCCAACGGGACTCAAACCGGCTAGCCATAAAAAAGAGTTGGCGCCTTAATGATTATGGCAACCAGGAGGGTTTCACCATAGATGAAACCGTACTCGCACCCCACCGCCCCCTCCGTGAGGGTCTAGTATGGACCAAGTTAAGCATCATTCATTTCTGATTATTCTTCTTTCCATCAGCCCAGCATTTCTTCATCCTTTGGGAATGGCCTTCTTTATGTTCTTGCGACCAGATGTTGCCGGTCCGTTTCCTATTCGTGTGATCTTGGTTGATAGTCTGATTTCGGAATCCCGTAATTTATTGATAAAGCAAAGCAAAGTCATCTCCGTACAGGCCATGAAGGTCCTTGGAAGTCTGGAAGGTAGAATCTTCCACTATCCGTAACCTTGGTTGGATTGAGCAGATAGCTCTACGCCCGACCGCCTTTGCTCCCAGGAATTAACCTGGTACTCATTTTTAATGTAGACTGAGTGAAGCTCAGGGCCATGAGCACCTCCGGAAGTGGAAATCTCGTTTCTTAAATGTTTTCGTCTTCCTGGCGGGGAATCAAACCAACGTCCTTCCGGTTGAAACGAGCACGTCTTTTATCACCCGGCCAAGCAGCCCCTTAATTTGATTGATGCTCATCCTATAATAACGTCTATTATGCAGGCTGGTCGGAAACAACGTGAACCGGGTACGGTATATGAGCGTTAGAGCGTTGGTCATTCTGATAGATAATTTGAAAAAGATACGTCGATATCTCGCGGCGTGATCATTTTATCAGCCGCTGAAGTTAGCCAATCAGATCGCTTCGCGGGCGACTTCAAATACACTTTACAAGGCGGTGTTGCTAAATCTGCGCGTGGCTTATGTCCGGCTTGAGAGCGCCAAAAGAAGATATAAACTTCTCCAGAGGAGAGACTTGAACAAGGACCTTCCTGCTGATAGGCTCGGCCCTAAGGAATCACGCCACGGTGGCATTGGCTGAAACTCACGGTGTGTTAGTGTTTGATGCTCATTTATCGGCATGACTCTCAAGCCCGACCAAGCCACGTGCAGATTTCGCAACACCGCCTTCTAAAGCCATTTGAATTCGCCGGTGAAGCGATCTGATTGGCTAACATCAGCAGCTGATAAAAAGACAGCGGGGCGACACATCGATGTATTTCTTTAAATAAAAAAATTACATACATATCAGTAGGACCAAAGCTCTATAGCTCATATAATCTGTTGACGTAATTTCCGATCATCCTGTACAATGCATCGTCTGGTATGTTATTTTCCTTCATATCTTCCCTAAGTCCTTTAAGCCGATTAAGTTGTGTCTTCCTGCTCTCCATATATTCCAGAATTCTCTGAGCTGTTCTCCCCGGTGGCATTCTTTTGATATGTCCGTAGAAACAAAGTCTTCTCTTTTTTAAATGATGCTGTGCTTTTCTCAGTCTTTTAGTATAATTCCAGATTTGATCGCAGTAGAAATTCTTGTTCCATTTCCTTACGTCCCAGTATTTTCGAAGCTATATAGCCTATAAGGCGACGGAAGTAGATTAAGCCAATTCCGTGTACTTCGAAATTTTTGTTGCTATTATTGTCCATGCCCGGCTGAGAAAGCCAAGAATAACGGCCGTGAGGATTCGACGTACTGACCATGCGTCACCTCGTAATCTGCAGGCCTTCGGATTCAAACCGACAATCTCCCGAATGCAAGCTCACAGCTACTTGACCTAAACCACACAGCTACTTACCGATAGAATAATAATAATAATAATAATAATAATAATAATAATAATAATAATAATAATAACGATGATGTTACTAGATTTCCTTGTCCGCCCCTGTGGTGTATTGGTTAGTGTGATTAGCTGCAACTCCCAGACGCCCGGGTTCGATTCAAGGCTCTACCGCGAAATATGAAAACTGGAATGAGGACTGGAACGGGGTCCACTCAGCCTCGGGAGGTGAACTGAGTAGAGGGGGTTCGATTCCCACCTCAGCTATTCTCGAATTTTTTCGCAGTTTTCCGTGGTTTCCCACTTCCCCAGCCAACGTAAGGCTACGGCCGCTATCCCTTCCAATCTCCCCATCCCTCACAAAATCCCCGTTCAGCATAGCAGGTGAGGCCGCCTAGGCGAGGTACTGGTCTTCTTTCCCAGTTGTGTCCCGAACCAAATGTCTCACGCTCCAGGACACTGCCCTTGAGGCGGTAGAGGTGGGATCCCTCGATGAATCCGAGAAAAAAACAACCAAGGAGAGTAAATGAATTTTTTCCTATTACATCTCATGATGAGAACAACGACGTCCATGAACGGTCAAGGAATGTATTTGCTCTTAGCATAATATCGAATCACCTATCGTTTGCAAACATTTTAATTTGACGCCATCTGGTTGCCTACTCGTCAACGTTCCGTTTTACTCTAGGGGTACTAGATGGCAGAGTAAACCTAATCTACCGGGCGAGTTGGCCGTGCGCGTAGAGGCGCGCGGCTGTGAGCTTGCATCCGGGAGATAGTAGGTTCGAATCCCACTATCGGCAGCCCTGAAGATGGTTTTCCGTGGTTTCCCATTTTCACACCAGGCAAATGCTGGGGCTGTACCTTAATTAAGGCCACGGCCACTTCCTTCCAACTCCTAGGCCTTTCCAATCCCATCGTCGCCATAAGACCTATCTGTGTCGGTGCGACATAAAGCCCCTAGCAAAATAAACCTAATCTCTCTTGGGCGTCCGTGACTGAGCCTTTAATGAATTATATAGGGTAAAAACCAAATGTGTTCCCGGAGATCTTTGACATGCCCACATCGTACGACATCGAGTGTCGAATGGAAATTTTACCGCCCTTCAAAAATTCGACTAGCTCTGCCATAACAACCATAAAGTGTATGTACACCCAAAACACACTATTCCATCTATTTGGGGGAGTTATGGAATAAGCAACTAAATAAACATTTCGTGCTAGCCGTTAACGTATTTGCTCGGCGGAAATCGCCTCTTCCGGCATTACTCTAAAATAAGATTCTTCTTAAGACAGATGGCCAGCTGGTCTTCCAGTATATTTGCTTGAAGAACAACATTTATAAATAGTGCAGTCGCTGTGGTAGTCTTTTGTGTCGGTGTATGTTGTGAAACAGAGTATTAGAAAGGATCCAGCAAATTGTGAAGTATCAAGATGACAGAATAGCTCCTTTTAAAGCGGTCGTGATACACGTGAATCAAAGGTGAAAGAGCTGGGTATCAAACCATCCCGGATGTTTCTTATGCTCCTTCGCCTTAGAGGCACGCTCGCTTAAAGCAGCCATTCGCAAACTGTGATCCGCGGACCCCTGGGGGACCGCGACAATAATCCAAGGGGTCCTAATTAATAATATAAGTTTGCAGTATTTTAAGAGAGAAATTGTATTGTACACACACAATCCATAGACAATTATGCTAAATTTAGTAACTACATCTTCTCTGTTGTACAACTTACATACAGTATATGCAACTCTTAACTTGCCTAGTAAAAGTTAGCAGCGTGAAAGAAAGAAATTACGTGAACAGATTATATGAGCTATAGAGCTTTGGTCCTACTGATATGTATGTAATTTTTTTATTTAAAGAAATACATCGATATCTCGCCCCGCTGTTTTTTTATCAGCTGCTGAAGTTAGCCAATCAGATCGCTTCACCGGCAATTCTTAACCCAGCCTTCACTGCCTCCAGCATGCAATACCATAATACGCTTGCCCCGCGATGTTGGTGCTTTCAGTATGCAATTACAAGTTCCATCATCCCACCCTTTCTTCACAATGTCATGAGTATCGTACCAAGTTTCATCTAGATAGACAACTCTGCATCCCTCGGAACGCAACTTCCGGAGACGCTCTATGAATTTATTACAATCTGTTTTTTCTTCAGAATACGGAAACAAAACCCAAGTTTTTCAACAGCTGTCGTAGAGTAGTTTTTTCATAAGGAAAGTCACACACATTTTTCAAATGTTTTAACAGTTCCTGTACGGTTGGTGACTTACCTTTAGTAAAGAATGCATATACCTCGCGTCTCACCAAGTCACAGCAAAAATCATCAATTTTATTAAAGATAACCCTATTATTACCACACTTTTTCGAAACCACTGCTGCTCAGCTGAATGTCACTCGCGGGCGCGGAACCACTGCTACTCGGCTGAGTATCACTCGCGGACACGGAACCAGTACTACTCGGTCGAATATCACTGTTACCGGTGCTCGGTTGAGGATCCTTTGCCTGCACTGGCAGATTTAATTCAGGATTTTCTGATGCATACTTTCCAGGTGTGATTCCCACGGCCTCCACATTACTGCGTGAAGCGAAGTGAAAAACAACACACTTCACAAATATTAATTAACGAAGCAAAGAAATAATCCAAAACTTTCAAACAGTGAACAAAGCAAGTATGAATTGTCTGAGCTGAAAAGAGAGACTGACGTCTATTTAACAAGAGGTGCATTGGCAACAGAGCTATGAGGATTTCTGAAGGGGAATGCGAACTTCCATTTTAAAGCCCACTGCCGTCATAAATCACCCCCTGCTAGGCCCGTAAGTGGCCAGGGTGATCAAACGTTTGCCGAACTCTTTGAATGCCGCTGGGTACGGGTTGAGCGTCAGGACTATACAAGGCAGTAAGGAATTGCTAGTATCCACACTCAGGCCATACTTTCCCCCTATGGTTGAAAAAATCTCGTGGGTCAGAAATCCCTTCTTTGAAACTGAACATGAACTACTCTCCATTCAGGAAGACCAACTAACCGAAGTATCTTGGCAGAGAGAAAGTGAAAATTAAATTGAGGTTTGTTATGGGTGGAGAATCAGATGGAGTGGCATGTTTAGCTCAAGGAAGTTCCATGAATGTATCACAACTCCACGTCTCTGATCGACTTTTGTGTCAATGATATTCCCTATAATCGAAAACTTCTAGAAAGGAAATACTGTGTTTAATGCCTTTCGTGCCAACATACCTGTGTGGGTGTTCGTTTTCTGCTCTCACACAAACGTAAAGGAAACAAATAAATACAACTAATATAGAGGATGATCTTCCGTTCGAATGACTAGACTTTTGTCCAACTCTTGTACCGTTTCCCTACGGGGTCGGGTATGAGGTGAGATGAATCTGTCGTGGCGGGTTTTTATGACCGGATGCCCTTCCTGACGTCAACCTCAGCAGAGGAATTAATGAGATGAAATGAATGGCGTGATATATGACAGTAGGGAGAGGGTGAAACCTGGTGCCGGCACATAGCCTACTCCTGTCGAATAGCACCAAGGGATCTGATCAAGGCTTAACGTCCCCATCCGACGGACGAATCAGCATCAACAGCGTCATATGCTCTCACTCTATATGAGCACTGCGGAGAGGTTTGGAATTTAATCCAGGCTTTTGGCACGCAATCTAGTGATTAGAAATTGTATACCACCACCTCCCCTACCCTGCCGGCCAACATTCTGATGGTGAAAATATTTTTCGACCAACGGGACTCGAACCGGAGACTTCAGCGCCTTAACGATCATGGCCACCAGACGGGCTGGCTCGAATGACCAGACTACGCTTGTAAAACGTTCGGTGTTTGGACAACAGCACCGTCCGTCCTCTTGATCCAACAAGTGAATTTGTTCAAGTAAATTTCCAGATCCAGACTGCTGTAATTTTTTTTAAATAAATGTATAAACTATCTAAAAAAAGAAGACATGTGGTAAGAGTATTATACTTGAAAAAGAAACAACATAATTAAAACAGAGTGAAATGTTTCTTAAAAGAACATCACATTTTATCAATTCACACTAAAATGTTTATAAATATGTATGTTTATTTTTGTTTAAATACTTAGGAGACTGCTGGAGTGGAGGAGACTGTACCAAGGGTACTCCTTCCACGGCTATTTAAACTGCGCTCCTTACGACCATCTATGCCAAGGGACTGGAACTTGTAAACTTCTGAAGATTTTGTCCTCTACCGTTAGATGGCTAGACCATCGATTTGTAATTAATTAATACAGTAATGTTTACGTTTGAAGTTTTGTAAACCTGGTTCTGAGGATTTTTTTAATGTACTGAAGTTGTCAACACTTCAGCTGGTTCATCCTCGATACTTGGAAATATATTCTCGAGCCAATTAAAACCGGGGGGGGGGGGGGGGGTGTACAGGAATCTAGCCTATCTGGAAGCTTCCCATTCAGATACTATAAAAGCAGGGCACTTTAGGGCCGTATTGTCTGAATTGCTCCAGTGCTGATGAGTGCGATTTAACGCGAGCCACCAGGCAGGGGCGAGGCCTGCGTGAGGAAGATCCAGCGACTCAAGGTAATGGCAGAATTTACCTAGACATGCGGATAGTCTGAGGGGAAGGTTTCAACCTCTTTCCATTTAATGTAATTTTATAAACTGGTGGTTTAAATGTAGAACTTTCGGCAAGCCTGAGGACTCTGGTTCTACTCCCTACAGGGAAATATGTAATGTAAGGGAACAAAGAGTGATGACCCTCTGTCGTTTCCCATTCAAACTTGCACTGCATTCTTGGCATTAATGTTTCCTCTTTAGTCACCCCGGCGTAGCATACGATTAGCCTCTGTATCTTTGGGCCGTAAACCCAGTTAGAGTTTTAACAATTTCTAGGAGTGCAGGTGTTTCGCCTCCTTGAATTTTGTTTATGGCCGGTAATGTACAACCTCAGTTCCTAGAAGCGAGCTGGAAGCCAGTAGTCAATCACACCCTGCACCCTGCTGAGTTAACGAGTTCTAAGTGATCCTCGTTTGTTTTGGAGATGCTGCCAAACCACTTTCTTCCTCACTCTCTTTAGTATTTACCCTTTCTTCGTGCAGAGTGCAGTAGCCGATTTGGCAACTCCGGCCGCAGTAGAGGTAGTAAATCCTATAAGTTGCTAATAGACACCAAGCTGCCGCTGGAAAGTAGTGGTGTGAGCCGAGGTCATCATGATTTGTCCCCAACTTTACTATTAATGCCAGGTAGTATAGGCAATCGAGCTTCTGCGTTTCCTGTATTATTGTTAGAGTACCTGTTTCTTCGATTTTGATCAAATCCTAGTATGGATAAACTGATTAAAATTTTAAAGTGACGTCACCCGATGTGATCTAGTGTAATTTCTGTATAGCAAAGGAAACTGATTGTCTCTACGAGCTCCGACTCCTGAGCAGTGGAACTTCTTGGGGAAAAAAACCTGCTCTTATACGATATTCGTACCTGCCAAGAGCAATCATGCTCTTTTCTATGTAAATTAACGAACTGATATTTATCTAAAGTGTTGTACCAGATTTTCGGACTTCTAAGTCCCTGTTATTGTTAGAGATGACGAGATCATTAATAATCTGTTCTATTGGCCTGTTATTCTTTCAGATTATTTATTTTAAAATAGGAAAAAAAGGAAAGAAATAAATTTTTCGAATTTGTTATCTTAAACGTTGCTCTAAGTAATCCTCTGTGAGCCACAGAAACCCCGGAACAAAGACAAAGCAGGATTTCAAGATAAGTTCCAGATTTTAAATTGCTACGTATTTAAACAGAACTAAACATAAATATTTGAGTATGATTCGATAGAAACTGATGATGTTCTTTCAAAAACGAAACATGTCATTCTGTTTTAATTGTTTCTTTTTCAAGTAGGCCTTATGTTTTCTTTCGCAGGGGCTGAGTGGCTCAGACGGTTAAGGCGTTGGCCTTCTGAGCCCAGAGTGGCAGGCTCGATCCTGGCTCAGTCCGGTGCTATTTGAAGGTGCTTTTGTCTATCGGGAGTTCTTTAACGTGCCAGTAAATTTACCGACTAGACTGAGTAGGGATCGAACCTTTTAACTTGGGCCCATAACTGCTTCTTCTTGCTTTTCTACTTTACGTGCGGTATGTATTCACTCGAGCAGGGGAGACGTGCACGAGAATTCTTTGATTTCCTAAAGTGTCTGTGACTTGGACACTATTTGAGTTAGAATCACAAAACATTGCACACACTTTTAAAATACATTGTTCTTGGCTACAAACATTAATCAGTGAATTCAATAGAGAGTTTTGGAAAAAAAGTTTTTTTAAAATTTGAATCTTGGTCATATTGATGTAACGCTGAGGTCCTGGACCTTGCAATTTTTTAGTGATTTCTAGGACCTTGATAATTTAATGTCCGCAGGCGTTTCAGGCGTCTGTTTTCAATTTCATGCCTATTTCGACCTTTTAGAAACAAAATGGGCTTTTCAATTGTAAAGTTCACACAAAAAAATAGACATACAGTAAATTAAATTCTGAGGTCCATAAAATTATAAAAATCCACAGCCTGTTTCCAGTCATTCGACCGGGTCAGAAATGGAATGAATGAAGCCCCCATCTAGCGGCGAAGATAGGAAATGTACCGGCTGCCAAAGCCTGTCGCACTCCTCTGGACCAATGATAAATGACTGACAGATGAACTGTTAATGCAGAGTGTTGCTGGAGTGAAAGGTTACAGTGAAAAGCGGAGTACCCGGAGAAAAACCTGTCCCGCCTCTGCTTTGTCTAGCACAAATCTCACATGGAATGAGCGGAATTTGAACCACGGTATACAGCGGTGAGAGGCCGATGCGCTGCCGCCTGACGGAGGCTTCACTGAGTTCCATAAAATTATATTATATTTTTAATTTCCCTGCAGGAAAATGTGTGATAGTGTTTAACATGCCTGTATATCATGTTTCGGATAGATGTATTTAATAGTTCCATAGAAAAAGGTACATTAGTCATGGAAAAAGGAAGTTCAGGAAATGACAATTAAATTTCACTATACGCAACCTCGCAATGTATGTCTCAAATCAAAACAAACTTTCCGCGGAAATCACCTTCCTTGACCAACCGGAAACCACGCTTCACAGCCTTCTTCAATACCCCTGATTGTGATACCGTCACTGCCTGACTAAACTGCGCTTACGGCGGGCGAGGTTTGACACACGTGATCAACAGAATCATATTCCGTGATTCCATATCAACACTGCGGAGAGGTTATGAATTGAATCCAAGATTTTGGCACCTCTCCTACCCTGCCCACCAACATGGTGATAACGATTTTTTTAAACAACGGGATTCGAACCGACTAATCACGGTGTCAAGACCATCTAGACTTGACACCTTAACGACCATGGCCGCTAAGCGGGCTACAGGTACAGATTTGTTTAATTTCGATATGCTAAATACAAACAGAAGATATGAAAAATAATAAAGAAGCCCACATACGTTCTACAACAGAAATAATGTTTCAAAACACTGTTTTTGGAAATATTATAAATGATACCTCTTGGGTTTTTTTGCCATGTGCAAGAGGCAAATTCAAAGAATCTTTACGTTTCACGATGACTTTGCTCTGATTCCTCCGAAGAGAATTTTGACCGATCATGACTGTGCTAACAATGCCGGAAAGTTAGAAATCAATAATCTCACATGACGAAATTATACTCCCGTTCATCACAAGATGGCTCACCGTTTCCAATGATATTTGGAGATGAAGTAATTTGCAATGATTTCTCGTCCATGAGTTAGAATGGGTTTTGCGGGAAAAAAGAGATTCGAATACTAAGACTGCCTCGTGACAGCTGTTACACCGTGGCTTGGACGTGCCGTTCAGACTTACTGTGCAGACAAACATACGCGTCCCGCTACCGTGAGGAGTTAATGAAGAGAACAATATAACAACAGTGTAGAATTAAAACTGGCTTTGTAAAAAAAAAAAGTTGGTTTCAGTGCAACGGCCGTAATCTTAACACATTTTGAGAATTTCGCGACCCTTCAATCGAATTCTGGAATCCAACGGTGTGTCACGGCCCACAGCTTCAGAGTCGCTGCCGTACAGGTTCGGATGCTAAGGAAAAGTCATATTTCATTCCTGAGGTCATTTTACCCGAAATATGAAACATAACTGTGAATGATAGGTCCCGGACTCTGTTTAAAGCAATTTTAATTTGCATATAAGTGCATATTTCGGCCATTTTTATTGCTTTGGTCATATTTTCATCATTATAATGATATAAGGTCATATTTGGTTACATTTTGAGAATTTCTGTTCAAACTGAGGCTCGTTTTTAACAAGGCAGATGTTATCTGCGTCGATTTTCAAACACAGGATTTTAAAATACTGTAGTAGACGTTTTTTCTTTCTTTTCCCGAAATATATATAGCCTATAGCTGGTGTAGAAGATATTATTCCGAGAAAGAGATGCTGTACGCTGACAGATACCAAAACGCATGCTAATATTTCACTTTTGGTTATTTTTTAGGAAAAAAGAACGAGAACTGCACTTCAGTGCTATGATACTGAATGAATGTATAAAGTTTCAACGCGCCTACTGCAACTCTGTCAGTTTGCATGATTAAATGTGTCTGTTATATTACAGCTTTTCATTTTTTGACGCGTTTAATGTTAGTAACACTCTAATACTTGCTACCTATTCCTAAAATGTTTAAGTCATATTTTACCTATTTTTAAATCATATTTATCCACTTTTATGGCATATTTTCTTGCATATTTTGTACTTCCTTAGGCCATACAATTCCGAAGCCTAGTGATAATATTTCATGAAGCACCCTGCAGGTCAGTTCGTGCCTCTAAGAAAACAATGACACTACAAGAGATACTACCGGCCTTTGCCCTCTGAAGAAAAGCGGTGTCCGCACAACTGTGCAACACGATATCCGACCAGTGTCTTGTTTTGTCTATCACATGATACACTGTCGCGCTACTGAACGTAACTCAACACCGGCGGCAGTTCTCACACGTGAATCTCGATGTGAACTTAAGATCCACCCCACTACTCCGTTATCTACCTCAATGTCATAGCAGTCGTAACTCAGTTCTTTCATCGTTTGCCTCTGTACAGTAGCATTTCTAGCTTTTCTTGTGATAGCTGCATTTTTTTTTTCCTAGTATAACTACTCTCCACTTCCATGCCAGTTTCCTTGCAAAAGTTGCCTTTTTATTCCATATAATATAATCAATATCTATTTACTTATATATGAATCACTATCGCTTATAATTTTCTTTTTTAAATCTAGGAAACTGGGAAATATGAAAAGATCAAAAAATGGATGTTTTGTTTTCTATTGCATTAAATTCTCCAAAGTTTTCTTAACAAAACAATATGCACTTTAATTATGTTTGTGCATATTTAGTTCTTAAAAATATATTTAAAAGGACCGCCTGTCTCTTTAAATTGAGCTATGCCACCTACAACATCTGTTGTTCCCAAAAGGTGAGGAATCATGGAATGGTTTGCAGAAAGCGTTAGCAGGTGGTACCAGTTATCAGCACAAACACTCATTTCCTAGTGCTGTGACAGAAGCCATGAGACCTGTTTTCAAAGATCTCAGTGAAAATAAACTCTTGAAAAATGTCTCCATAATAATAATAATTTCGTGTGGCTATTTCTAACCGAGTGCAGCCCTTGTAAGGCAGACCCTCCGATGAGGGTAGGCGGCATCTGCCACCCGTAGGTAACTGCGTGTTATTGTGGTGGAGGACAGTGTTGTGTGTGGTGTGTGAGTTGCAGGACAGCACGAACACCCAGCCCCCGGGCCATTGAAATTAACCAATGAAGGTTAAAATCCCCGACCCGGCCGGGAATCGAACCCGGGACCTTCTGAACCGAAGGCCAGTAAGCTGACCATTCAGCCAACGAGTCGGACAATGTCCCCATGGGCAGACTCAACATTTAAATGAAAGTTTCAATAATTGTGTATGCGTATGCTTAGCAAGAATTGTTTTCATTGATGATAGTGCAATAGTTATCGGTGTACAGTATGTGATGCTGCTCTCACATTCAATGAGGGTGCAATGAGTAGAACTAAAGTTTTGAGGGCATTGGGCATAGAACCAGGTCATAACACAGCAGTTTTGTGTCAAATCGACCAAGATCGTGTAAAATATGCAGAAAGAGCTGCTGAGGCTTCATTAAAGGAAGCCAGAATTGAAAAAAAGAAGGAGAAGGAAGCTAGATGAATCAGCTGAGGCAGATAAAGATGTCTATTCTTCAAGATACTTTTCGCAAACATAGGTAGGCCTACATTTTTTAAATTTTTTTTAATAGGAACTGTTATCTATAGAAAGCTAAAATTTGGATCATATATTTTACATGTACATAATAGAGAGTGCTGATAAGTAAAATTACGCAAATAAGTTTAATAAATTCTAAGATATTAATTTTTATTTTTGTGCATGCTAATTTTTTCTTAACTGAAATATATTTCAGTTACGAAGTCGAATTTACTTGCCAGAGTCAATTAACAGTGATGGAAAAACATACAAATCTGAAGTGACAAGTTCCCAGAAATTGTACCTAAACTGTCAAAGATGTTTTTGAATTTTCAATAAGTTAATGATTTGTTTAAGTAGAAGTATTTTCCTTTAGAGTAATGAAACTGTGGAGAATTTGAACAAAATCCACTAAAAGCATTGTTTTCAAATTAATATAATACCAAGATGAGCATTTGAAATTCTTGTTCATTTATCTAACAATCTTTCCATGTTGGCTGATTTTCAGTATTTTTCCGTTATTTAATGTTTAAATTTCCAACGTGCGGAAAAGCTCTTGACTGTCATTCACCAGGAGCTATTTGTCACAATCAGCAGCACAATTTAAATACAGTATAGCCAAAGCACACACGTGAACGAATTCTAACCCCGTAACAGATCAAAGGCGATAAATATCCACATACCGAGTGAGCTGATTACGTGGTACGGACAGATTGGTTGCGAGCTTGCAGTCGGGAGAAGGTGGGTTCGAACCACACCATGGGCAGCCCTGAAGAAGTTTGTTCGTGGTTTCCCATTTTCACATGAGGTAAATGCTAGGACTGTAAAGTGACAAGCCCACAGGCGTTTTCTTTCCAATAATACCCCTTTCCTATACCGCCGTCGCCATAAGACATTTGTGCATCGAAGCTACGTAAAGAAAATACCAACAAAGACTAGGTAAACAACAATAGGGAATCTACCACCTGGGCGACTGCCCTAAATGATCTTTCCCTTTCTTTTCTCGATAAATTCCTTCTTTCATGATTCGGACCTCTTCCATTTCTTCCACATGATTACTGTTGAAACACGATGTTTGCCCAGTTGTTTTTCCTCTTAAATCAACGATCACCATAAGCGACCTCCCTTGGTCAACTTCTGATCTCGTCCGACCACCACGACATTAGGTTTGCGAAATCAAGGAAATTCATTTTCAAACCCTTCGTAATCCTTTACTTCTTTTTAACGAAATACTCTTTCTTCCATCACTCAGACCTTTTCCGTTCCATCCCCGCCTGATTAGAAATAAATAGACCTAGACAGTAATAGATTAGAATGCAAACTAATTTGGTTAGTAGGAAATGTCGTCCGGCCCGCTTTCCCATCATGTAGCAAGAGTAGCATACATTTCAGGGGTTCTGATAGGCCGTACCCCTAATGTTTATGTAAATTTCATAGCATAACCGCTGTGCAGAATAGACTGTACTTGTTACCGGCTTCGGTAAGTTTGCATTCTAACCTATTACTGCCTAAAATTCCAGGGTCAGGTGATAAAAGAGGACGGTTGCCCAGTTATTTTTCCTCTTAAATCATCATCACCACAGAACCAGCGGTTCTACACATCTACGCTGTTCTAGATACAACTGATAACGTCTTCTGTTCCCATCACACCCCTATGTTAAAGAGACAAGCAGCAAACAAAATGCAGGAGAGGCCGAGTTCATTCGCTGCTTGTCGAGCAAGGTGGACCACTTGTATCTCGTTATCTCCCACTCACATCTCACATAAACCTTCTCTGCAATCCAATTAGAGTCGGGCGGTCTTATTATGATCACATTTCCGTCAACCCGAACCACTTTTAATTACAAACGCATATAATGAGATATTGATGACAACTCCCCCTGTCGGGACGATTGATGTTAATGAGAAACACACGAGTTCTACATCCTGCATCCCACACAGCAGGTACTTGTTCTTAATGTACCCAACACCACAGACGTAATGCAATAGTTAAATAGAGTTATGTCCGGCGGCGCGAGGATACTCCCAACCTTTATAACGAAGCCAATAATCGGAAGTCGAATCGAAGCAAGACTCAAGTGTGCCAATTTAATCAACGAAGTAAGAGAATCAAGAAGAGAGCTTGACATCCAGTGGATAGGTAATACAGGGTGAGCAAAATAACACTGGTCTAGAAAAAAAAATATGCAATATGACTGTAGCAGGAATGACCCTTGTCAATGAACATCACAGAAGCTGCTGGAAATGGCCTCATCTGAAGAAATAAAAAACTGGGGATGGAAAAGTCCTGAGTCCACTTCACTCAGAAACAACCGGCAGAACTCAACACGTGAAGGTTCGTCTGGACGCTTTAACGCACGCACAACAGCAAAATTTGTATGGATGCAGGTCATTTTTGATCATGTTTCAAAACGACGAATTCTCAATTGCACAGGTAAAGGGCGTCGAGATTTCGTCGGACTTTGTTACACGCTTTCCTTCACTCGAGCGATGGTTTCTGATGTTCGAAATCTTTTCGAATAGTCGCAGTTTTTATTCACTACAGAGATCGTTACACGCAATTTTGCCACTAAGTTTCGCATTGCAGACTTTGCTGGAGGTTTTTCCGAAACACTTCCAGCCTTAAACTCCTGCGCAAACAGTTCCGCATTGGTTTTCCACGAATCGTGCTTCGCATAACACCTGACAATGAACACGCGCTGTTTTATCGTCAGAATCATTTTGTGTTGCATTTAAGGCGACGCTTCCGTAGGCGGTCCGCTGTTGTGAATCATTACACATGATTGAAAAGTAACGTTTTAAAATACTTGAAGTAGCAGAGAGCAGAGATCCTTCCTCTACGCTTGCTAGAAACCCACCATCCGGCCCCAAGAAGTATTCTTACTTATACAGGAGAATACAAAGCGAAAGAGCATGAAAGAACTAATTGCCACCATTACCATATCATTGTTCCTACTGGTCAACTCCGATCAGCTGTTGTCGGCTGTGAAGAAGTCAATGTAATTTTTTCACGCTAGAGAGCACATGATCACTGGCCACAGGGTTACCACATTAGGTAAAATTGTATCAGCCGCCGTAATTAATGCGCGTATCATTCATTCTCTGTAGCAGAAAATGTGTAGATTAACAGAAATTGAGGGATTTTCCTACAATCCAGACCAATGGTCTTGTAACCAGCCGGATCTAACCTATCCAGCCCAATGGTCTTGTCACTTGCCGAACCTAACCAATCCAGCCCAATGGTTTTTGTCACTGGCCGGACCCAACCTATTCAGACCAATGGTTTTGTCACTACCGAGCTCCATAGCTGCAGTCGCTGAAGTGCGGCCAGTATCCAGTATTCGGGAGATAGTAGGTTCGAACCCCACTGTCGGCAGCCCTGAAAATGGTTTTCCGTGGTTTCCCATTTTCACACCAGGCAAATGCTGGGGCTGTACCTTAAGTAAAGCCACGGCAACTTCCTTCCCACTCCTAGCCCTTTCCTGTCCCATCGTCGCCGTAAGACCTATCTGCGTCAGTGCGACGTAAAACAACTAGCAAAAAAAAAAAAGTAGGTTTTGTCACTAACCGAACTTAACCAATCCAAACCAATGGTTTGTCAGACGGGATACCAAAGCCCTGAGGGCCGCTTCGCAGCTCTAACTTGGGGTCTTACGCACCCTGACCCCCTTTTCTTCCGCCCAGCCCAATGGCCTTGTCACTAGCCGGACGTAACCAATCCAGCGCAATAGTCTTGTCACGAGCCAGGCCTAACCTATCCAGACCAATGGTCTTGTCACTAGATATTGTTAGGTTGGCAACCCTGTGCAGTTGGTTCAGACATTACAGACCCGCACCATGTTGTTCGTGTTAACATCTGTTATATCGTCCGAGGCGCGCCATGTTGCTGGATTAATGTCTGTTACATCGTGCGAGCCGTGCCATACGCGACCCGCTTGCGGAAGAATTACCCAAGCGGCGCAGGAGATGCACACACGCAGACATGTGACCGCAATCGATTGGTGCATCGAAATCACGGTTTCCAGCATTTCCTGTGATGGGCAGTACTCCTGTTCATTAGCAAGAGTCAATTCCACGTCAGTCTTACAAATATATCTTCCAGGCCAGTTTTATTTTGCCCAAATACTCGGTGGGTAACGCTCGACCACACATTGTCCTATAAGCAGCATTGCTTGAGTACGAAAGAAAAAGTCTGCGCCTGAAACATCATCTTATGAAAACTCACTTGTTATATAGGGTATAACAATAAAGTAGATTAAACTTCGAAGACACATCCCTCACACGTAGAAGAAGAAAAGAATTTATATGGATATGTGTTCGGAAACGCTTTATTTCCATGGTAGAACTCATTTCCTACGACTCTACACAGCACAGTGGTCATGGGAAACACTCAAGAACAGAACGTACCAACATGCCACATGAAACTCTTTCTTACATGAAATGTTCGATACGCCCTCCGTTAGCATTGATACATCAGAGTATCCGGGATTCAATGCGACAGCAGGTTGCTGCTACACAATGTGCCTTTCCTAGGACTTTGATAAACTGTAATTAACAAACAGTAGCAGTAGTGTATTAGACTTTCGACTCCCTGGCTGAATGGTCAGCGTAGGAATCTGCAAGTTTGCATGAAAGTAGCTTCTGACCCTTAGTCGTCCATTGGAAGATTCTAGCGAACTGCAAGTTCGGACGAATCTGTGCAAAATCTGTTCGTCCGACATCGTTCGTACGCTATATGTCCGCGGAAAAGGGATGGGAATGAAGGGATCAAATGAAGAAATAGACGTAACTCTTGGGACTGTTACAGCCTGTGATGTAAGAGAGAGTTTCGAAAAATAAACTTCTTTTTCAAACAACCTTCAAATGTAATTGTACCGGGAGGTACACCCCAACGCCACGCATTTAAATCTAGCGCCTATAAGAACTCCTCTACTGGTGAAACAGTGAAATTGAAACTAGACCAACTTATAAATTTACTCAGAAGATGTCACCACTAAAATATGATATAATTTTGTTATTGTGAAGTTTCCTGAACTGACTGTATTTCTACTTGTTTTGTTTGCCATTCATCAAGAAGTTTGGACATTCTTCCATAGATGTCACTGCTAAAAACTATGCCATGCACTCTGGTGCGAAATGAAAGAACTTTTAATAATAATAATAATAATAATAATAATAATAATAATAATAATAATAATAATAATAATAATAATAATGTTATTTGTTTTACGTCCTACTAACTACTTTTTAAGGTCTTCGGAGACGCCGAGGTGCCGGAATTTAGTCCCGCAGGAGTTCTTTTACGTGCCAGTAAATGTACCGACACGGGGCTGTCGTATTTGAGCACCTTCAAATACCACCGGACTGAGCCAGGATCGAACCTGCCAAGCTGGGGTTAGAAGGCCAGCGCCTTAACCGTCTGAGCCACTCAGCCCGGCGAAATAACTTTTGATTTAAAGAAGTTTTGTATTCATAAGTTTTTTTTTTTACTAATTGATGTTCATTTATTTTTGGGTTGGCAATATTTATCTTTTTCTTTCCGCCAGTTTTGAATACAGCCAATTCCTAATTTCTGTAATTAATTTTCTACCAATCACAGTCTTCTTCTTCTCCTTCGATTTTGAGCGTAACCTTTAAATTACCCAATAAAATGAGAGGGTGTGGCTAATTTAATCTTGAATGGTCTCGAACTTTCCCCGAGGCTTTATAAACTGCGGATTTTCACTTCTCTTGGCCAATTGATCGTCATCTTACTGAGCGTGTGTGTGTCAAGCAGGAGGCGGGAGAACTCTTCGTCAGCTGCAAGAACTTCTATAAGGTAATGGCCACTTAACCTTTATTTCTTGCTAGCTCCGCAGTTTAACCCGAGGGAAATGTCCGAAATCGTTAACCATGTAACCTTGTTCCTAAATATGTAACCTTCTGCCGGTTAATGTAATAACTTCATAAAATCTTTAACTGTAAATCGGGGATAGAGAGTGATGTACCCTCTCGAGCTCCCCTTCATCTTGGTTTGAGGTGGCACGTTTTGTTTCTGCAATGTATTAAAGTTATTTCCATTCATGCTACCTGAGTAGTTTGGGAATAGCCCCTGTTTCGTCCGCCTAGAGCCCTATAAGTTTTTTTTGAGCGCAGTCTTCGACTCCATTCAAATTGTACTCGGGCCGTTCATTTAACCTCTTCTTTTTCACTAAGGCCCTGTAGGTTGGGTACTAGCTACCTCTGTGTAACGTGATTTATATTTGTAAAGAGAGCCTTGTAAGGCCAGAGATCTTTATATTTCCCTGCAATGTTGCCTTGAGTAGGATTGGAAAACTGAGAGCCTGTCAGCTCTTTTTTTTATTTTGTGATTGTAACGAGTGCCTCTGGAAGGCTAAATATTGTGGGAGCAAGTGCTCCATGAATTAGGGGGTTTTCTGCCCTAGAGTAAAATTTGTGCTCTTTGAAATTTTGAGCTTGTAGCTCAGGAAATGTAAAGGGCTTAAGGGCTTAAGGTGTTAAGGTTCTGAATCTTGGATTTTTTAAAATATTGTTCAATGATTGGCATTGTACCTGCAATATTGTCATAAAATCTTGCCATGTGTGAATTTCTGAAAATATAACCTTCACTCTAAGTTTTAAATTCTATTCTTGACATTGTAGTTAGACCCATTCATCCCGGCAAGTTCTTTCACCTCTGCGATCTACAAATACCCCGGATCAGTAATAATAATAATAATAATAATAATAATAATAATAATAATAATAATAATAATAATAATACTAATAATAATTGTACCGGGCGGTACACCTCTACGACGCAAGTTCAAATCTTGCGCCAATTGAAACTTCTCTACTGGAGAAACCCGGAACTTTAATCACCGAACTAACTCTACTGGTTATCAGAAGATGTCACTGTGTGTTTTTGATTTACTTTTGTTTTTCAGTGATCAAGAAGCGTGGACATTCTCTAACAGATGTCTCTACCAAAAACGATGGTAATACACTCTGGTGCAATTGAATGAACTCTCTTGAAGAAATGTTGTATTCATAAGTTTTAGCCTTACTATATTTTGTTCTGTGGTTTGTGGGTTGACAACATTAATCCTTTCTTTCCGCCTGTTTTGAATTTAGCCAATCCGTAATTTCTGTAATTAATTTTCCTCCAATCATTGCTTTCTTCTTCGAATTTCCATGTGTAATTATTAGTGAACCAATAAAATTGAGGGGGTGTGTCTACTCATTCCTGAATGGTCTCGAATTTTCCACGAGGGTATAAAACCTGCTAATTTTCTTGTCTCCGCGCCTCTAGTATAACATCTAACTTAGTGTGTGTGAATATGTAGCAGGGGGCGGGAAGCGCCTCTTTCTTCGGACAGCAGTTCTTCAACAAGGTAATGGCTTTTTAACATCTTTATTTTTTGCTAGCTCAGCAGTTTAACTCTCAGGGAGGGTTCGAAACCTTTAATATGTAAACCATTAAACATGTAATTCCTTTTCCTGGTAAACTTCAGTTGTTTTATTTTTACTTTAATTCGGGGATGGAGAGTGTTTTACCCTCTCGAGCTCCCCTTCATTTGAAATTGAGGTGACTACGTTTTTGTAACAGTTTCTTCTCTTCCTTAACGTATTAAAGTTTTCTCATACGAGTCATCTCCCTAGCTTGGGATTAGCCCCTGTGTATCGGCCTAGAGCCACTTAGGTTTTAAAATGTAGATTTAGGAGTGCAAATTCACGCCTCCATCCTTTTTGTTTAGGGCCATTTAAATTAGCCTAGTTTTTGCACACTAAGGCCCAGTAGATTGGATAGGAGATACCCCTGTTTCTTTATTGTGCCTTGATGGCAGTTTGTGTAAAAGTCTGTTATTGCCTTTATAGGCTTGAAAGATCGAGAGCGGGTCAGCTCTTTATGGTGTTGTGGTAAAAGTGCCTTAGAGAGGCTTGAGATGTAAAGCCGGGAGCTAATGCTCCATGTAATTAAGGGCTTTCTGCCCTTTGGTATTTTGTGATTGGGAGCTGAGAGCTCAGAAATTTACACTTGGGGCTCGAAGCCCAGATCTTGTAATAACCCCCTAAATCTTGTGATTTCTTTGTACCTGATTTTGGCTTATTGTTGACTTGTTAAGTTTTCAAATTCTATGTAAACTTTAGTTAACTCTTGTTGTCTATTGAAAATATAACCTTTATTTAAATTTTAAATTCATCTTTCGGACTTGTAGTTAGACCCATTCCAGCCCGCACCTTCTTTCACCTCGGACTTCCACGGATAACTCCGTAACAATAATAATAATAATCCTTGATTTTACGTCCAGCTAACTACATTTTTATGGTTTTCGGAGACGCCCAGATACCGGAGTCCTGTCCTGAACGAGTTCCTTTATGTACCAATAAATCTACCGACACGAGGCTGACGTATTTGAGCGCCTTATAATACCAC
The DNA here is from genome assembly GCF_040414725.1 of Anabrus simplex. Taxonomy (NCBI): domain Eukaryota; kingdom Metazoa; phylum Arthropoda; class Insecta; order Orthoptera; family Tettigoniidae; genus Anabrus; species Anabrus simplex. Next base: position 850,865,196 of record NC_090265.1, read on the forward strand.
CGGACTGAACCAGGATCGAACCTGCTAAGATGGGCTCGGAAGGCCCTACCATCAGAACTACTCAACGCGGGTCTTCAAATGCGAAAATGACCACGGTAAAGAGAAGTACTGCTACAGCTTAGAATGCAAAAGACACTCAAAAACCTTCTTTAATTGCAAATAATTTTTAGATAGAAGAATCAGGTGAAGTGATCTACACATGTACAATTATTATCAGATGAAATTTACCAGGTTCATTCGTTTGCCTCGTCAACTCACTCCATAAATCATTCTTCTGCACCTTCCTCAGTTGTTAATTACACGTTTGTTGGACCCATTAATACTTCCTACATTCTACCTTTCGTATAAGCTTTTCAACAGCCATGGCTAAACGCAGCTCTTCATCCGAAAATTCCAAACTAATCTGGGTATTCCGCAGTACGATGTAGGAGCGGAGAAGCCAAGGCATGAGTGTATGTACTTCGTGTGGCCCCCGGAGAGGCCTAGTGCAGGTTTGTCTAGCTGACACCCATGAGCATGATGATGATGATGATGATGATGATGAGCTACGGAGAGAGTGATACACAGTGTTAGGCACATAGCCTACTCCTACCGAATATCACCAAGCGGTCTGCTCAAAGCTTACGTCCCACTCAGAAGGATGAATCACCATCAACAGCGCCATTTGCCCTCACTTCACAAGACCAATGCGGAGAGGTTTGTAACTGAATTCAGGTTTCTGGTACACAATTCAGTGATTAGAAATTGTATGCTACCACATCTACCCGTGCCAACGGCCGTAGCCGTGTTGAAACACCGGACCCCATGAGATCTCCGAAGTTAAGCAACATTGGGCGTGGTCAAGACTTGGATGGGTTGCCACGCGCTGTTGGTGGGGGGTAAGGGAACGGAGGAGCGGAAAGTAACTGGCCAGGGTGGCCACCCTGCCGTACGTAAACTCCGGCTCAGGCACACCTCTGTGGAGGATCGGACCTGCCTTCGCGCAGAATACAACCTTACCTTTACATCTACCCTAGAAGCCAACATTCTGATGGTGACATTATTTTCCACTAACAGCATTCGAACAGGCTAACCACGGCGTCAGACCATTAAAGTCGGGTGCCTTAATAATCATGGATACCAGCCGCGCCAAGGCATGATTATGACGAATAGATAAGAGTAGATATAAGATACAGCAGTTGCACAGAAATGAGAATAGTAACACATGGATAGGGTGGTATGGAAAGTTGCTTCAAATCATTCTATGGACTGATGATCCGAACAGCATCAATGTATTGTCCACAACTTGTGATAGTGTATTCTACAATAACCAGGCGCACGGTGTAAGGCATTCGCAGATGAAGACACGAGGTAAAGAGTCAAATCTATTATTACACTGCTCTTAGCTAAGTAAGAATTATGATCTCAGACACATTAGCTCATCCCCCGCAATAGAAAATTGATGAGATGCCCGCGGTAAGGACCCAAGTTCGGGCGCGGCCAGGGCGCCAGCGAGGCTCGAACCGCACCCTCCACACACGACGGCATACAATTATCGAGCAAGTTCTTAAATACCAGGTACAATGTATCTGTTGATTATCTCATCCAAAGACCTTCGGTTAATGCAATGTAGGCTAACCAAGATTTACATCACGAGAAGTCTGAAGAGTTTCTTCTGGTGGCAAAGTCGAACTGTCATGTAATAATAATAATAATAATAATAATAATAATAATAATAATAATAATAATAATAATGAAACACAAAGTGGGGCTGAGTAGCTCAGACGGTAGAGCGCTAGTCTCCTGAGTTTAAGTTGGTGGGTTCGATCCCAGCTCAGTCCGATAGAAAAGTCCAGTACCTCGGCGTCTCCAAAAAAACCTAAAAGTAGTTAGAGGAAAGTAAAACAACCAGTGATATCAAATGAGAAACAATGTATCAGATGAAATTTACCAGGCCCGTCTGTTTCCTTCGTTAATTCACTCCGTAAATAATTCTTCTGCGCCTTCCACAGTCGCTAATTAGACCCTCGTTGGACCCATAAAGTATAAGATTTTCAACATTCATGGCAAAACACGCCGCTCATCATCCGAAAAAGCCATGATTCTCCGGGAGGTAATTCCGGAGTGAAAAAAACAAAAATGAAGCAAATCGGTCCAGTAGAACGGACGGATTTACCAAAGCTGTTTTCAGTAAACTCTCTTAATATATAGATAATAATAATAATAATAATAATAATAATAATAATAATAATAATAACTGGACTTTAAAAGGCTTTGATTCTTTTGATAAAACATACAGGAATATGGACAGAAATATAAATTAGCAAACCCAATACGGGGAAATAAGCTGTCAATCTGTTATCATCCATTCTATAGATATGTAAAAAAATAGCAATCTCCTTTTTCTTAATGTTTCCGTTATATTTCCTTGCTATTTCTTATTTTCCATTGTTCTGTTGTTTTAATCGGTCGTAATATTGTTTTCTCGTGATTCTTCTTTCTAGTACTTCCACTTTATCTAAATTATTATTATTATTATTATTATTATTATTATTATTATTATTATTATTATTATTATTATTATTATTATTATTTTCTCTCCTCGTTGCCTGCTAGGAACCATGTACCGATTTCAATTCCTCAGTCTACCATGTTTACTCCTCCCTTCTTTCCAATACTCTTTAATCCAACTTCTTTTACGTTGACAATTTTGCGTGGACAGAAAACAGACACCCAGGTAACCAGGCAACCAGAGTTCGCCATCTAGCTATACCAAGCCTTCGACATCTAATTCCTCACGTTATTACCGTGTGCCAGAACTCTGCCTTTCATATACAGCAGGTACAAATCGCGCCGTGCTGACGAGTTTCCACTGGTTTTTGACGAGCGTTTCGTCGTCAAAGCAACACCCATTACTCACGGTAACGTCACCGAAGTCAGCGGAACTGTTCTCATAAAACGTACATAAAATTGTGTGGTAAATCAGCGACCATGTTGTTGGACGTAGATAATGATGCTATACATTTCTTTCGATTTATCAGAACTCTGTATCTCCCTTGCGGGTAGAGTGAAGGGATGCATTATCTACACCCCCAGCATGTCGTAAGAGCCTACTAGGAGGGAAACAACAAAACAATCTGTAACTTACTCGCTCTCTCGTCTTCTAAGTCCAAAAACATGTCCATGATTCTATGCTTTTACGTGCAGCGTAGAAATGTACATGTCTTTATTATTATTATTATTATTATTATTATTATTATTATTATTATTATTATTATTATTATTATTATTATATCAGGAAAACGAACGACCGATGGAGTCAATAAAAAAGTATATGTTCAGAATGGATGAAAAGTCACTGGCTGAAACAGATCTTCAAAGTACTGTACATCAGATCTAAAGTTTCACGTAAGTGTTCTCAGGCGGGGAGACACCTCAGAACGAGCACAGTACAAATTATGGATCAAGAACTTAAAAATCTTCCAAAAAGAAGTGAAGTACAACAGAAGATTGGAGAGGAAAAGATAAAGAATTCAGCGTTTCCGGACTGCAAAAGAAACTTCAAAAAATGCATGCGGTCTCCAAAGGCCTGAACGAAAAAAAACCACTAACATCGAAAAAACGAGACATTCATTAACGATGCATCCCCTACCTCAGCCAACACTACTAAACACGACCAGAGAATTTAACCGTTACGAGGCTGCTGTCCGGTGGTAGAGGCAGTCTGACCAATATACTGCACTTGGAATATCTTGAAGGAAAGCGGAGTTACACATAGCATTGTGGAAACCATCACGATTGGTGTAATCAAGCACTCATCGCCTGTACTTTTCAGGATTTTATTTCCATTCTGATACAAATACGGCTTATGGCTGGGGGTCGTCTAAAAATTTGCCTCGCTAAATTAGCGATACAAAATGTGTAACGCGAAGTTACCTAGCAACCGCCCAGGCTGTGATATAAAGTATTGATGGATGACCATGACTGAGAGACATATAGAAGGCTCTTTCTAACGTTTCAAATTTCCAATAAGTCTTTCTCCACAAGTGTCATAGTCAAGAACACAATCGAGGTTATGTATTGTTTGCTCAAACTCTATGAACTCAACCTAATAATTCCAAAGTTTTTGAGAAAATGTACCTTAATCTTATGAGATAAAACCCAGATTTTTATGCAGTAATAGGTCAGAATTCAAACTAATTTGGTTATAAGGAAGCGTTGTTTAGCCAGTTCTTCCATAAAATGTAGCAAGAGTAGCACAAATTCAAAGGGTTTTGGTGAGTCATACCCCTTATGTCTATGCTAGACTCATAGTATGACAGCTGTGCAGTACAGGGTAAACTCCTTACTCTCATCATTAAGTTTGGATTCTAACCTATTACTAACTAAAAATCCGGGCTCTACGTTATGACTATGAAACGCATGGGAAATGACCGTCGAAAAATGCCTGCAAAATTTTAACAATAATGTTGACTAATTTTACTCTGCACGTTTAGAAGTAACAGAAACAAATAGGCATTGTAGGCTACTCATGAGTCTCATGACACCGTTTGATAACGACGGCACATCTCAAAGCTGAACAGCATCATGGCTAAGTCTCCTCCTTACAGTAGAGAACAGTGGGTTCCATACAACTCACATGATTTCGTTCCAGGAACTGAAGATGAGTTGTGAATCCCGTCACAGTGCGATGGGAAAAATGCGTAATTTCCCTTATAAGAACTATCTGAAGAGGCGAAACTCGTCACGATTTCACAAATTTCTAGATAAGAGACACAAGTGTCAGAATTTTGCACTGAGAAATGCTTTTTAACAGGTAAAAGGAAACTACTGGCACGGTCTCCCTCATTCAAGCACTCTTAAAATGTTACCAATGGAACTGAGATTCGCTACTGCAATTTTTGATCAAATAAATAAATAAATAAATAAATAAATAAATAAATAAATAAATAAATAAATACAGTAAATGTAAACAAACAAGCAAACAAACAAACAAACAAACAAGACTGGTATTCCAAGCGACATATAAAGACTGCGGAGAGGTTTAGCAACGAATAGTTGCTGTAAGGTCAGTAAGGGGTAGGGTTGGGTTGGAGGTGGTTGGGAGGTTCAGTCACGACCGAAACATAATGGAGTGACACACACTGAACCGTAACCGAGAAACCTCTCATTTAAATGAGCAGGAATTCGTTCCATTCAGCCCTCATAAGCCGGAAATCAAATCCTCTCTCAGTCATTGTAGAGTTCTTTTAAACAGGTTGGCCAAATATTACTGACAAAGGCGTAGTCGGCGTGAAACAGTGGATCTAGTGCAACATCTCAAGTAAAGCAGGTAGGTGTTGTATATTGTTTGTAGGTAAAGAAACGAAAAGCACTCTTCAGTGAGACTCTAAGACAGGTTCGCGATGGGAAGAGAAAAATATACCAGCCCAACATACAGAGAGTAAAATACAACTCAGAGTACATGATCGACCCGGAATGAGAGGCTCAGACAGTTGAGGCGTTAGCCTTCTGACCTCCACTTTGCAGGTTCGATCCTGGCTCAATCCTGTGGTATCTGAAAGTACTCAAATACGACAGCCTCGTGTCGGTAGATTTACTGGCACGTAAAAGAACTGCGAGGCTAAATTCTGGCACCTCGGCGTCTCCAAAAAGTAGTTAGTAGAACGTAAAGCAAATAACATTATTTACTGTTAGAACACATGATCTGAGACCGTACAGTTTATAATAATAATAATAATAATAATAATAATAATAATAATAATAATAATAATAATAATAATGTTAATTTGCTTTACGTCCCAGTAGACTACTTTTACGGTTTTCGGAGACGCCGGGGTGAAAGAATGTTCTCCCCCAGGAGTTCTTTTACGTGCCAGTAAATCTACCGACACGAAGCTAACGTATTTGAGCACCTTCAAATACCACCGGACTGAGCCAGGATCGAACCTGCCATGTTGGGATCAGAAGGCCAGCGCCTCAAACGTCTGAGCCACTCAGCTCGGCTTCCACAGTTTAGCTGGGGATATTTATTTATTTATTTATTTATTTATTTATTTTATCTTATGGGTGTTAGTACCGCGAGTGTCCGAGGACATGTTCGGCTCGCCTAGTGCAGGTCTTTTTATTTGACATCCGTAGGCGACCTGCGCGTCGTGATGAGGATGAAATGGCGATGAAAACGACACATACACCCAGCCCCCGCGCCAGCGAAATTAACCAATGATGGTTAAAATTCGCGACCCTGCCCGGATTCGAACCTAGGACCCCTGTGATCAAAGGCCAGAACACTAACCATTTAGCCATGGAGCCGGGCGCAAGTATCTCTATCTGACGCTAATGGGCTCGTTCTGCTCGTGGTGGTGGTGGTGTTAATGAGGTATGGATAGAATGAAACCCTGTGTCGGCACATAGCCTACTGTTGTCGAATAACACTAAGTGGAGCGGTCAAGGTTTAACGTCACCATCGGACGGACGAATCACCATTAACTGCGACATATCCCCTCACGCCATATGATACTGTGGATAGGTTTGGAATTGAATACAGATTTTTGGCACGCAATAGTGTAATTAGAAATATTGTAGTCTATACCACCACCTGTCCTACCCTGCCGGCAAACATTCACTTCGCAATATTTTTTCCACCACCGGAACTCTAACGGCTACCCACGGTGTCAAACCAAATAGACCTGAAGCCTTGACGATCATCTCTTTCGACTCTGATAGTATCACGATTGCGAGGCGTAGAATGCTTTTTCATTTTCACACCCTTCGTGGCCATCTGTTTTGTCGACGGAGTCCGTCCTCTGCCATATTTTCCCCTGGCAAGTGTGAAGGGAGGTTGGGATTTGCTTTACGTTGCACCGATATACGAAACATAAGTCTTATGGCGATTGTCAGACAGGAAATGGCTAGGAGGGGAAGGAAGCGGCCGTGGCCTTAATTAAGGTACAACTTCCGCATTCGCCTTATGTGAAAAATGGGAAACTACGGAAAGCCATCTTCAGGGCTGTCTACAGTGGGATTCGAACCCACTACCTCCCGAATGCAAGAGAGGTTGATTACCCAGTTAAATTTATTCTTAAAACAATATCCATCCCCACTATAAGAGTAGAAAACCGAACCTCAACTTCCTGGTAAATAGTCCATACACAACATTGCATAAGAGAACTAAATACGAATATCTTACAAGAAGCCCATTCAAGATTCGCTCCACATGGCATAGCGAGAAAAAAAATTCCAAGAACACGTTTCACAGAAATGAGATGTTGATCATTTCCAAGCAGGAAGTTGAAATTTAACAACGTTCTTCTTATAAGTACGGTAGTAGTAATCATGACATGCAATGAGATGAATTAAAAGAGAGCACGCAATTTTACTTATTCGTATGAATGTTCAGGACGATGACAAAGAGGAAGCAAAACTTGAGTTCAGCAAAGCTCAGGACTTACATGCGAGCAAATGCCTGAAGCATTGCAGGTACAACATTACATTATAGTGTCCATGACCCCTAAAGTTCCCGATGAGTTTTTTTAAGGGGAAAGTCTACGAGATTACCAGCCTTCATTAACATTAATCGTAGGACGATAAAGAAGAAGTTGATAATGATACCGCATGTTGTTTAAAGGGGCTTAACATTTAGGTCATCGGCCCCTAATGGTACGCGGTGAAACAAAATGTAATAATAAATCAAATTTCAAAATATATGCACTGACTAGATTTAAAACAAACGATGAAGAAATGATTAAGAATTTAAAATAATCAGTGGATCTAAATGGCAATGCCTTATTTTCTTATAAAATGATATAAAATAGATTAAAATAGAATAAGGCGCCTTGAAATGAAATCATATATATTCAAATTAAAAATTTTAAAAAAATCATTCAAATACACAAAGACTAACTAAAACAGAGTCAATAGAATAAAACGTAGTTAACAGTAACATAAACATTAAGGAGAGGCAGAAAACTCACTTTGATATACGATTAAACAGGACACTATCCCTCATAAAATGGATGACGAGGTCTGCTGGCTGCTCGTCACCTCATACGATAAGGGAGATTTATACTACGGCGCAGTTCGGACAGGTTCACGCACTCCGTAACGGTGTGTGCCACGGTAAGATGACCGTCGCAAGCACACAACGGGAGGACGGGGTGAGGGGAGGGGTGGAGAGGAGACGACGACGACGACGATCTCTCCCTTCAGTAAGTAGGAGTGCGTTCTTATACCGTGGCCGATCCGAAGACGACATAATACCACTGCTTCTCTTCCATGCCTTCGTAGTTCCTTTTATCGTCCTCTGCTTATTTGGAAGAGGGTTGGCCTGCCACTCCATCTTCCAATAGAACATAACCAAGCGTCTCAGCTGAGAACGAATATCACTGGCTGGAATCTTGTAAGGCAACGGGGACAATGTGACCGCCTCCTTGGCAGCCATGTGGCCTGGGAGCCACAAAAATGTGATTCTGGTGCTAGCAGTCCAACAGCCGGCGAGCAGGTCCTGGATCCGCTGCACCAGAGGATGCCGAGGGAAACATGCATCAATAGACTGTAACGAGCTCAAGAAGTTGGTACACAGCAGAATGTGCGGGCGTTCACTGGACAGCGTGTACCGCAGAATTTCAAAGATGGCAGAGAGTTCTGCAAGGAAGAAGTTCAGACACGAAGAACAGAACTATACACAAAAAAGGAAAAGTACGTCCATAAGACGCAAAAGAAAGTACGCGCCAAGCAAGGGAGTTCAGAAGAAAGAGTACTGGAAGAGTGGCACAAATACATGGAAGCTCCAAGCTGGCTACGAGGTAGGCCTACTCGTCATGAAGCTGTAAGGTTGCATTCGGGAAACAGTGGGTTCGAACCCCACTGTCGGCGGCCCTGAAGATGGTTATCCATGGTTTTTATGTTTCACACCTTGTAAATGCTGGGGTTGTACCTTAATTAGGGCCACGGCCGCTTCCATCCCACACCTGGACCTTTCCGATCCTATCGCTGCCATGTGTCGCTGCGACGTAATACAAATTGTATTTTTAAAAATCAATTATCATAATGGGAATATATAAATGATTTTTAGTGAATACTATTCTAAGCTTTTAGCATTCAAAGATCGATCATTACTGCCTAATGGCCATGTACCCCTGTGGATGGAGGCGGTAGAATAACACCTATGGTATTCCCTGCCTGTCGTAAGAGGCGACTAAAAAGGGGCAACATAGGAGCGTGGGTTGGCAACCATGAGGCCCTTAGGTAAGTCCTAGCATTGCTTCCATTTATTTGTGCCAGGCTTCTCACAATCATCTATCCTATCCGAACTCCCTTGGTCAACTCGTGTTCTTTTCCGACCCCCACGGTATTAGAGCATTCGAGGCCTAGGGTGTCTTTCATGTTTACGCCTTTCGTGGCCCTTGTCGTTCTTTGGCCGAAACCTTTATATTTGGAAGTGATGTATCCCTTTCAATTTTTCTCTCTGATTAGTGTTATACAGAGGATGCCTAGTTGTGTTTCCTCTTAAAACAAAAATCATCACCACTACTACTGGCCATGGGTACGTATTCCAAAGAGCAAGTATACTTGTGAGACCGTAGGTCGGTAATGCCTTTGAGGTTGGCGCCAGACGTACTCCTGAAGACTGTGGTAACTAGACGGGGAGGGTCCACGGGAAATAAACGGTGGTTGGTACGCGTGGATGTTGACGGGGTTGAAGGACTTCCTTCGGATGTAGCGATGTTTTGTCGTCTGTTATATAAAAAAAAAACAAGGCATGACTGATGTATGAGTTAGATTTACTGTGAAGTTGAACAGGGAAAATGTACTACTGACATTACAAAAAATAAATAATGCATAAAAATGCAAGAGAACTCCAACGACCTTGTATGAGGTACTCATACACGAGAGACTTATGGAATAAATAAAACTATAACCTAAAATTAGCCACGAAATAGATGATTCTAACAATTCTGGGTAGGGCAACGTAGGAATGACACTCCTCAAAAGGTTACAGACCATTTACCCTACCCAGCATGCGCCACTGTACTACTCCCTCAGAAGTGGGCAGTTCTAGAAGGCGGGAGGGGGGCAACTTTAAATCTAGTGGTACACAAACAAATTTAAAATGAAATAACGATTCGTATCAAAGCCCACAATCAATTCCTATCAAATTTTACGGAGTTTAACTATTTTACGGTGTGCACAGCTGTGTGCAGTTACACGAGGACGTACGCGTGGGTTAAACGAACACTTTTACTGTGCCCGGTACCTTATTAACCATTTCGGCCAGACAATCCTTTATCTCGCCGTCAATCGCTGTTCAGTGTCGGGTGGGCCATTATCTGCGATTTGGCAGAGTGCTAACAGTTGTTCGGAGCGCGCGTTGTAGGCTGGAGCAAATTATCTTATCACACAATCACTTCGCTAGTTTCAGAAAATGCAAATCTTGTGAACATACAAGACAGGCTTCCTTGCCGAGGTGGTAGACACGTGCTCAGTCCACCTGGAAGGACGTGGGTTCAATTCCCCATTACGAAGTCGAGAAAACTATAAACGAGATTTTTAGATCTGGAGTGTCATAAGTAAAACTAGGAATTTTACGTACAAAAGCTTGGTCAAAAAAGAGCAAAGTTTAAATGTCAATAATTAGGGGCCGATGACCTAGATGTTAGGCCCCTTTTAAACAACAAGCACCACCATCATCATCATAAATGTAAATATTCATACAAACATCACCAAAACCAATTTAACATCATATAAAAGGACACAAAATTCACTCATTTTATCATGTACTAAAAATCTGCCGAAAACAAGTCCCAGAACACAATATTATTAAACTCACATTAAATTCACATGTCCAGAAAACTGTCAAAACAGATAAGATTTCTATGTTATTTTCAGTAAGGTTGCATCTCGGGCCACTAAGTCAATAAGTTACTTATACATAGAAAAAGAATGTTCAAAGTCAGCAGACACAAGTAGTGCATATTTTGTTTGCAATCGATATTAAATGCCCGTTTCTTGCAACATCCTTAACAGCAGGGTTTATGGCTAAGCTCTGTTCTACACAGTTCAAAAAATTAGGGGAACATGTTTTGAACGTATGCCATGCACCACAAAACAATACCTCACACCCAGGTATATTAATGTTAAAGTATACAAAAGAACATCGATGGATTCGCGTTCATTTTCAGAACACAAACGGAAATGTCCAAATACGGGCGAAAAGAAAGTGATAACAGTCCTCCAGGGTGGATTTTTATCACAGTTGGAGAGCTTCAGTATGGTGTATGTCTGCGTTTTTCACAGCTTGGCACGTACGTGGCACGCTCCGTATAAGTCGACGGAAGTCACGTTGCGGTATCAGGTCTCATTCTTCAATGAGAGCCTGTTCGAGGTTTTGGAGAGTCTGTGATGGAACAGGACGCCCACGAACACTTCTGTCAAGCCTATCCCACACATGCTCGATGGTATTAAGGTCGGGACTCACTGCTGGCCATTCCATCTCTTGAATGTCCAGATCTCGCAAGACAGCTCTGGTGATACGCGCTACATGAGTCCTGGCATTGTCGTGCATGAGTACGAATTCAGGGCCAACACCCAATGCAGCAACCAACACATGTTGTAGCAATATCTGCTCGATGTACCAAGCAGCGGTATTATTACCACGGACGACGACAAGAACCGTACGGCCATCAATACTGATGCCCCCCACATCATCACAGAACCTTGTCCGAATCGGTCGCCTTCCTGGCTAAACATTTGGCATGTATTGCTCACCACGGCGTCTCCATACACGTTGACGTCCATCACGCTGTGTCAGGGGAAATCTGGACTCGTCAGTGATTATAGAACAGGACGTCTGGGTTGTAAGGACACTTCTCTCAACCTGTTTCTTACTGTCAGACACCGTGACTCGATTGACCCTCCTGAGGTCTTGATGAAGTTCTCTTGGCAGTTGTTGAACGACGCCGCAACGCACAGATGGTCAGATACCGGTCATCGGTGGGGTTATCAAGCGTCCACGACCTTGTCCAACCCTCCTTGTGAACTGGCCTGTCTCACTGTAGCGATTCCACAAGCTGTGAATAACTGACGGAGACACATTGAGATCCACAGCAACACGATGAAAAGTCCATCCTTCCTGGATCAAAGTGACGGCCCTTGCGACTTGAAATGAAATGGCGTATGGCTTTTAGTGCCGGGAGATCTCAGGACAGGTTCGGCTCGCCAGGTGCAGGTATTTTGATTTGACTCCCGTAGGCGACCTGCGCGTTGGATGAAGATGAAATGATGATGAAGGCAACACATACACCCAGCCCCCATGCCAGGGAAATTAACCAATGATGGTTAAAATTCCCGACCCTGCCGGGAATCGAACCCGGGACCCCTGTGACCAAATGCCAGCACGCTAACCATTTAGCCATGGAGCCGGACTTGCGACTTGAACCTCGTTAAGATGTCTCATGAAATGTGGTGGTTGACGTACAACGTGCTCAAATGACCACAGTAATCTGTGTACCGCACAACGACACACGGACCCACCGCTATTCACTTTGTTTTGAGGGGTCACCTGACAGTTAATGAATGGTTACGCCTGCGGATGGAGTATAACTTCGATTTGACATACCCTGAGTAGCTAAGGTCTCAAGGTATGCTGTAGGACCATTGGAACCCCATCTACCAAATTAACGTTCACATACCAGACGTTACAAAACATGTTCCCCTAATTTGTTTTGAACTGTGTAGTATACGCTTTGCAATACCATCCAGTGCTTTCTTCACATACATCACAACAGCCCTTTTAAGAAATTTCATATAGCCTCCTTATTCTTCACATTTGCCGTAGTTATATAGGCCTACTGCATAATATGCTTTCGTTGTTGTTGTTGTTTTTGTATCAATTGTTACTGATATATCACAAACACTGTATAGCAATACCAGCGTTCATTTTCTGCTTCAGCGTACTTTATACTGATACCTATAAGCAAACAGAGTAATATTTAAGTTATTTGCTAGCAGGACAATGGCAGACACCACACACAGTTGACGCTTATTCTAAACCGTCACCTACGTAATAACAAGGCAAGCGATACGCAGCTGATGAAGGGCAGCAAACAAGTGGAAAACGTTGCAACTAAAACACAGTTAGGGTGTTCTTTTCATAATTTATTTGCAAGACAATCTAATTTGAGTATTTTAATAGCGAAAAAGAATTAAGGTGCACTGCCTAAAATTCCTAGCTCTAATCATAAGGTCCTCATATTCAATCAGCCTTCACCAAATATGTATACCAAGTTCATTCCAGTGGGCAAAGAACGGACGGACAAAGAGCTAACCACTCTAGACTAACTCACTTGCAACCGAGGATATGGGTTGTGGAAGCATTTGCCTTCCAATCCTCCAAGGGCCTTCATGGCCTGCACTCAATCAACAAACCAATATGATCTCCAATGAAGGCTGTCACCCAGGTGGCAGATTCCCGTTATGCTTACGTAACATTTTATTAATGTTGTCAGGGAACTGGGAAATTTATCAAATATTCCACTTATAAATTATTCTAATCCTTTGCTCCTCGTCGCGGTGTAGAGGTAGCGCCCCGGGTTCGATTCCCGGCCAGGTCACAGGTGTTTACCTGGATGTAAGGGCTGGTTCGAGGATCACTCAGCCTTCGTACAACTGAGGAGGTATCTAAAAGTGAGATGGCGGCCCCGGTCTAGGAAGCCAAAAATAACGGCCGAGAGGATTCGTCGTGTTGACCACACGACCCCTCATGATCTCCAAGCGTTTGGCCAAGAAGCGGTCGCTTGGTAAGCCATGGCCCTTCGGGACTGCTGCGCCATGGAGTTTGTGTGTTCGTTTAATATTTTTTTTCTATAAATAGATATTTGCCCCAAATTGTCCTCTTGAATTCAAACTTTATCTTCATATTATGATCTTTCCTAGTTTTAAAAAGCACCGCTCAAGCTAATCGTCTACTAATGTCATTCCACGCCATCTCTCCCCTTCCCAGCCCAAAGTTTGCAACATTTACGTAACACTACTCTTTGTCAATATATATATATACAGCTTTTAGGGCAGGACGGGTCCAAGGACAAGTTCAGCTCGCCAGATTCAGGTCTTTTCACTTGCCTCCCGCAAGCGACTTGCGCGTCGTGATGAGGATGAAATGATGATGAAGACGATACATACACCCAAACCCTGTCCCAGCAGAATTAACCTTATGGTTAAAATTCCCGACCCTGCCGGGAATCGAACCCGTGACCCCTGTGACCAAAGGAGAGCATTCTAACCATTTAATCATGGAGCAGGACTCCTTTGTCGGAAAACATCCAGAAAAAATCGTGCTGCTTTCCTTCGGATATTTCCCAGTTCTCATATCAAGTTAAGTTTATCTTGATGAGTGTCCCATTCACTGGAACCATACTCTAGTTGGGGTCTTATCAGAGACGTATACACTCTGTCCTTTACATCCTTAATACAACTCTGAGATGGCTTTCTAAACATACTGTACAAGGACTGCTGCAATAGTTGAGATGTCCAGAACACAAAATATGTGTATAATAAAAAGTACGGCGCCGAAGCTTGGGACATTCACTACTAATTCCAGGAAAGGATTTTATTATTTTGAGGAATGTATGCAAACTCTTAGAAATTGTACACCGAGAAAGTTGGGCGTGCGGTTAGGCACGCGCAGCTGTGAGCTTGCATTCGGGATAGGGTTGCCACTTTTTGATATAAGAAATAAGGGACATTTACCTAAAAATACGGAATTTTTCACAAAATTAAGGAACATTTCATAAACGCTAGAAAATCAAACGTTAGATACCAATTGCAATTAGATTATAATTAGTTTCATTAACAAAATAAGATAATTATTTAAATTCGTAAAAGGAACTAACATGTAACCTTTAAACAGCACATACAGTACAATGCATCTGACATCCTAACACTGATGCTTTCGATGAGCTTGATAACTTAACAATTTACGTAGATTTAGTCTCAAACAACATGAACAATCACGTTAGAAATTGGAATGGAAGACCTACGGAAGTACGCAATCGAAGATGAGGTAAATAACCCCGCATGCTTAGCTTTACCAGCAAATGGTCAGACATCACGAGATTTCCTTCTGAGGCTCCAAAGAGAAAAATAATGGAGCTACTTTCAACTTTAACGGCACTCAAATAATAATAATAATAATAATAATAATAATAATAATAATAATAATAATAATAATAATAATAATAATAATAATAATAATAATAATAATAATAATAATGATAATAATAATAATAATAATAATAATAATAATAATAATAATAATTTCGTTTTGGCTATTTCTAGCCGAGTGCAGCCCTTGTAAGGCAGACCCTCCGATGAGGGTGGGCGGCATCTGTCATTTGTAGGTAACTGCGTGTTATTGTGGTGAAGTATAGTATTATGTGTGGTGTGTGAGTTGCAGGGACGTTGGGGACAGCACAAACACCCAACCCCCGAGCCACTGGAATTAACCAATGAAGGTTAAAATCCCCGACCCGGCCGGAAATCGAACCCGGGACCCTCTGAACCGAAGGCCAGTACGCTGACCATTCGGCCAACGAGTCGGACACTCAAATCAAATATGGATTTTAAAATATTTAGACAAAAAAAGAAAAACGCTCGTTTTTACGGGACAACAGTTCATAAAACGGGACGCAAACTTTTCATCTGAAATACGGAATGTCCCGTACAATACGGGGCAGGTAGCAACTCCAATTCGGGACATAGTGGGCTCGAACCCCACAGTTGGCAGCCCTGAAGATGGTTTCCGTGGTTTCCCATTTTCACACCAGGCAAATGCCGGATCTGTACCTTAATTAAGTCCACGGCCGCTTCCTATCCACCCCGGAGCGCTTTCCTGTCGCATCGTCGCCATAAGACCTACTGTGTCGGTGCGACGTAAAGCCAGACGAAGTTCATTTTCTCACAGTTTACGAGCATTACCATTCTTTTACGGATACACTCATGTTTCTTCCGATTTATCCGAACACTGTATCTCCCATGTGAGTGAAGTCAAGTGGATGCATTATCTGTACCCCCTGCATGTCGTAGGAGGCTACTAAGAGGGGTACAAGCAAAGAATGTGTACTTGGTCTCTCGTCTCTAAGCTGAAAAACATATCCACGATTCTATGCTTTGCTGCCGTATAGCGGATATAATGAATGTTCTTAACAGAATACCAAGAAGAAGAAGCAGAAGAAGAAGAACTACAGAACTCTGGAAATCAAGAAGTAATGATGAAATATACCGGAACATAGAAAACATAACAGAAACAAAGCGGAAGAGGTTAACCAAACAGATCTTCAAATATCTTCGCAACAAGAAGTCAACTACAACATGGATTCATGAAGTCAAGGAGTATTTGGAAAGAAACAATATAAGAGAAGAAGCAGCAACAGAGAGAGAATTGACCTAAATTGAATTTATTGATGATTTACATGCCACTGATGCTGAAAAGTCACTTTACGTAGCGTCTTCGTATAATAAAATACAGGTTTATGAACACATTAACTACATTTTATAATATTAAAATATTAAACTTAAAAACTTAAAATAGCCTACAGATACCAAATCCAGTAAAATTAAAACATACTTTATATAATAAGTACGGAAGTAAATCATTAAGCCTATTCATTATTTTACATTACAAGAATCTAAAGATTTAAAGCTAAAACAGAGAAACTATTTTTTTAGAAATATACATATTTCTGATTGTTAGACATAAGAATGCCTGATCTCAGCCCCTTGCGTACTTCTCCAGGAAGATAGATGTTAAGGACTGCTTTAGTTGCGTACAGTTAGTGTTATTTGTGAAACAAGTATGAAGAATGAGTTCACCACCTAATCAATACTTTATTTTACATAGTGTCAATATTATTTACATAAAAACAGTACCGGTTTCGACCCGTAAATAGGTCATCTTCAACTGCTAGAGAACCTACTTAATAGCGACTGTACAGAATAAATACAACTAAAATTAAAATTAAACAAGAATACCATTAAATAAACATGATACCACTATTCTAAAATTACTTAATGTTAAGATATATACATATGGTACAGTTTTGGGGTTAAGGTGGTTACTTTCAAATATTAACTGAGGCTGGAATCGGATACAGTTCTTAGAGTTAATTAAGAATCACTGATAATCAGATGTCAAGTTATCTGTGTTAAATGCCACTATTATGTCCAACGGTTTATGAGACTTTTGAAGTACACAACAATGCACAACGGTTTATTAGATCTTTGAAGTGCACAACAATGTGGCATGCCTTTGATTCACAGAGTTACCGCATTCTTAAAGGAAAGGTGAGACGTAGGAGAATTAAGAATGTTCCACAGTTGGGGACTGGTTTTATTTTAAGCCATAAGATTCTGGATTCAGTTATGGATTTCAGCTCACCTAATAGTCGAGTGTCCCTTCTAACCTTCCGGTGTATAAACAAGGTCTACACTGTAGTAAATGTTCACGTACCCATCAATGACGACAATAAGCGTAACCATGAAAATACAGACAAGTTCTGGGAAGAACTAGAGGACACAATCAGCAAGGTCCCAGAGCACCACACTATCATCCTAGTTGGTGATTTCAACGCCAAGTTACGAAAAGAACGCAAGTTTAAACACATTGTGGGAGAGTACTCAGCCCACTTACGGACCAACAGGAATGGAGAACGTCTAGTTGGACTCTGTAAACCTTCAACTCGGTGATGAAGTTAACGTCCTGCAAGCTACTACCAAGGAAACAGAAGACTTGGACATCACCCAACAACCTCTTGGAAGAATTTCAGATAGACCATGCAGCTATCTCAAGGAAGTCACATAGAGAGATTCAGAATGTACGAGTATTAAGAGTATTAAATATGCACTCAGACCACTATTTCTCCAAAATAAAGCTAAGATTACCACCTAGGAACACTTAGAAAATCAGGTCACTCAAGCTTATTTTGATTTAGAGACACCTTCAACTTGCAACCAGTTCACAGAGAAATTGGAAGCACTCAAATGTAGCAATTTGGATGAATTGAGGGACAACCTATTGAAAGTTGCCACCGAAACTGTTCCATTGCTAAAACAAAAGCATTCCTGGTGGACAAATACCTGCGAGGAAGCGGTGACGCGGAGACAGACAGCCTGGCTCACGTAGAACTCACAGAAGACACAGTACAATAGGGATAAGTTCATAGAGCAACGGAAGTTAACTGCCAGAACCATCAGACAAGTAAAACGTTAGTTCGCAAAGGACCAACTGACACAGCTGGATGAAGACTTCAAGAAGAACAACTGCAGAATCTTCTACAGAATCTTTAAACGGAACCTCAGTCACTATAACCCACCCAGCCTCCACCTCAGAGGACCAGATGGGAAGATAGCTTATAATGATTCAGACAATTGCCACCTTCTGACAAAGTACTTTGAGAATCTCCTAAACTGTGAATCGCCTGATACATTCTTCGCTTATCAAGACAGCATCAAACAACCAAACTCTCAACCACCGACTAAAGAAGAAGTGGTAACAATCATTCAGTCCTTGAAAACCAGCAAAGGATAGGAAGACGACTCAATAGTACCCGAATTGTAGAAGCAGGCTGGGGATATGATGTCAACAAGTTGACGGAAATCCTCCAAAACATGTGGGAGATTGAAACATTACTTAGCGACTGGACTTCTGCTTTGATTCATCCCTTGCACAAGAAAGAAGACTTGACCGACATGAATATTTATTGAGGAATCTCACTGGTACCTGTCACATACAATATTTTCTCCAATGCTATATTAAACAGAGCAGAACCCAAACTAGATCCACAACTAGGAGAGTACCAAGGGGGATTCAGAAAAAGGCGCTCTTATACTGAACAGATGCTCAACCTGAAGTCAGTGCTCCGTCAGCTAAAAATGGCCGGTAAGAAATAAATCATCGTCTTTTTCGACTTTAAGAAGGCGTATGACTCAGCTGACAGACCTACTCTCATGAAAATCCTGCAGGAATTAGGACTGGACCAGAAGACCCATAACCTTATCCAGCAAAATTTAAATAATACCAGGTCACGGGTGGAATTCAGGGGAACGCTCTCAGAATATTTTGAAATCAAGACAAGGGTAAGACAAAGAGACAGTCTCTTCCCACTCCTCTTTAACTGCGCACTGGGAAAGGTAATAAGAGTGTGGTGGAGGGAGTTAACTAGACAGGGCATACCATGTGGTATTTCTCTGGGACACAAGCGCAGTGGACTGAATCTTGATTGTTTGGCATTCGCCGACGACGTGTCACTTCTATCTAATTCAAAAGATACAACAGTGAAACAACTCTATGTTCTCAGACAACAAGCAGCAAAGGTAAGGCTACACATTTCACTTGAGAAAACAGAATACATCACAAACTTCTGTGAATCTCCTTGTGCACTGCATCTGGAGCAAGGAACGATCAAGGAAACCAACAGGTTTAAGTACCTGGGAGAATGGCTGGAACCCAGTCTCTCCGAAGGAGTAGCATTATCAACTCGAATTAATAAGCTAGAACGGGCATACCAAGAGACCAAGAACGCCTACAATAAAAGTGTCTCTCCCGAAACACTAAAATGAAGTACTACCAGACAGTCATCCGCCCTGAAATCTTATATGCTTCAGAATAACTAATACTCAACAGGAGGGGACTCACAGACAAGCTCCACAGCCAGGAGAGAAAAACATTGAGAAAGATATTATAACCAGTCAAGGAATGGAATTAATACCAAAGGCGACCCAACCAAGAGCCCTACAAATACTGTGAAAAATCACGGACGTGGCCAAGAAGAGACGCCTAGCATTTTATGGACACATCTACAGGATTCATCATGCCAGACTAACCAACCAGCTTCTCGTTTACTGGCAAAAGAGGAAGGCGAAGTGACCATGGTTGATGGAAGTAAACAAAGATCTGCAGGAACTGGGAGAAACAGAAAGAGACTTAAAAGACCGGACGTCCTTCAGGAGGATGCTTAAACAAAAGAGGTTCCAGGACAAACCACCAACAAGGAAGAGAGGTGCCCTCTGGACAAAGGAAAGAACAACACAACCAGAGTATGCACAGTTAGTGGGTAAACATCAAAACCCACCCCAAACGCAATAGTTGAATATCGGGCTCCTTAGTCGACCTATACAAAAACAACAACAATAATAATATTATTTGGCTTTACGTCCCACTAACTACCTTTGAGGTTTTCGGAGAGGCCGAGTTGCCGGAATTTAGTCCCTCAGGAGTTCTTTAACGTGCCAGAAAATCTACCAACACGAGACTGGCGTATTCGAGCACCTTCTCATACCACCAGAATGAGCCAGGATAGAACCGGCCAAGTTGGAACCAGCGCCTCAACAATCTGAACCACTCAGCCCGGCTAACAGAACACCAAACGAGCAATAGATAAATTCATGAGATTCACAACAGAATGAAGCTGGGATATCTCGGAGGATACGGGTAGTGAATTTGTTTTATAAGGTCTCAGCCAGGAACATGTGCGGGAACGCCCACGTGACTCAGACCACCAGAAATAGCTTGTTTACAGGCAGATTTATAGCGCCGTTTAATATCTTATATTTATCTGGTATGCTTCTGGATAACGTTAACAGACTCTCTCAGATAAATTCTCAGAAAAAACATACCTGACTCAAAAAAATGACCTTCTAACCTACGGCGGTGGGATAACTGAAAGCAACCAATGAATAAAACACAATTAAGCAAGAAAGAAATCAGAACGTGCCTCCACCGCAAAGACACCTTGTGTTTGTGGGCTCGTTCAATACCAAACCAGCTGTCTGCTGCCTGAATACGTCAGTTTCACTGAAATATAATCTCGAAGGGTAGCAGTTCAAGGATTCATTAACAAAAAACGGTTTCCAATGGCGCTGCTGTAGCAAAGGCCTACAGCCTGGACGGTAGGAGCCAAGTTCTTAAATTTTCTGGTGTGAGAATGAGAATCCAAGTAAAGCCATATGTTGACAATAGGGCCCGAACTCACCACCTTCCGAATACAAGATTACAATGACATGACCTGTGCTAAGTAAGCATCTTGTTCGATCAACTTATTTCGAAAGCTGTTATTATTATTATTATTATTATTATTATTGTTATTATTATTATTATTATTATTCCTGTGGTACACATACATCATTACGAGCTTGGCCTGCCAAGACATTAGTGGTGGTGATTTTTGTTTTAAGAGGAAGTACAATTACGTAATCATCTTCTCTGAACAAATTTATGTGAGAAACAAAATTAAAATAAAACAAAATTATTTATTCAGCGAAGGAATTTCTAAATGAATTACAAAATTAAAAACAAATAATATTAAGCCGAAAAGTCACGAACGAATTAGAAGGGAAGGTATGTTCCCCGAATAACAGAATACTTGAAATTTACATACCCTTGACTAATCAACTAAAGAAAACCCATGCCGCAACAGTCCCAGAGGATCATGGCCTATCAAGCGACCGCTGCTCGGTCCGAAGGCCTGCAGATTATGAGGTGGCGTGTGGTCAGCACGACGAATCCTCTCGGCCGTTATTCTTGGCTCTCTAGACCGGGGCCGCCATCTCACCGTCAGATAGCTCCTCAACTGTAAGCACGCAGGATGAGTGGACCTCGAACCAGCCCTCAGATACAGGTAAAAATCCCTGACCTGGCCGGGAATCGAACCCAGGGCCTGCGGGTAAGAGACAGGCCTACACCGCGGGGCCAGTTGATTAATACACTGTCATACACAAAATGGATGACGAGATCAGCAGTAGGCACGTCATCGGCTACAATGCGTTTGAGTGTTTCCAAGTTCAACCACCAGATGACCTGCAGATACTGAAGTATCACGTGGTTAGAGCGATGTGAACCTCAATAGTATTGATTGGTAACCGCGACTGGACCCGCTGCCTCTCGAATCAGACAATTCCCATGTTGGTTTCACGAGGCTGAATGAACTCCGTTTCAGCCCTCCGTCTAGAGTGAAAATCCTAGCACTGAGTAGGATTCGAACTTCGGGCTTTGGGTACGAGACAGGCATGTTACCCCTACGCCACGAGATTATTATTATTATTATTATTATTATTATTATTATTATTATTATTATTATTATTATTATTATTATTATTCACGGCCGCTTCCTTCCCATTCATCAGCCTCTCCTATCCCATTGTCGCCATACGAGCTATCTGGGTCGGTGCGACGTAAAACAAATTGAGAATTATTATTATTATTCTTATTATTATTATTATTATATTTATTATTATTATTATTATTATTATTATTATTACATCATCAGATAAGGAATATGTTGTGGAAAAACGACATGATCTGATATTTTAAATGACTAAGATTGTGTTTCCTTCAAGAAAGTAGTTAATATGATCGGACACTTTAGAATAAACGATCGCCTACCTTCCTTTCATTCAGCCAGTAGATCGACCCTAGACAAGCAGCAAGCCCACAGTTCTGTTCGCTTCATGTAACATTGTAGTAGCCGACATCAAAGCACATTATATGTCTGGTAAACGTTTGCCACCGCGGAGAAAAGTGCGTCATCAACGCACAGAGTTTGAAGAGCAGTGACAGGATTCCACCCACATCCACCTACACCCAGGCGTTTCGTCCGTGGCATGAACGGATGGAAGATGATAAGGATATATTGTTCACTCCACTGCTTTGAAGGGCCATTTCGTATTGCCTCTGGGATGACAAAGAAGGTTCGCGACGTAGCTGGCAGATATTCGTAAGACAATGCGTGATTATACTCTAATTAATGCTACTTGTTTAACGTCCCACTAACTACTTTTACGGTTTTTCGGAGACGCCGAGGTGCCGGAATTTTGTCCCGCAGGAGTTCTTTTACGTGCCAGTAAATCTACCGACACGAGGCTGACATATTTGAGCACCTTCAAATATCACCGGACTGAGCCAGGATCGAACCTGCCAAGTTGGGGTCAGAAGGCCAGCGCCTCAACCGTCTGAGCCACTCAGCCCGGCGTGATTATACTCTAGGACAAAGAAGACTGCATAACACTTCTCATTTGGCTTCTCAACAAGATAATTGGAATCCTAGTCAAATCAAATTCTCTGGTCTGTGATTCGGATTCCACATATAAATGGAGGTCCTGTGGCTATTATTACGCTGTCAACAGTCATATGAAACTACAAGCTTGTTAGAGCCAGCCTGATGGCACCATGATAGTTATGAGGGTATTTAGGGGTTATAGTGAGGATGTAGAGGAGAGGAAGTATACGTCGCTGGTAAGACCCCAATTAGAGTATGGTTCCAGTGTATGGGACCCACACCAGGAGTACTTGTTACGAGAACTGGAAAAGATCCACAGGAAAAGCAGCACGATTTGTTCTGGGTGATTTCCGACAAAGGAGTAGTGTTACGAAAATTTTGCAAACTTTGGTCCGAGAAGACGTGGGAGTAAGGAGACGATATGTTTGACTATGTGGTATGTTTCAAGCGGAGAGATGGCGTGGAATGATATTAGCAGATGAACAAGCTTGAGCTGAGCTGTTAAAAGTAGAAAGATCACAATATGAAGATAAAGATGGAATTCAAGAGGATGGATTGGGGCAAATATTCATTTATTGGACGAGGAGTAAGGGATTGGAATAAATTATCAAGGAAAATGTTCCATAAATTTCCAAGTTTTTTGACAACATTTAAGAAAAGGCTAGGTAAGCAATTGATAGGGAATCTGCCACCTAAGCGACAGCCCCTAAATGCAGATCACTGATTGATTGATTGATTGATTGATTGATTGATTGATTGATTGATTGATTGATTGATTGATTGATTGATTGATATCCGACATACTATTCCACAGGCTTAATGAATCATTTCTATCACTGAACGCCATAGGGACTCTTAACTTGGGAGCGTGGCTTGGCGACCAAGGAATCCTTAGATGAGTTTGGCAATGCTTCCATTTACTGTGCCAGGCTCCTCACTAACCTCTATCCTGTCCAACGTCCCTTAGGCCCGGTTTCACAGTTTGAGTTTAAGCCGAAGCTTTAGTAAGCCACGCACGCCGCTTAAGCAAGGCTTATCTTTGGCTTAAACACTACGAGTTTCACAGTAGGGGGACCATGTGCAGCTTTACTAAGCTGAACATCTCCGAAGTTGGTAATGCTTGCGCATGCGCAGTAATTCAATTCTCATCTTTGTTTACATCCGTAGCCTATGATTGATTGACTTGTAGGTTATACATCGTTTCTAGAGGGCAAACGGTTGGAAATAGGTATATACCATCGCGGACCTTTTTGTAGAGGTTTCTATGCTCTACAATTCGTACACTTACACTTGGGGTCTATCGTTGATGGTTCACGCAGCGTAAGCCAAGAAAGCAAGTGACCGACCGACATTTTTGTCTCTTTTTGTCTCTTGAGCCTCGAAATATATTCAGAAATATAAGTTATTTATTAATGTTATTGGTTTTACGTCTCACTAACTATGAATTTGAGCACCTTCACCACAGGACTGAGACAGGATCGAACCTGCCAAGTTGGGCTATAAGAGGGCCAGCGCTCTACCATCTGATCTGAATCCTTAGCTTAAACCTCAGTTTCATACAGCTTAAGCCAGTCACAGATAAGCTCGGCTTACCACTTGCACTCCCCACTGTGAAACTCGTCCAGAGTTTAAGCTCCCGCTTAAGCCCGATCCAAGGCTTAAGCGTATACTGTGAAACCGGGCCTTAGTCAACTCTTGTTCTTTTCGGACTCCGACGGTGGCAGAGCATTCGCGACCTTCATTTTCACGCCCTTCGTGGCCCATGACTTTCTTGGGCCGATAAGTTAATTTTTCGAAGTGTTGGATCCCTTCCATTTTCCCTCTAATTATCGTTAATAGAGAATGATTGCCCAGTTGTACTGCTTCTTAAAACAGAAATCACCAGTACCAACAATCATTGAAACCCAATCCTTCGAGGTGAACTAACCATGTTGTTTATGTCCTGGCTAGGGAACCTACCAGGTTTAATCGTGGCGACTCTGAACTATGAAGCGTTTGGTAGTCATGGCGTATACATGTTAATTTAATGCTCAATCATAAGAGAAATAGATTCAATTTCCAGGGTAAGTAATCACAAATGTAGAATAGAGTTCATCACTTCTATAGAAACACAAGGTTCTCAGGTTCTCTCAGCCTACGACAGAAATGAGAAGTGGGTCGATTAATACGGATTAAAGCGCCCGGTATTCAGCTGGTGAGGTTAAGGACAGTGAAGCCTTCATTTTCCACCTCCATCATGTAAACGTTTACAGTACTCCCAAAACAAATTTTACTAAGCCTGGGACATTTCTCTTACGATGAAGCACATCTGTGAAAGGGTGGTTGCCTGGAGCATGACTTACGATGCATGAGGAAGACACGATTTTCAGCCACAGCGGATATTGCGCCATGAAAACTGGCACCGTTAAAGTTAATTTTAACCCGAGACTGCCAGCCGTGTAGGTGGAACATCAAGGGGCGTCCAGTTCTCACATGGCCACCTGTAACAACTGTGTAGCTGCCCAGAACCTACAAAGTCTGCACAATTTCCATTAAAGTAGCATCATCTTCACATGTTTTGCAATGTATACAATTCCACGTATTACCTTAGCTTGTACCGGGCCAGCGCAGGTTAACACCTACAGTACTCTTCAGTTCGGTTGTAGTCCATGTACAGGTATAGTGTCAGCAAGAATGTTAAAGCTACGCATGAAATCATAGTTTTAAAACGTATGTATTACCCAAAGCCAATCGTGAAGGCCAAGCAATACGGCTGAGGACGTCGCACAGTGACTAAGATGCACTCAGATATCCGCACGTCATTTGGTTGGGCAGCAGTCACCTTGGCAGGTCAAGAGCCTTAATGGCCTATAAGCACCATGAGTAACAGTAATTTTATATATATATTACAATTGGCTTTACGTCGCACCGACACACTTTGGTCTTATGGCGACGATAGGATAGAAAAGGGCTAGGAGTGGGAAGGTGTTAAAATGGGAAAGCACGGAAAACTATATTCAGGGCTTCTGACAATGGGGTTCGACCCCACTCTCTCTCCGAATGCGAGCTCACAGCTACGAGCCCCAAACCACACGGCCAACTCGCTCGGTGATGATATAGTCTAATAATAATAATAATAATAATGAAAGCACTCTTACATTTTCCCCGCTAAACGGAAAAGTACAGAATAAAGTACCGGTATATATTTTTGAGCTTAGAAGACGAGGAAGCGAGTACAGATTCTTCGGTTGTTACCCTCTTAGTAATAATCCCTTACGACATGCAAGGGGTGCAGATAATGCATCCTTTTATTCCACGTGCAGGAGAAGGGTGAGAAAATGAAATTATTATTATTATTATTATTATTATTATTATTATTATTATTATTATTATTATGATTATTATTATTATTATTATTATTAGCCAGTTCAGCGGTGTAGAGGTATCGTGCCTGACTCTTATCCCAAGGCCCTGGATTCGTTTACCGGTCAGTTCAGTATTTTATTTCTGGACTGAGAAGTAGAACGGAGTTCACGTGATACGAGATTTTCTCAAGCTCTGAGTTAAAAGAAGAAAGCGCACAGTGAGAAGATGACGCTACTGACCTAATATACATAGACGAACACTGGTTGCCACGGTTACAATGGTGTTGGGAAATCGATGAAGCGAATTCCAGATACACCCCCACAGCCCAAATTCATACGAATGTTAAGAAGAAGAAAAAGAAGAAAGAGAAATAGTTTTTTTTTTTAACAGTTGCTTGGAGTACCTATTTTATAATACGGTTGCGAGAGTTGGACAATAGGCAAACGGGAAAAGTGGAAGCTGTTGAAATTGTGGATATAGAGAAAGATGACCAAACAAGTTGGATGATGATACTTGTATTTAAAGGGGCCTAATATCTAGGTCATCTGCCCCTAAAACAAGCTGGACATAGAAGAAAAACAATAAAGAAGTATTAAAGGAAGTGAAAGAAAGGAGAGGAGCCTTGAAAGAGAGAGAAAAGAGAAAATTAAGTTTGCATGCCGCATGGTGAGACACAGCTAGTTGTTGAACGAGATACGTAACTGAAGGAAAGATCATGGGGAAGAAAGGAAGAGGAAGACAAAGAAAGAAATACACGGATATCTTGAAAATAAGAGTTAACAAGAACTGAAAAGAACGGAAGGGAATAGGAAAGACGTAGTCTTTACTTCAAGATGATGACGATGATCTTACTTTAACGGTTAAAGGCGTTTGTTTTCTTTTCGCATAAATACGTCTTACGGCAGTGGGTCATCTGAAAATTTTCGTCATGAAATAAGCGACTCATAATGTGTGACGCAATGTTACCTAGCAAGCGTGCAGGCTGTGATGTGAAGTACTGATGGATGGCAATGACTGAAACGCATATTATCAACAAGGGGCGTTAGAGTGCAGACGGTCGATGTGATCTTCATGGCCGTGATGTGAAGTACTGATGAATGGCCATGACTGAAAAACTGAAAGACGGGCGTTAGAGTACAGACGGTCGATGTGATCTTGGAGGCTGTGATGCGAAGTAGTGATAGAGGCTATGACTGAGGCCTCATTACATCATACTCTAGTTTCACAGGTCCTGAATCAGTTTCCTCCTCGGATGCACTGAATCTTACACCTGTCGACTCCGAATTCCATACAGACGATTCGTAAGGTGCAAATAAATTAATCGTTATCAATTTGAGTTTCATTTGCTGAAAGATTTATGGCTGTTTAATTTTCTCAAAGCGAAATTTGACACCATTTTTCTCTTATTGTTGTAAGTCGTTCAATAGTGACACAGAAAAATGCATTTTTTTAAAACTGCACTTTGTTATAATTCAGTCAATGAAAGGCGAAAGGTGCCAGAAGTAAATTTGCTGACACGACTTAGGCCTATTTGTGTTCAGGCACTCTTACATACTATCCTTGTAAGGATCACTCAGAGAGAGCAGGCAGAGAAAGTTACCCATACCAGTACGAAGGGGCCATCAACCAAGACATCTCTACAGAGTGAACTAGACTAATAATGAGCGCCCCGCTGCCTTCAAGATGAAGGACGGCCCGATCTGATACACCCACAAACAACTGGCTGTCATCGCTCCAGCGGACTATGTTTGACAAGTAACAAGGTGGGGCATGTTACAACCCATACCATGTCCAGCAAATTCAGCTTCATTTTAGATCTTGCAATTGAATAAAAGGGCGGGCAGCAGAGTGGTGCAGCTTGATATGAGGCATTCGCCTCCGGTGTATAAGCTTGCAGGATTCAAAGCCGTCGTAGTCGGTCGGCACAAGGAGTTCTTGACTGTGAGAGATCAATGTCAGAATAAAGTTTCACAGTTCCAACGTCTCCTGTCCACGACGGTAGAGATCGTCCTATCTATTACATTTTTAAATTTTCGTTTCGACCGTCTATGTACCACGTTTGACGATCTTTGCAGTACGTTTAGCCTTCTCTGCCAGTATCTTTTCATCCTTTCTCCCAGTTGCTTCTTCTGGTCTTCTGTAAAGAACCTACCTTTTCTCACTACCGTTTCCCCAGTATCCAGTCTCCTGGAAACAGTGGAACTTTTTGACGAGTTGTCTAAATTGATTTCTCTCCATGATATACCGATAATCTTCCGGAACCCCCATCTTCGTTAAGTCCAACGTCGCTTCTCAAAACCATTTCAGTTCTGTCTTCCTCTTCCTGAAGAATTCAAAGATTCTCTCCATTATTCTAATATTGCCCACTGTCCGACTCGTTGGCTGAATGGTCAGACTACTGGCCTTCTGTTCACAAGGTCCCGGGTTCGATTCCCGGCCAGGTCGAGGATTTTAATCGCTTCTGATTAATTCTTCTGGCTCGGGGATGGGTGTTTGTGTCCGCACCAACACCCTCCTCTTCATATCCACACAACACACTACACTACAAAAACATCACAGACACAAGCAACAGTGATTACATCCCTCCCTCCATATAGGGTTGGCGTCAGGAAGGGCATCCAGCCGTAAAACAGGGCCAAATCCGCATGTTCGACGCAGTTCGCACCCGCGAACTCGCAGGAGTGTGGAAAAAGCAGTAGGAAAAGAGGAATAATTCTATTATTGTCCGTTCTCAAAAAGTGTCCATAGAACTGTAGCCTACTCTTTCTCATCAGTTCAACCACTCCTTCTGTTCTTTGATACAATTCACTGTTAGATTTGAGTATCCTCTTCCCACTTTTTACATTTGGACCCGGAAGTTTCCTTAGCATTTTTCTTGCTCTCTTCCGGATATCTTCAAGGTCCACCTTTTCCAATCATGTCCAATGTTTCCGCTGCATACAGGCACTTAGGTTTAACAACGGTGTCTAGATGCCTCAATTTAACCCCATTATTATACGTACCTATCATAATAATAATAATAATAATAATAATAATAATAATACAACAGCGTGTGGCCCTCCATGAAGGCCTGTTATAGATCTTTCGAACGGACGCCCTTTAGGCGCCCTTGGAGTGTGTGAGGATGGGATCCAAACACTCAGCACAAACGGCACGAACACTCAGCCCCCGTGCTAAACGAATTAACCAAGAAAGTGAAAATCCCCGACCCAGCCGGGAATCGAAGCCGGAAGCCCTTAATCCAAAAACCAGCCTGCCCGCTCCTTGCGTACTAGTTTTATGCAACCCAACGCATTTACTATAATTTTGAAAAACATCGGTCCCTCTCCCTGAAATGAAATGGAGTATGGCTTTTAGTGCCGGGAATGTCCGAGGACAAGTTCGGCTCGCCAGGTGCAGGTCTTTGGATTTGACTCGCGCAGGCGACCTGCGCGTCGTGATGAGGATGAAATGATAATGAAGACGACACATACACCCAGCCCCCGTGCCAGCGAAATTAACCAATTTAGGTTAAAATTCTCTACCCTGCCGGGAATCGAATCCGGGACCCCTGTAACCGAAGGCCAGCACGCTAACCATTTATCTATGGAGCCGGACTCCCTCTCCCTAATCCAGGATCATGTAAAGAAACGCGCGATTACGGGCTAGAAAACAGCAGAAATCGTGAGCGCCATTAGTAATTCATTATTCGTACCCCGAATGAACCCGTAAAACGACCACAGATACGAAGAACACGACAGAAGGTGCACACACAGACCAGGGACAGGTATTTTATAGGCTGGGAACTACCCGCTGAATGTCAAGCGTCACATGAGGTCACGTGACAGGGGCGCGGTCGGAGATATGATAGTGGACAGAGCTCGAGGGTACGCAGGTTCGAATCCCTGGAAAGTACTTTTTTAACCACCAATTACCTGGAATGCGGCAAGGTTGCATACTCTATAGTTTCCATAGACGGATTTGTTTATGTGGCCCTGGAAAGGGCCATAGTTATCGTGGATTAGACAGCCACGACATCAGGAGAATGTAGTACTACATCTACAATATGGTGTCGTGTATTTTAATTGAATGATACATCAGTGTAGTCTCCTTTGCAATCAGAAACATCCACATTGCTCAATGTAATTATACTGCTTAGTTTCTCCCCGCCTAATACGCGGTATTCAGTATGTTAACGAGGTTTTATTGTACTCACTTCCTTATCACGCTCACTGCACTTCTTTCCAAGCCCTAATAAGACTGCAATCTTTCAACGTTGTCATTTAGATCAAGTCGTCGTCAACACTAAACTTATTACTGCGTTTCCAGCCAAATGAATCCTTCCCTGTAATTGTATACGTTTCAGTAAAGGAGCCGCGTAAACTCTAAACAATAGGGACGAAGTAAGAAATAGAAGAATTATGTCATGAAAATAAGCGACCAAATGATCTTCTGCTGACTGATTGCTGCAGTTTATTGCCTGATTTAACACATCCTGGGATCGAGCAGGCCGAGACTGCAAGAAGCTGAAGTGTATCGACCCCTCCCTCGATCAGACAAGAAAGCAAGCCACTTTATGTGACATATCTCCCGTAACCGGCTCTCAAACATTAGACTTGCAAACCAAGTATTCGCTCTCGGCCATGCTACTAAGTACAGAACATTTACAGTATTATACATTCAAATCTCCTAATTGTGTCTGAATATATTGTATGGCTCGAAGCCAACATGTAGTGTCCCTCGAGGACAATTGACAGCTATGAACACAATAGAGTTGTTCCACATCAAAACAAAACGCCCAGCTTGTCATCAATTTAGAACTGTTGACTAATGTGAACGTCTCACAATGTGACAAAAGCATTCAGATATTATCATCAAAATATTATGATTACACACACAGACATATGAGAACTATAACTATTCATGTATTCATAGTGATGTGGTTTAGATAATAATCCCAATTTACTTTCTTGAAACATAAAGGATATTACAACACTCGCTTAACTCGTTAAGTTTTTAGCATAAATAAAATCCATTCATTCTGTATTTGGATGATGATAAGAGTGAGGTTTCATTCTGTCGTAGGCTGATCATTAAGGGGAGTTCAAATGCCCTGTACTGCCAATGTTCACAGCTACTTGCTCGGTCACTATAACGTTCAGATGTGCCAAGTTACAAAAGTCAAAAAATTATTTTTGCGGCATATCCCGACATGTTACAACACATCATTGATGACGCAACTTTGAAGAATATTTTACGCATTATACTACTCGACTATGTAATTTCTCTTATTTATTTTATTTATTTATTTATTTATAAATACTGGAATATTGCATGCATTTTATAAATAGTGAAATACTGCATGTAGGCCTATCTGAGCATTAGAACACATGACCCTTCATTAACTGCCTTAGGCCTCTTCATAAATTTATGAACTAGATTTATGCTTAAGGGTTGTAGTAAGGACGTAAAGGAGATGGCGTATAAGTCTCTGGTAAGACCACAGTCAGAGTATGGCTCCAATATATGGAACCCTCACCAGGACTACTTGATACGACAAATGGAAAAAATTCAAAGGAAAGCAGCAAGTTTTGTTCTGGGTGATTTCCGACAAAAGAGTAGAGTTACTAAAATGTTGCAAACTTTGGGCTGGGAAGACTAGGGAGTAAGGAGACGAGATGCTCTACCACGTGGTATGTTTCGCGCTATCAGTGGTGAGTTAGCGTGGAATGACATAAGTAGAAGAGTGGAGCATTTAAAAGTAGGTTGTTTGTTTTTTTTTTTTTGCTATCTGTTTTACGTCGCACCGACACAGATATGTCTTATGGCGACGATGGGATAGGAGAGGCCTAGGAAGTGGAAGGAAACAGCCGCAGCCTTAATTAAGGTACAGCCCCGGCATTTGCCACGGAAAACCATCTTCAGGGTTGCCGACAGTGGGGCTCGAACCCACTATCTCCCGATTAATGGATACAGGCCGCACTTAAACGACTGCAGCTATCGAGCTCGGTTTTAAAAGTAGGAAAGATCATAATATGAAGATAAAGTTGAAATTCAAGTCGACAGGTTGTAGCAATATTCATTTATAGGACGAGGAGTAAGGGATTGCAATAAATTATCAAGGGAAATATTCGATAAATGTCGAAGTACGTTGAAAATATTTAACAAAAAAGCTAGGTAAACAATTATAAATAAATGTCAATATGAGGTAAACAATTGATAGGGAATCTGCCACCTGCAACCGCCCTAAATGCAGATCACTGATTGATTGATTGATTGATTGATTGATTGATTGATTGACTGATTGATTGACTGATTGATTGATTGATTGATTGATTGATTGATTGATTGATTGATTGATTGATTGATTGATTGATTGATTGGTTGGTTGATTGATTGATTGATTGCTCAAAGCACTCCTTGTTGAACGGGTTTTAAGGTTTAATTTTTTTCCTGAATTCTTTTTGGGGAAGCTTTGATCGGAATTGAGTTTTTGTCCTTGTAAATATGCTAAATAATAGTCTCACAGTCGGCGTTGCTATGTGGAAATGATAAAATGAAAACATTTCGTTAGAGATTCTATCATAAAGAACACCACCAGCTGATTACATCTGTCTTGCCAGTGCCCACTGAACATCAATTCTCCCCATCTACTTAAAGAACGAGTTCAAACCTGAGATTTTAAAAAATTACAGGAATACTAAATATGTTCTCAAAATCAGGAGATAAGTCTCCTGCGAGAGGGAGGAAGGACCAAAAATAGGGAGTCTCCCGCTTAAATTGGGGGAGTTAGCATGTCTGCATTGTACAGTAATTAAGCCTGAGCATTATACGCATGAGAAAGCTTGTTCATTTGAGGCAGATCACTATGTAAAACATTAGAAGAACAAGAAAGGGAAATCCTCAGGAAAAGCTTTGGCCCAGTATACATAGAAGGGGTGTGGATGAAAAGGAAGTCTCCTGAATTACACCAGCATTCTGACAAAATATCAGACACTAACACAAAAAGACGACTGAAATTTTATGGCCATAATCATAAAATGGCCACTGAAAAACTAAAAACGTATTTAATTATGGGACCTTACTAAAAGTCAAGAATAACTGGATAATCGAAATGTAAAAAAGTAAATTTAAAAAAGATCTTCAAGAAATCAGTATAACAGGTGAAATTATACGGAACAGGCCTAGCTTTACAATGTTGATGAACAGGTATTTTGCTTAAAAAAAAAACAAGATTAGAATCACCACTGCATGGACGGAACAACGGAAGAAAAAAACACAGCGAGAGGATGAAGAGATTCTGGGAAGAGAAGAAAGCAAATTAATCTACTAAATAGAGTCAATCGCGCTCCTTAGTTGGGCACAACGTTGTGTAGTAATAATAATAATAATAATAATAATAATAATAATAATAATAATAACAATAACAATAATAATAATAATAATAATAATAATCTAGCATGGCAACAAAGGAAGATAGATTATTCCCATGCCCGCTGAATCTTGCCGCTATCAAGCAAGGTGGAGTAAGTACTTTCAAGGTAGAGTTTTTCTAGCAAGCAGGAATGACTAGCTATTTTTAATGAAGAGTAAAAGAAACACACAAGTTTTATACCAATTATGGTGTTCAGCTATTTATAAAGATTCGTAATGTGGAGATTAACAAAGACTGAAGGGCAAAAGACTTGTCACGTGCTTTAAAAATACGTACGTTTGTTGCTGTTTTCCACCTTGCGGTTTTGTGATACAACACATCCGTCGTATCCCTTGCTTGTCGTACGGGTGATCCTCAGGGCCTCTCAAGAAATTTCTCCAAATAGCGTACAGCTTCATCCACCGAGTTTATTTCCAGCCTTTTTCTCCTAATTCCGAGTACCCTCCGTTCACTGTTCCCACCTGTTGATAACCGCGATCATTCTCCCTGCTTTCCTGTCTCCGCGCGGCTGAATCCGTCCCTGTAATTTTTTACTCTTCAGCATATATAATTAGTGTAAACTATGAACAATAAGGATGAAAGATTACAACCTTTTCTAATCCTTGTGATTACGCTGAACCAAGATCTCATTTTATCATCAATTCTCTCTGTGACCCGATTGTCAGCGTACTGTCATTTTTTTTAAACAATGGCATAAAATTTCCCTTTCCAAAAATCAAATGACGTCCGCCTCTGTGGTATACTGGTTAGTGTGATTAGCTGCCACACCACAGCAACCCGGGTTCGATTCCCGTCTCTGCCACGAAATTTGAAAAGTGGTACGAGGGCTGGCACGGGGTCCACTCAGCCTCGGGAGGTCAACTGAGTACAGGTGGGTTCGATTCCCACCTCAGCCATCCTGGAAGTGGTTTTCCGTGGTTTCCCATTTCTCCTCCAGGCAAATGCCGGGATGGTACCTCACTTAAGACCACGGCCGCTTCCTTTCCTCTTCCTTGTCTATCGCTTCCGATCTTCCCATCCCCCTGCAAGGCCCCTATTCAGCATAGCAGGTGAGGCCACCTGGGCTAGGTACTGGTCATCCTCCCCAGTTGTATCCCGACCCAGAGTCTGAAGCTCCAGGACACTGCCCTTGAAGCGGTAGAGGTAGGATCCCTCGCTGAGTCCGAGAGCAAATCCGACCCTGGAGGATACAGAGATGAAGAAGAAAATCGAATGATCATAAATATGTCTCTCCGTCATGGCCATCCATCAACGGTTGCTAATTTCAGATGACCACCAGCCGTAAGACATAGCCTGCACGGTTGGCAGGTAACACTGCCTGGCCGTCCAACACTACATCACAGTTTACATCACAGCCTGCACGGTTGCTATAGGTTACACTTCCATCACACATTTTGTTTACGTGACACTATTTTGTTACGCAAATTTTCGGACGACCCCCGCACTAAGACATATTTGTCAAAATAATATTATAAATTATTAAAATATAACTTATTTTTATATAGGCCTACATACATTCCACCAATCATTCCTTGTAAAAATCATGTGTAGACTTAATGAAGTATTTACTATAGAATATTGGATATGCAATATATATTTCCAATCCGAAGACCATTGTTTCTTTCCTAAAAACCAGAAAAGAAGACGTTTCCTACTTTCGTTGTTGCTTGTACTGCTTTCGGCTTAATAATAATAATAATAATAATAATAATAATAATAATAATAATGTTATTGGCTTTACGTCCCACTAACTACTTTTACGGTTTTCGGAGACGCCGAGGTGCCGAAATTTAGTCCCGCACGAGTTGTTTCACGTGCCAGTAAATCTACCGAAACGAGCCTGACGTATCTGAGCACCTTCAAATAACACCGGACTGATCCAGGATCGAGCCGGCGAAGTTGGGGTCAACCGCCTGAGTCTCTCAGCCCGGCTCTCGGCTTATTGGACACAGGTTTGGGTGCTCAGAACTTCCGCGCTCGCAATTACTGTCTCTCTATACGGAAAACATAATACATTTGAACAAAGATTCGAAAGGGCAGGACTTCTAGATCCCTCTGCGGACATGGTTTGAGATGACGGATAATCAGCGCAGCACGGCACAAAACCTCGGTCGACCACACAGACTGCTTTATCCGTTAAGTCGTTAAGTGATGGCTAGCTATTAATTAAGTTGAGCTATAACCACAGTGCTACTCTTGATAAAGAGAAAACGCCTAGACCAAGGCTGCAAAAACTGCAGCTGGAGGCGCCACAAGAAGTCGTTTAAGTGTTTCGTAACACAGGCTACATTGTGGGGAGGCACAGCAGGATTATCCAACTACAGTACTTATTAGGAGAGAGAGATAAATGGCGCATAGAAAGTCTTGTAGATAAGAAATTATTAGTAACAACAACAAACAGAAATTATATGAAAAAATATACATTTATTTCATTAATTACGTTCCTCACAATTTGATTAGAAATGAGCCCATCTGATGGCCATGATCGTTAAGGCGGGAAGTCCCGTTGCTCGAAAAACATTTCACCATCAGAATGTTGGCCGGCAGGATAGGAGATGTGGTGGTATACAATTTCTAATCACTAGATTACGTGCCAAAAACCTGGGTTAATCCCAAACCTCTTCTTATAGAGTGAGGGCATATGACGCTGTTGGTGGTAATTCGTTCATCGGATGCAGTGGCGTAACGTTAGGTCCTTCAAGACAAGTATTTTTGTTCTCTTGAATGGTGAGAGGTGGTGGGAGGAGGTATACTTTTAAATATTTTTATTCCTTTCGAATATCCTAATCGGTAAAGCAATTCGATTCGTTCACAAATTCCTCATTCTAAATAAGTCGGGTTGAGTGGTTCAGACGGTAAAGCGCAAGATTCTGAGCGGAAGTTGACGGGGCTGCGGGACAAAATTCCGGCACCTCCGCGTCATTTAAACCCGTTAAAGTAGTTAGTGGGACGTAATAATCAATAGCATTATTATTGAAAAAAGTGAATATCCACAGCCTGTTTCCGGTCATTCGACCGGGTCAGGAATGGAATGAATGAAGCCCTCATCTAGCGGCGAGGATAGGAATTGTGCCTGCTGCCGAAGCCTGTCGTACTCCACCGGGGCAATGATTAATGAATGGCATATGAAATGAAATGATACTGGAGAGTGTTGCTGGAATGAATGATGACAAAAAAAACCGGAGTATCCACAGAAAAACCTGTCCCGCCTCCGCTTTGTCCAGCACAAATCTCACATGGAGTAACCGGGATTTGAACCACGGAACACAGCGCACAGTGCGTAATTTCAGGAATCTAGCCGGCCAAAAATCGTATCTCGGAAACTAATGGACCGATTTACATAAAACTTAATATGTAACTACTGTTATTGGCGATAATTAAGTGTGTGGTCAATCAAGTATAAAGTACAAATTACTATGCCAGGAATAGAATTAGTAATCTTTGTCATTTTAATCATTTTTTCGTTATAGCTTTAAGAAATTAAATAGATGTTAATAGTTGGACATGCTGTTTAGAATATTTAAAATAGATACAGGAATACATGTACTTGCCAAACAATTTAGTCATTAGATGGAGTTACGTCAGAATCACTGTCATTATCTCCTTCGGCAGAACCAGATACAGGAGGCTCAGACAGTAAATTGAGCACTTCTCGTGAAAGCGGAATCAACTTCCTCCTTCTTGAATTCCCTAAGCTGGTAATATAAGAGTATGATGATATAAGCAGCCTATGGAAATGTCACTATTTAAGTCTTTCTGGAAGGTTTCCTATTATCTTTATTCCTGGTCTCCTGGGCTTCCTCGGAGAGTTGTCCAATAGGTATAATACAGTGTGCTTAATGACCGCCTCTCCATGAACCAAGAGTTTGTGCAAAGTTACAGGCATGTAGTAAGATTTGTATTTTTGTAAGTACAATTGTATAGTTTCCTTTGCGTACATGCCAAATGCCACATTATCAATGGCATACCCACACGAAAGACTTTTTAAGATGGCATGTAGACGGTTTATTAAATCTATATCTACTTCAGTAATATCCGCAGAAGTGGAAGCCTCTCTGAAGAATCTTCTAGCGGTTTCCATCATTGGTATTGCCAGCACTTTGCTTCGGATATCAACCAATAGACGCGTTTCCTCCCTGAACTTCTGTAGTGAAGTCATCTACAGTATTTATTTATTGTGTGTGTATTTTAGGCTTTAAATCAGTGCGTAAATGTATTGTGTTGAATGAGAGTTATGCGATAAGCCTACGTGTGTGATTTATTTCTTTAACATTAATACTGTGATCTTTTGTAGTCATCTGCAGTATTTATTTATTGCGTCTGTTTTCTAGCTTTTATTGTCTGGATAAATTTATTAAATGCAATTAAATACATCCCCGCCCGTCGAGCCCATAAAAGTATGTGCCTATTTTCTCTCGCAATTTGCCTTATATTTCAGTGCTGAGGTTTGTTATGTGCCGTAGTTTACCTATGATTCTGTACAAACCAAGAATGCCTGCTGTAAACCCCACATCCCCTTTAGTTCATAAAAGTAATTTGTTGCTTAGTTTCTTAAGCCTTTTATCTTGAACTTACATACTTAATTTCACAAATTTATGTGCCGCCGTTTTCCCTTGATGGCGTTGAGCGGAGCCGTTCGATATGGCAACCCTGTTGTCATGAGAGCAATGCTGTTTTTTTAACATGGAATGAGCTGTAGTACTCACATTGTTGTGATGCACGTCATTCTGCAAGGCTCATTCTCTGCTCGAGCCAACTTTTATATTACTTCAGCAATTTGTCCCTTTTTCTACTATATTTTGTCCAGCGTGATCGAACTTTAGCACACAAAATACTGACAGATTTCCTTATTGAGTTGGATATATTCTTGGAACAATCCTCAAAGCCTAAATGTTCAATTAAAACATTCGCAATATCATCGTTCCGCTTATATTCCCTGCTGTCCCTGAATAGCTCGAAAACCGACCTCCGGGTTACAGAGTACATGGCTTCTGAATAAAATAAAATACTCTCATGGTCGCGCCTGGTCGCACAAAAAAGTCATAGTTTTCTATTCATTAAAGTATAAATAACTCATCCAAAAGACTTTCGTTGCGGAAATCAAAGGCAATCCATTTTGAAAGTCAGCTCAAATTTGTATAATTAGATAGCGCTTGGACACCGTGTACCTGAATTTTAAGTGCATATTCCGGACAACAATGTAGTAATTTTCAGAAAAAGCTACGTACTATATAAAATACATACCTTCATCTATTATAATCACATTACAAGCTAAAGAAATATTTAGTTCTGACGTCTTTACTGAGCCCTCACATAATAATAACTGTGCGCTCGCTTTTTGGCCGGCTGGATGCTAGAAATTACTCACTGTGCAGCGGTGAGAGGCCGGCGCGTTGCAGACTGAACCACGCACATTATTATTATTATTATTATTATTATTATTATTATTATTATTATTATTATTTGCGGCTCAATACTGCCTACTGTCATTTCTTGGTGGATACAGTACTTTTGCATCCATCTCTTTGCACAGGCCAGAGCAAAGTGTAGCTTCCACTGAAGTCCCAGTCTCATCCATGGCTGTGTCAATATGGAAGCTGCTGGGGTATGGGTGGTGCTGATTAATGACATTCAGAGCACAACCAGTGTGTCTGAGTGTCATGAAAGGTGTTGCTCATAGGGTTAGCTGTGCTACAATAGCACTGGCCCAGTGAGGAAAGCAATGGCAATGTACCTCACTCCTCGTCTTGCCTAGTACGCCTCATTTTGGTACTGCCATTGGCTTTTGTGGTTTCCCAATAACTGCATAGCCTTTGGTGGTGATGTTTGAGGATCCAACCAGCCTCTGGACTGATGACATAACGGACAGACAGCGGCTCAATAGCTAAATAGTTTGCGTGCTGGACTTTGGTCAGAAGGGTCCCGGGTTCGATTCCCGGCCAGGTAAGGGATTTTAAGCTTCATCGGGTAATTCCGATGGCTCGTGGTCAGGGTGCTGTGCCGTCTTCATTAGGATTCATCACATGCACGCCCGATCCTCACAGACGCGCAGGTCGCCAATAAGGTGTCAATCGAAAGTCCTGCACGAGACCTCTCAGGAGGCCACACGCCGTTATTATTATTATTATTATTATTATTATTATTATTATTATTATTAGAAACACTTAATAGTGAATAAATCTCTCCACATAGGATTCGCGTCACGAAATGCACCCGGCTGAATCATTGGGCTTAATCCACATACAGTGCTGATCCCAAAGCAATTGTGCAAAGGCTGATTATCTTGGTTTTACATAAGTTCATATCAGTGAATAAGACGAGTTTCTATATTATTTTGTTTGTTGCTATGCGATCATTAAACAAAACATCCGAAATTGTTTGCACACAGAAACCAAAGGCATTCGATTTAAAAGTAACGTGTCTATAATGAATGATGACAAGGAAAACCGGACAGGGTAAGTTAACTTACCTCCGGGCTTCAGTAAAAATTAACAATATTAAGATCAAAAGCCGCCTCTGTGGTGTAGTGGTTAGTGTGATCACCTGTGATCAGGTGCCACGAAATTTGAAAAGTGGTACGACGGCTGGAACGGAGTCCACTCAGCCTCGGGAGGTCAACTGAGTAGAGGGAGCTTCAATTCGCATCTCAGCCATCGTCTACGTTGTTTTCCGTGTTTTCCCACTTCTTCAGGCAACGGCCCCGTTTTTTTTCCTCTTCCTTGTCTGTCCCTTCCAACTTTCCAATCCCCCACAAGCCCCTTGTTCAGAATAGATAACCACAATTATGCAGTTCGTAAAAATGTTTTTGACTTCAGCTCAACAAATAAAACTTTCCTGACAAATTTCCAAACATCAAAACATAAATAAATATAAAATTATTTTACCCATTTCCTAACTACCACCGTCTAAATAAACGTGCAATCCACAGCCCTCTAATAATGTACATTATTCTCTTTTATCGTGTTGACATTCCAAACCAGTCTTCTGAAGTTAACTGAAATGCATTAATACCAAGCAAGTGGCTGTGCGGTTCGGGTCACGTAGCTATCAACTTGCATTCGGGAAAT
The DNA here is from genome assembly GCF_040414725.1 of Anabrus simplex. Lineage (NCBI taxonomy): Eukaryota > Metazoa > Arthropoda > Insecta > Orthoptera > Tettigoniidae > Anabrus > Anabrus simplex. The sequence continues at coordinate 850,906,046 of NC_090265.1, forward strand.
TAGCGATTCGAACCCCATTATCGGCAGCTCTGAAGATGGTTTTCCGTGGTTTCCGATTTTCACACCAGGAAATTGCGAAGGCTACGGTCACTTCTTCTCCACTCCTACCCCTTTCCTATCTCATCGTCGCCATAAGATCTATGTGTGCCTGTGCGTCGTAAAGCAAATTATAAGAAAAACTGTATTAATATATTTTCAGTATCTTATACTGTAAATCATATGATTATTAATAATAATAACAATATTATTATTATTATCATCATCATTATGATACTGTACATAAATATTAAAGAAAAGCAACACACTGTGAGTGGGGATAAGTAAACCATGTTCATGAAATTAATTAATTAATTAATTAATTAATTAATTAATTGTCCGTCTCTGTGGTGTAGTGGTTAATGTGATTAGCTGCCACCCCCGGAGGCCCTGGTTCGATTCCCGGCCCTGCCACGAAATTTAAAAAGTGGTACATGGGCTGGAACGGGGTCCACTCAGCCTCGGGAGGTCAACTGAGTAGAAGTGGGTTCGATTCCCACCTCAGCCATTCTGGAAGTGGTTTTCCACTTCTCCTCCAGGCAAATGCCGGGATGGTACCTAACTTAAGGCCACGGCCGCTTCCTTCCCTCTTTCTTGTCTATCCCTTCCAATCTTCCCAACCCTCACCAAGGCTCCTATTCAGCATAGCAGGTGAGGCCGCCTGGGCGAGGTACTGGTCACCCTACCCAGTTGTATCCCCCGACCCAATATTTCATGCTCTAGTACACTGCTCTTGAAGCGGTATAGGTGGGACCCCTCGCTGAGTCCGAGGGAAAAACAATCCCTGGAGGGTAAGCGGATTAAGAAATAAAGAAATGAATAAATAAATAAGGCTATACAAGGCGTAGTCTGAGTATAATTCCTGAGCGGAAAGGAAAACAATCAACATGCCCTGTTTAAACGGCTGTATCAGAGGAACGAGCAGACATTCGGTGGTTACGATTCAAAGTTAGGTCCCTAACAACAACAAAAATTAAAATAATAATAATAATAATAATAATAATAATAATAATAATAATAATAATAATAATAATAATAATAATAATACAGTCCGGCCCCGCGGTGTAGAGGGCAACGCGTCCGTCTGTCACCCAGCGGCCCCGGGTTCGATTCCCGGCTGGGTCAGGTTTTTTTATTGGAAATGATTAATATCCCTTGCCTGGGGACTGGGTGTTTGTGTTAACATTCCTTTCCTCACATTCAACACTCTACACTTCCTCCATTCCACTTACACGCAGGTTCATATCACATGGTGCAAGTCGGGGCAAAAGATCTCTATAGGTTGACGCCCCGAACAAATAGCATTTAAAAATATATTATTATTATTATTATTATTATTATTATTTCTTAATCTGGTTACCCTCCAGGGTTGGTTTTTCCCTCGGACTCAGCGAGGGATACCGCCTCTACCGCCTCAAGGGCAGTGTCCTGGAGAGAGAGACATTGGGTCGGGGGATACAACTAGGGAGAATGACCAGTACCTCGCCGAGGCGGCCTCACCTCCTATGTCTGAACAGGGGCCTACTGAGGGATAGGAAGATTGGAAGAGATAGACAAGGAAGAGGGAAGGAAGCGGCCGCCGCCTTGTTAGGTACCATCGCGGCATTTGCCTGGAGAAGAAGTGGGAAACCACGGAAAAACACTTCGAGGATGGCTGAGGTGGGAATCGAACCCACTTCTACTCAGTTGACCACCCGTGGCTGAGTGGATCCCGTTCCAGCCCTCGTACATTTTTCAAATTTCGTGGCAGAGCCAGGAATCGAACCCGGGCCTCCGGGGGGTGGCAGCTAATCACACTAATCACTACACCACAGAGGCAGATTATTATTATTATTATTATTATTATTATTATTATTATTATTATTATTATTATTATTATGTTTAAACGGCTGTGTTAGAGGAACGAGCAGACAGTCAGTGGTTATGATTCGAAGTTAGGTCCCCAACAACAACAACAACAACAACAACAATTATTATTAATAATGAGACGACTATGTTTGGAAATATTTTAAATTCAAGTGTTAGCTTTCTTTCTTAATCTGCTTACCCTCCAGGTTGGTTTTTCCCTCGGACTCAGCGAGGGATCCCACCTCTACCTCCTCAAGGGCAGTGTCCTGGAGCTTCAGTCTTTGGGTCTGGGGAAACAACTGGGGAAGGGGACCAGTACCTCGCCCAGGCAGCATCACCTGCTATGCTGAACAGGGGCCTTGGTGGGGGATGGGAAGATTGGAAGGAATAGACAAGGAAGAGGGAAGGAAGCTGCCGTGGCCTTAAATTACGTACCATCCCGGCATTTGCCTGGAGGAGAAGTGGGAAACCACGGAAAACCACTTCGAGGATGGCTGAGGTGGGAATCGAACCCACTTCTACTCAGTTTTCCTCCCGAGGCTGAGTGGACCCCGTTCCAGCCCTCGTACCACTTCTCAAATTTCGTGGCAAAGCCGGGAATCGAACCCGGGCCTCCGGGAGTGGCAGCTAATCACACAAAGTGTTAGCTACCGTAATTTTATTTCACTGTTTGTTTTAGATTTCTTCAAGGTATGATGACACCAAAGAATAGAATGATTTACACCACTTCATGAAATACCGTACTGCGGAAAGTATTTTGAGAAACAGACAGATTTTTGAGCCTTTATCGTCTATAAATTAATGGCTCTTCTAAGAAAACATTCTTTCCTGCAGTTAATCTTGATTCACTGCTATTATATTGTTATCGAGGAAGCTTTTAACCCGAGAGATCAGTGAACGAACGTGTGTCCACAATAATCACCAACCATCTAGGTAGCACGCTGGGACTTCACAAACAGCACTCACAAGATAGCTCCTAACACTACCTAGCGGAGGCATGTCTCACTACCAGCAAACAGCTCGGACTAGTACGTCTCCTTACTACTAGAGAGTTCTGGTGCGGCTGGCGGTGATACATGAAGCACATGCTATAGGTTGCCAACTTAGCGCGTTGAAAGTAAACGATGTTTACAGTTGACAGTTCTACTTCGTATCCGTGGTTTCGATGTCTCCCACCGTTGTCACTATAGCAATATATTTAAATTAGCTGGACACTCCAAATCATTTCATTTCTGATATCGCCTAGCTGAAAAAATACACCAGTGTAAGGCTTACATAAATACAGCAGAATTTGGTTATAATCACATCCGAAGGAACAAATAAACGGTGTCGTTTTAAACGGACTATAAGTTTAGTGAGGTGGAAAATGAGAAGGCCGCCTCTGTGGTGTAGTGGTTAGTGTGATTAGCTGCCACCCTCGGAGGCCCAGGTTCGATTCCCGGCTCTGCCACGAAATTCGAAAAGTGGTACGAGGACTGGAACAGAGTCTACTCAGCCTCGGAAGGTCAACTGAGTAGAGGGGGGCTCGATTCCCACCTCAACCATCCTGGGAGTAGTCTTCCGTAGATTCCCACTTCTTCTGCAGACAAATGCCCGGGATGATACTTAACTTAGGGCCACGGCCGCTTCCTTCCCTCTTACTTATCTATCCTTTCCAATCATCCCATCCCCGCACTGTTCAGCATAGGAGGTGAGGTCACCTGGGCGAGGTAATGGTCCTCCTCCTCAGATGCATCCTCCGACTCAAAGTCTCAAACTCCACGACACTGTCTTGAGGTGGGATCCCTCAATGAGTCCGAGGGAAAATCCAACCTTGGACGATAAACGGATTAAGAAAGGGGTAAGGGTAAGGGTGTATTCTGCCCGAAGGCAGGTCCGAACCTCCGCAGAGGTGTGCCTGAGCCGGAGTTTACGAACGGTAAGGTGGCCAGGATTAAGAAAGAAAGAAAGAAAGAAAGAAAGAAAGAAAGAAAGAAAGAATTTAGAAACGTATTGATGTTAATTCTTTCAATTACAATAGGTATGAATCTGTGATTAGCCCCACATATTTGTGATCAATGACCATAGAATAACCCTGGTCGATTAATGAAAAAACAGCTCAATTGGTCGCGTAGTTCAGGTGTGATTAAGCGAGAAAGAAATATAAATAATTTCAGATATAGCCTATTTTCAGGTCAATATTTTGAAATAAAATATGTACATGTGACAGTGCCGCCCCTGTGTTATAGTGGTTAGTGTGATTACCTGCCACCCCCGGTGGCCCGGGTTCGATTCACGGCTCTACCACGAAATTTGAAAATTGGTGCGAGGGTTGGAACGGGGTCCACTCAACCTCGGGCGGTCTACTGAGTAGAGGGGGTTTCCGTGGTTTCCCACTTCTCCTCCAGGCAAACGACGGGATGGTACCTAACTTGAGGCTACGGCCGCTTTCTTGTCTATTCCTTCCAATCTTCCCACCCCCACAACGACCTTGTTCAGCATAGAAGTCGAGGCTGCCTTGGCGATGTACTGGTCCTCCTTCCCAGTTGTATTCCGGACCCAAAATTGCACGCTCCAGGACACTGCTCTTACGGCGGTAGAGGTGGGATCCCTCGTTGAGTCCGTGGGAAAAACCAACCCTAGAGGTTAAACGGATTTAGAAAAAAAGAAAGAAAGACATGTAACAGTTCTCTCTCAGAATGTTTGCGCAAAATTGCATAAACTTCTACCCAGTGGTTTAAACGTGATGACAGACAGACAGACCGATAAACAGGAGGTCCCATTTTTGTATAATATAAGCCATACAGAATTTTGCAACAACTTTACGCTTATGGATATATTTTAACGGCATAGGGAATTCAACATCAATTCATGTGCAAGGTATTAAAAATTAAGCATACAAAAAGAGTCCATTTCATTATGCCTCTTATATGCATTTGTATCTCATATTTACTTTATGAAAGTACCCCACAAGTCATCGCTGTAGGCTACTTCCTTTCATTCATAATATTCGATTAAATTAAACAAGGAAAACAGGACTGTGTGTCATAAGAACAACAAATACCTCGGATATGATACTGCAAACTTTCTTTCAATATCAATCTCCACTTATCAACAAAATAATATTAAAAACTAATATATTTTCCTGTAAAGTCTGACTCCTTGGCTGAATGGTCAGAAACAGACACCGTCTTACTTTAAAACATTACGCGAATTTTTACAAATAATGTTCAATAATTATTGTATGGATTTCAGTTCAGAGGGTCTCGGGGTCGGTTTCCAGCCGGGTTGGGGATTTTACAACGAGTTTCTCTCATCGGTCGGCCGGCAGGCGCGCCCAGCTTACCTGCTCCGCGGCATAGCAACAAGAACAACATTTCGCTCACTCTATTCGTGTATGATATGAGTTAACAATTCGAATTAAGAATTAAGAAAATGAGTAATTAAAAATTAAGAAAATAAGCTCGAACCATATGACAGGAGATGTTGGAAATGTCCTCCTCCTGACCCACACATTTCTTGCATCGTCTTAGGAAACTCCGATTCACATGCATAACTTCGTCTTCCGTAATTGAGGATATTTCTTGCATACACTTTATTTTTTAAGCTCCCCCATAAACAAAAGTCACAAACAGTTAAATCTGGCGAGGGTAACGGCCATAAGTCCGTACTAACAACACCATCTTCAAAAATTATGATCACGTGCATGCAGTTCGTGTACTACAGTTACCTTTATGGTAACTGGTTTCAATTTTAACATTTCCGTAGCGCACCATGCTGAGCTCTTCGAAACCCCGGCTTCTTATCCAAGTCGTCTTAGGGATTTTTTCGAAGTGCGTTCTAATCTTTCATCGTTAAGTGCGCGTTTTATAACACTTAATTTCTTATCGAGTACAGAACTAGTTCCTCTCAATTTGTTTACGAGTTTCCGTGAGGTCTCGCTATGTGGAGGGCGTACATCTGGAAATTGTGTTACAAATCGCCTAACGACTTCCCTTAAAGACTCTGTTTTCACATAATTATCGTACATAGATACCCTTTCCTCTACCGTGTACACATGTGGAGGTATCATGAGAATTATACCCCGAAGTAACACTTCACAACTCGAGAACAGTTGGGGCGACAGATCAACACTTAATACACGTTCTAAGCACGGACCTGAACTGCGAAGTGCGGGCATTCCCGTGCTGTCACTGCGCTGTGTAACGGGAAGTGATGAGTCAACGGGAGGCAGATAAGCTGTGCGCGCCTGCCGGCCAACCGAGAGAAACTCAATGTAGGTTTTAATGGCTCGGGGACTGGCTGTTTGCGTTTGTCCCAACACTCTCCTCAATATATTCAGACAACACATCACACCACACAGAACCACCACAGAAACATGCAATCAATAGTGGTTACATCCCTGAGATAGGGTTGGCGTCAGGAAGGGTATCCGGCTGTAAAATAGCGTAGAATCCACACGAGCGACACAGTTCGCACCCGCGACCTCACAGGTGTGGAAAAGCGGTAGAAGGAGAATAAGAAGAATACAAACAGAACTCGACTTCATGACAATACATGTGAAAGGCATTTAAAACAAGCACAGAGTACATTTCATTCTAAATATTATTCACTGAGCTTATAAAACATCTGAGATAAAAGTTATTTTGCTGTTTAAAATGCTTTTATATGCACTTGCCCGCCTGGTAGCCATGATCGTTAAGGCGTTGAAGTCTACACGATCTGACACCGTTGTTAGCCGGTTCGAGTACCGTTGGTCGAAAAATATTTCACAATCAGAACTTTGGCTGGCAGTGTACGGGAGGTGGTGGCATACAATCTCTAATCACTAGCCTGGATTAAATTCCAAACCTCTCCGCAGTGCTCATATGGAGTGAGGGCATACGACGCTGTTGATGGTGATTCGTCCGTCGGATGGAGACGTTAAGCCTTGAGCAGACCCCTTGGTGCTATTCGACAGGACTAGCCTATGTACCGGCACCGAGTTTCACCGTCTTCCTTCCTACTGTCCTATAGCACGTCATTCATTTCATCTTATTAACTCCTCTCATCACGACGCGCAAATCGCCTACGGGCGTCAAATAAAAAGAACTGCACCTCGCGAACTTGTCCTCGGACACTCCCGGCACTAAAAGCCATTCGCCATTTCATTTCATTTCATATGAACTCCTCCGATGCGGGTGACGTCAGGAAGGGTATCATGTCATAAGATTAATTTCCCTTCATACCCGACCCTGTAGAGGAACGGTACAAACAGTACTTGTACATGCACTTGTATCCAATATTTACTTTATGAAAATATACACGTTATCACTGTACTCCTTTTCATTCATAATCTTCGATTAGATTAAACGAGGAAAACAGCACTGCAGATCAAAAGAACCACAAGTAACTCAGATGTGATATTGCAAATACCAGTGCTAGAATGGTAAGCAATCCCTGAGAGACGCATAATACGAGATAAATGGTGCTGTCCCTTTCAGAATAGTAAAGGAGTTACACTTTTTTTTTAAGGAATACACCCAAGTTAATAACTGGGTTCCAAACCACCAAAGCCTCACTATTAGCGAATGGTAAAAATGTGAGATTCCAACTAATAACACACAACTCTACAGAATAACACGATTTGGTGGTGCAGCAGCTACCATCTTCCAGTAACCCTAATGAGATGTACCGTATTTTGTTAACTTTGAAGGTAACCAACAGAAAAGAACCATTTCACCCTAGTATGACTATCAATGGACTTTTTTTCACTATGCGCAGAGCGAAGACAGATGCTCTATACAATGGTTTAGGCAGCTTCTCAAGACGGCAAGACAGAACTGGCACTGTGCAGGAGTTCTGAAGCGCAGGAGAAATTCAATGGACTTTCTGTTCTTAACTTGTAAACACGCGTGAATATTATTTTAGTTATTTAATTTAATAATGTAATTGTACAATAGCTAAAGGGCACACGAGAAGCTGAATGGTCTCTTCTTTATTTTTAAGTGATAGATCACGTGTGGTTATTATTTATATAGGCCTATATATTGTATATATTGTATAAAGTGACGGGAGAAACGAATGGCCTACCCATTGTTCAAATAGAACAACATAACAGAATGAATATTAATCATTTTTCATTTCCAGTTTTTAAGATGCATTTGCGAGGAACTGAGTATGTTCTTTGTATTAAACATTAATAAGTTCTGAGATCTATAAGTTTAAAAAGTATAACTAATGTAGGCCTACCCAAAAATGTCTGTCTATATTCATACTTAAGTAAATTTGTTTTATTCAAAAAATGGCGCGATGGACTCGAGATACTCGGTAACACAGCACCAGTACGAGTTATTCTAGTCAGGTGGTAGTGATTATGGTTGCTTTTTTTTTTTTTGCTAGTTGCTTCACGTCGCCCGTCACAGATATGTCTTATGGCGACGATGGGACAGAGAAGGGCTAGGAGTGGGAAGGAAGCGGCCGTGGCCTTAATTAAGGTACAGCCCCAGCATTTGCCTGGTGTGAAAATGGGAAACCACGGAAAACCATTTTCAGGGCTGCCGCCAGTGGGGTTCTGAAAATGGTTTTCCGTGGATTATGGTTTTAAGAGTAAGTACAACTTGGCAACCATCCTCTATTGACACTCATGAGAAGGAAAATTGAAGAGGTCAGACAGGGAAGGTAAAAGTGAGGAGAGTTACACAAATAAGTGAATGCAATAGCAAACTCGGCTAGGAGAACCGTGGTCACCACCTTTAGTCGCCTCTTAAGACTGACAGGGAATATCGTGGATGTATTCTGGTTACGTCTCAAAATTCACGAGTCTCAAAACTCACGAGCTAAAATTCGCAGAAAATAGTGTCGAAACTCACGACTACCAATTAGTAAGTCGACATTTTAATAATGAGTCTCAAAATGCAGGTCTCCGCAGGACTGGTACCTACGATGGCCACAGGAGGGATCAGCTCCGCACTGAATCACGCTGCTCTTCAACCCCGTTTTGTCCACCCACTTTTAGAATGGGATATCCCATTATCACCCTACCACAGACCAAATTCTCCAAGTATAAGACTGCTCTTTACTCAGTTATTCTGCTTGGTATAATCCAGCACAACATGGAATTCATTCCTTCGCAAATGGGTAAGCAAAATTTGGTGTACAACGCTTATAGGTTTTATAAGAAGGAAGAAAACAAGCGGGTGAAACCAAATGGTTTTGCATTAAGAGTGTCATCCGTGTGTGCCGGTCACTTTACAATTTCAAGTGGTAATAGCGTTTTAAGTGAAACAACCTGCCAGTGTTTGTGTGTGTGTACCTGATGAAGCAAGCTTCAATGTGCTGGTCCATGGCGTGCGTGGGTTTTTCAACCCTCTGTCGCGTATATTCTGTGTGAGGCTATACGACAGGCCCACCTCTTGATGGCAGAGTTGCCAATTATTTACCAGAGGGTACGCATTTCCGGCTGGCACTAACAATGGACCTTTTCATACAATTCCGATTAAATTTTAAAATATCTACAGACGTTACATGGGTAGGCTTGACATACTATATACTCATTCAAAGGAGAATTGATCCGATTCGTGAGTTTTGAGATTGGCCCAGGTAACGAAAACTACTCTTACAAATACTCTTCTTGGAATTTGTGAATTTTGATACACGTGAGTTTTAAGACTCGTGAGGTCTGAGATGACACGTGTATTCTATTACACCCACCCACAGGGGTGAATTTCAGTCAGGACCAGTGACAGCAACCGTTGTCGACATTGTCACAAGCAGACTAAAACTCTCCCTCGCTACTTAAGTCACTGCACGCACAGAGAAACTCTAATTAATGCCGGACACCACAGCATTCGCTTCATCCCGGCCAAGAGCTTGAAAGATTCCAGCATGGTTGTCCATGAACAAGTTCACGGCATTCCACCTATTGGTAGCACTCGCCGAATAGACATCGTCACCTTGGATAAAAATATGACAGACAATCGCACGTCGCACTCGTATATTTTCTCCGCCACATGGAAAAGCATAGAATCTATATAGAAAAAAGTTTTAAAAATGTATTTCCATTTAAGCAGGTAGATTTCCGTTGAGTTTGGTTGTGTGTATTTTGAGGGAGTGCAAAATCACGGTTTGGGTTTCGTATAAACACCCAATCAGTTCAGTGATTTAGAAACAATGCGGGCACGAAAACCTACCGAAGGACAGGTGGATTATAAATATAAAGTTTGGTAGCAATGTATTCAGTAATTTTTAAGTTAAAAGAAAACAAACAAACAAACAAACAACCACCAAAGCTAAAACTATGCAGATGGTCATTATTAAACCTGAAACGGATAACTGAATTAAAATTTCGTCAAAATAGTCAATGTACAGACACACGGTCATTGCGATTTTATTTATACAGATTAATGTATGACATAGGTTTAGGTACAATAGGGTTTTTTGTTGACAAGTTGCTTTACGTCGCACCGACACAGGTAGGTCTTATGGCGACGATGAGATAGGAAAGGGCTATGAGTGGGAAGGAAGCGGCCGTGGCCTTAATGAATCTACAGCCCGAGCATTTGTCTGCTGTGAAAATGGTAAACGGCGGAAAACCATCTTCAGGTCTTCCGACAGTGGGGTTCGAACCCACTATCTCCCTCATGCAAGCTCACAGCTCCGCACCCCCATAACTACACGGCCAACTCGCTCGGTCACATTAGTTCTACTCAGTAATAAACGGTGATGCGAAAAGTACGAAACGTAGTTAGTTGTTCAGTGGTTTATGCGGCGACTGAATGCGGCATCGGTGCGCGTAGTAGTCCTAGTAACTCGTAATGTAAGTGGCAGGGTCGTCGCTTAATTCGAAGGTGAACGTATCACACATGAAGGAGAGAAACGCTTGACTAGGTGCTGACTTCAGATGGATGTTCAAGTCACCACCAAGCACCATAGGTAGTAAATGGTACTCGTTTTCATTGAGCTTGCGTTCTTACAGCAACGCATAGATGACGAACAATGATTGCCATGGTTACATAGTGTCGGGGAAATTGATGACGCCTATCCCAGACAGACCGCCAGCCCAGAAATATAGGCTATCTCTATTCAAAATAACAATTTCAAAGATGACCGAAGGAGATGTGCCAACTAACGACACGATTCATGATACTCCTGACACTGGCACAGCCGTGGTCGGCTGCCAGTAATTTAGAAGACACTTTACAGTGACGGCGATTACGAGCGGGGGCGGAGGGGGGAAGAGAGTGGTGGTGATTATTGTTTGAAGAGGAAGTACAACTAGGCAATCATCCTCTATATAACACTAATCAGAGGGAAAAATGGAAGGGATCCGACACTTCGAAAAATGAAGATATCGGCCAAAGGAAGATAAGGGCCACGAAGGGCGTGAAAATGAAAGACTCCCTAGCCCTCACAAACCTAACAGCGTCGGGGTCGGAAAAGAACAAAAGTCGACCAAGAGAGATAGATGAAAGTGAGTAGTCTGGCCCAAGTAAGTGGAAGCAATCCCAGGAATGGGTGTTATTCTACCGCCCCCACCCACGGGGGGGGGGGAGACAGGAGGCAATCGCCACCCAACTTTATGGGAAAAAAAATGCTTAAAACATACGTTTAGTAATAAGAGAAATCTTTTTATCATTGCAAATTTAGATTTTGGAATTGGGAAACATTTGTGTTGTCTTTTGTATGGGGTGTGCTACTGTATGGCTTTGAATCTTGTACAATCAGAGATCAGGATGGGAAACGATTGGAAGCATTTGAGATGTGGATCTGGACACGAATGCTTCGGTTTAAATGGATTGAAAAGAGCTGGTCACATCTTGCGATGTAATACCTTTCTTACCAATCTGCTGGAAGGGAAAATCACGGGGAAGAAAGGCTGAGGACGACCGAGGAAAAAACCCTTCAAGATTTGGCACAGAATCTTCAAAATGGTTCCTACTATGAAATGAAAGGAGGAGCTGTAGACAGAGAACAATGCTTTCATAGACAAGGCACTGCTTTTAGACATTAATGATGATGATTATTATTATTAGTAGTAGTAGTAGTAGGAGGAGGAGGAGGAGGAGCAGTAGAAGTAATAGTAGTAGCAGTATTTCATACAAACTCTGTTGTTTTATAACATAATTCATTCCTTTAATTCCTTTAAATATTTAAAACTAAATATTTAGCGGAAATACGCATAAAATATTCGACGCAGCTAACCGATTCGTACAGACTCGCGTAGCAGCGTGTAGAAGCGAGGTTAGTATCTGCTAGTTACGTACTAAATGAGTTTTGTGTGTGGGCAAGTCCATGTGCTGCAGCTAGAGTGAGATGGGAGGAACGTTCAGTTCGATAGTTGCTACGAAAGTGTTCACGTCGGTTCCTGGTGACTACTTTAGGAAGACAAGGCTTCATTTCGCTCCTTATAGGTCAGCAGTACTTACCCCCTCCAGTACATTCATTCCTCTACTTTCCCCTACTTTCCCCTTAAAAGTCGGAGCTTCGCGCAGGTTTGTGCCATCAGACAGTAATCGCATTTGTAGCATGTGCTGTGAGGAAGGGAAGCAGGAGTACACTTTTTGCCAACAGTATGGACAATGAGGAATGATTCACCCGCTTGTCCCGCGCATTCGTCAGTGTGGAGGTCTCACTCAGTCAATGTTTCTGTGTAGTTCTGTCTACTGTTTTACTTTCTCAGTATACAGCCAAATACTAAATTGCTTTTATAATTTATATGATTAAATCACGCCGTACTTCAATTTAATTGTAATGTATGATGCTAGTAATACCATTGCTTATGCAGCCAGTCCCTGTTATGAATGGTGAGAAAATATCGCTCATAGGGTCGGTTGGTGCATGCATTTCAGTGGGCTTGGCAGACTGATATGTAATAGCAACAGCTGGCTCGGTGAGGAAAGCAACGGGAAACTATCTCACTCCTCATTTCCCTAGTACGCCTCTTCAGTGACGCCTAGGCTATTTATGACAGCTGTTGGCGGAGCTGCAGAGGATCAAACCAGCCTTCGGGCTGAATACCCAGCATACATGTCTAAATGTTCCTTTCATGAAAGTTTTATTCTGCAGAATTGAATCCAAATCTCAAGAAAACTATTAATACCAAAGTTAAATTGGTAAACTGCCAACCTTTAGTACTCGGTCGAAATTGGCTTAGATAAAGCTCAAAAATTTACCATCAATTAGCTTTTTCCTTTTAAAAAAAAATGTTGTTATCAACCCCCACTATGTCCCCCAGATACCCGGTAATTTCTGTTGTCCAATAATTTTCCCCCACCCCAACTTCTAATTCCCAATCGCCCCCACTGGACATTTAGGAGTCTCTTCTCCCTACATACTTCATCGTCCAGTACTTAACATTACAAGACCGCCGCCGCCATTGTGTGGCCTGGCTGCAGCAAATCGGAAGTGTCTCTCTAACATATGTACTCTCCAGCTGGCTTTCTTTTGACTCGCAAGGCCTATGGGCTAAATTTCTCTTAGTACAAGACTTCGTGAACCGGTTCCAAACATATATCACTGCCATGAAAAAAAATGCATATATAGGATTAGACCAGGAGTCGTTAAACAAGAAGATGCTAATAAACCGCCATGAAGAGGCCGGTACGACAAGGTAATTGATTTATCAATCCCTGTATGACAAGTGGTTCAGTAGTGTGCCGTTGTTCGGCGTATCTATTCAAGGAAATAGTCCGACCGAGGGCTGAAACAAAAGATCTTTTTTTTTTTTTTTTTTTTTTTGTCCGCTTCTGTGGCATAGTGATTAGTGTGATTAGCTGCCACCCTCGGAGGTCCCGCTTCGATTCTCGGCTCTGCCTCAAAATCTTATAAGTGGTACGAGGGCTGGAACGGGGTCCACTCAGCCTCGAGAAGATAACTGTGTAGAGGAGGTTCGATTCCCACCTCAGCCACCCTCGAAGCGGTTTTCCGTGGTTTCCCACTTCTTCTCCAGACAAATGCCAGGATGGTACCTAACTTAAGGTGGCTTTACGACGGGTATAGCAGCTAGTATCATATACAATTCGCCCTATAGACAGTGTAACAAAAATATACGGCAGAATATCTGTGGTGGGTTCCGCATATGTAGAGAACTGCCACTAAACAACTTTACCAACATTAGAACATATCGTCATTACAGTTTGACCTTCAGGCAAAGTACTCAAGAGTTCATACGTCTTCTCAGTATCTATGATTACCGAATATTAACGGAAACATTATCTCTTAACAGTGTTATCAAACAAACACCAAGCATAAGAAACTGTCATAATGGACAGTTCTTCAAACTTTATCGATTTGTTTCAGTAACATCACCCAAACTTAATCGATATTTAGTCACTCGTGTGACTAAACTGTCAACAAAGTCTTGTAGATAAAAGACCAGGAGTACCTCACGGAACTATCTTATCACCAGTTCTCTAAAACACTTATGATATCGTTAAATCCGTCATGCACAGCTGTACGTCGAGAACTAATTAATTGTACATAAGCTTTTCTAAAACGTCGGCGGTGCTACTGTTCAATTACAACTCCTCGCACAATCTTCAGGGATTCAAAACTAGAAATGTAACAGGCTATTTTCGTGGAAAATCAGATCATTTTCCGCAAATATTTCTTGATCAAATGCCGGGCTGATTGGATCAGACGGTTGAGGCGCTGGCCTTCCGACCCCAACTTGGCAGGTTCGATCCTGGCTCAGTTCCGTGTTATTTGAAGGTGCTTACATCAGCCTCGTGTTAGTAGATTTACTGGCACGTAAAATAACTCCTGCGGAACAAAATTCCGGTACCTCGGTGTCTCCGAAGACCGTCAAAAGTAGTTAGTGAGAAGTAAAAACAATTTCATCATCGTTTTCACTAACATCGTCGCACTAAAACAGGTAGGTCTTATGGCGACGATAGAATGGGAAAGGGCTAAGAGTGGCCTTTATTAAGGAAAAGGTCCAGCATTTGCCTGGTCTAAAATGGGAAACCACGGAAAACATTCTTCAGGGCTGCCGACAGTGGGGTTCGAACCCATTATCTCCCGAATGCAAGCTCACACCTGCGCACTCCTAACCGCACTACCAACTCGTCGGTCAAATATTTTCTAAACGTTAGTCTACGGCCACTGTTACCCTAGTGATACATTAGTTAATTCGACCCAATAATTAGGCTTCTTCTACCCGGCTCCATGGCTAAATGGTTAACATGCTAGCGTTTGGTCACAGGGATCCCGGGTTCGATTCCCGCAGGGGTCGGGAATTTTAACGATAATTGGTTAATTTTGCTTGTCACGGGGACAGGGTGTATGTGTCGTTTTTATTCCCATGACGACGCGCAAGTCGCCTACGGGAGTCAAATCAAAAGACCTGCACATCTGGCGAACCGAACTTATCCTCGGACACTCCCGGCACTAAAAGCCATACACAATTGTCTTAAAGTCGATAAAGCAATAATCTTCTTTAAATCAAATTCAAAATTAGCCCTTATTAGACTTCTTCTTCTCCTTCCAGGGCATTTTTCCAATTTATTGTCGTCGTGAATTGATGCGGATTTGGTTCAGTTTTACGGCCGAATATATTCCCTGACGCCAACCTTGTTGCGGAGGGATGTATTCACACTGCGTGCCCAGTGATGGTAGTGTAGGTGAAGAGAAGTATGTTAAGATGAACGTACACATGTATTCCTCGAGCTGTTACAATCCACGGCTCGGCCGGGTGTTTGAATGCGGACTCTGTGAACCAAAGGCAACTATGCTGCCCATTCAGCCAAAAAGTCAGACAACCAATGGTGTACAGTACACTGTATTTAATATTATTATTTGTATAAATCGTACATTAAATATAAAATTTCTAGAAAATAGAACTCAGAGAATTGAAGGAGGTGAAGCTTTATCTGATCCAGTAACAATTAAGAGGGGGTCCCTCAGGACAGCATTATTAGACCTTCAGTTTTTCTTATGTATATAAATGACTAGCTGACGTACCCGTGCTTCGCTACGGAATTCTAGATTGTATACCGAATTGTAGGTTAGGTAGAGTACACGTTGTGAGCAAAATTGTATTAAACTGCATAGCACTTAACGTTATCCAAGAAACGCGATAGAGAAAGTCACCAAACGTCTTTTCTCACATGAAGACTGGGTTAGGGAATTAACATTGTAATGGTAGGCCCCTTGCCTACCATCAGTCATCAGGTTGGGGAGCTTTCATTATAATGGCAGACACTCACTCTCCACCTGCCTTTTTACATCCTCAGAAAGAGTATCTTAGTAGTTTTCCCAACTGAAATGAACATAGGTCATTACAATGACGTCAGTAGGAATGGCGCTATTAAAAGCAATGCTTTCATATGAAATACTCGATCAAATCAAAAACCACATATTTTCTCACTTTTAACGAACAGTACTACGCTGTCGATATAACAGTCTAAAGTTCCAGAGTTGGAATGACCAAGCCGCAGACAGCCGTGATCCGTGAAAACACTTCGTCTTATTTCGGCCGGGTAGTGGTGTCGAATAGTGGAGACTCCCAGGGCAAAAACTGCCCTTTTACTAATCTGTTTCCTAGGAGTACCCGATGAGTCGGAAAATCTCAGTTCACTACAAAGGCGGCGGAAGAATCTGACATGGAGGTAAATTTTTCCTCCAAGCCAGAGGAGAAACTCCCTCTTCGCTGCTACTTTGGAATAAAATGAATGTAGAATTTAATAAAAGCGAAGAGGAAGCTTTTCCTAAGAAACGGCTCTTTTCAGGGTTGAATTTTGAGTTATTTAGTGAATTGTGGTGCTATAGTTTGGAATAGGCTTAAAGTGTAATTCTAGACCAAGCCATACTACTACTAAGTGAGCCTCTGCCTTAAGTATGCACACTGCTCATTCAAACCGGCGCGTCTGAGTAGGGACCGAATAGCTGGAATACTA
Organism: Anabrus simplex; assembly: GCF_040414725.1. NCBI lineage: Eukaryota > Metazoa > Arthropoda > Insecta > Orthoptera > Tettigoniidae > Anabrus > Anabrus simplex. Next base: position 850,922,785 of record NC_090265.1, read on the forward strand.
TGATGAACCAGTTTGTTACGTACCGGCAATATCAGGAAATGTATGAACCAGAGGACTGGCATGCTAAAGAAGAAAGTTTTCCAACTCCTCAGCTATTTCCCGCCAATATTCAGTCAGGCTGTTATACTCGATATATAGCAGTAATCCCATCTGTCTGAGTTGAGCGGCAGCATAAGAGACAAAGCACATCACAACAAATAATCAAGGTTCTTAAACACTACTAAAGGTTGGGCCCAACGCGAGCCGAGCTGCTATTGGTTAACGAAATGACGTCACAGTAGGAGCAAAGCAGCCGAGCCCAGAGCGCGCAAATCAGTAGGAAACTCATATTATCAGCAAACATTACAGTTTCTCAGAACTAATTGCAGACCAGACAAAGATTACTGCTGTTATAAGATTGAAAAAGAGTACAGCATAGTAACTTTTTATTATTTCCATTACGAATAAGCCGTAAATGTAACGTGACGGCACAATGACCAACGCTTAAAATTTATTAACATTGCCAAGTTCCTCTATTTAGTTTGACGAAGGTTACGCGCTTTCAAATCTGTAAACATAGTCTAAATATTTAGAGATATGAAATCTTTGTCGTATTAAATCTTTACAGCAGAAATTCCGTTATGGAACTAGCGTATGTTAACATACGATATACTGACTCACTTCCGCAGGTATCGAGTTTAAAGCTTAACACATATTATAACAGCAGCAGAAGTAAGTTCATATTCGAAACCGTGCATAGATAGTCCTGGAAGACCTACAACCTGTTTTCCAGTCTTTGACCGGGTCAGAGATATAATGAATGAACCATATATAGGCTATTATTGCAATGGGGTCGCCACTCCCAAAGTGATTTATTAATGACTGAAAATGCTATGAAATGATAATGGACAGTGTTGCTGGAATGAAAGATGACAGGGAAAACCGGAGTACCCGGAGAAAAACCTGTCCCGCCCCCGCTTTGACCAGCACAAATCTCACATGGAGTGACCGGGGTTTGAACCACGGTATCCAGTGGTGAGAAGCCGACGCGCTGCCGTCTGAGCCACGGAGGCTCCGCATAGATAGTTTACTTTTTTTAAATTAAACAATAAGAAAGAACAGGAAAAACACTTCATTAGAACACAGTCCTACCTGTGAGATTAGATGTCATGAAGTGGTTGCTTTTGAAGATGAAATCCACTGTCGTGCCTTTCGCCGATGAGCTGCTATGAATTTTTCAGTTCTTGTCCGAATGTTCATTTGTCGTATTCGTATAAATATTCTCGTTCTAACATACATTTTTAATATTTCTGGTGGTACCGCGGGGAATTTACTGCTAATTATTTGACACACTTTGCGTATAATATTAGGTATGCGTCACAGTTCAGCACGTCCGTGAGTGTCCCTGAAAATTAACTCAAATTCCTTTATTTGGTTTACCATTCTAACGATGGAACGAGTAGACCTCCCCGAGATAACATTTCTATCCATCCCACAGGCGCTGTACCAGAAGAAATGTAAAGCATTTCCCCAGTGGGACTTCGCATTGACCTGTCATATTTTCTTTCACGGTCGGCGATGTAGGCGGCGAGGTACCGAAATCCCTCTGCTGAACAATCAGGTGTCGCTGTAGATTGCGGTGAATCTTCTTCTTTTTTTTGTTTGCTATTCGCTTTACGTCGCACCGACACAGATAGGTCTTATGGCGACCATGGGACAGGAAAGGCATAGGAATGGGAAGGAAGCGTCCGTGGCCTTAATTAAGGTACAGCCCTAGCATTTGCCTGGTGTGAAAATGGGAAACCACGGAAAACCATCTTCAGGGCTGCCGACAGTAGGGTTCGAACCCACTATCTCCCGAATACTGGATACTGGCCGCACTTAAGCGACTGCAGCTATCGAGCTCGGTCGGTGAATCATTAACGGCACGGTTTTCTATCGCAACGATACTGTACTATGAGCACATAAATTTCACTCCAGCTACTGTTACACTGTTCACGCAACTAACGAAAAGAAAATAAGTGCACCTCACTGCACGAAACACAGCAACTTAACAGAGATCTCACAGAAACGAACTACGACACACACTACGCAAAATACAGTAGGTAACTCTATAAACCAACAGCAATATACGGAAAGAAATAACGTATAGTTATTACGTGGAAATCATTTCTTTATAAGACAATAATATATAAACAACGAAATGAGATGCACGTGCGGTTGTATGCTACACAGTCAGAGATCTCACAGAAACGAACTACAACACACACTACGCAAAATACAGTAGGCCACTATATAAACCAACAGCAATATACGGAAAGAAATAACGTATAGTTATTACGTGGAAATCATTTCTTTATAAGACAATAATATATAAACAATGAAATGAGATGCACGTGCGGTTGTATGCTACACAGTCACGGTGCTCCTGTGATGACGTCACGAGCAGAACGAGGGAAAACTAACATCTACTGCGCAACCAATCTGGGCCATCCGTGCAAATAATGGTCAATGTAATGGTATTGTTGCTCAATGTTATGCGCTTTCAATATTGTAGGCCTTCACGTTTAGTTTCCTTCCGACTCTGAAATACCACTCTTTTCATAGTCGGTACGGTAAAACTGAATAAAACATCAATGGTCGGAAATTGTATTCTCTATAACTTTTGTTATATAGTACTTTTCGATAGGACGAATAACATAGGTATTTAAAAATTGAATTTTAAGCGCCTTCCCCTAAACTACAATTTCATACAGGGTGAATAAATTTATTTATAGCTTAGACTGTAGTTTCTTATTCCCCGACTGTATATACCGACTTTCATTAAATTCTGTTAACCCATTTTCTCGTGCCTCGGCGTTGAGATGGACTTTGTAACAAAAATACCAATTCATGAATGTGTTATCAAAGCCGGTACGGTAACAATGTATGACATAATGGATGGGAAATTTAATTCTATATAACTTTCGTTATGTAGTATTTATCGATAGGACCACTAATATTATAAATATTTGAGAATTAAATTTTAGGCCTTCCCCTAAACTACCATTTTACTCTGAGTGAGTAAAATCATTTACAGCCTAGATTGTAGATTTTCATAAAATTCTCTTCAGCCGTTTTCTCGTGATGCGTGTACATACATACATACATACATACATACATACATACATACATACATACATACATACAGACAGACAGACAGACAGACAGACAGAAATTACGGAAAAGTAAAAATTGCATTTCCTTGTTACTATGGACATAACCGATACAGAAATACCATTCTTTTCAAATTCTGAGCAATGTACAGACAAAACACTTATTTTATATATATAGATATGAATAAAGAACTGGGATCACAGATATGACTATTTTGCAGATGATGTTATACTATATTGAGTACTAAATAAATTACATGATTGTGAGCGGCAACAAAGAAGACCTCGACAATGTTGTGAGATGGACAGTAGACAATGGTATGATGATACAACCTGTCACAATAAAGGTCAGTGAATGAAGTCAGAACGGTCGATACGGCAACACTGGCGACACACAACGCTACACCTGCGTAGCAGCAGGTTTTGACAACCTGCTCCCAACGTTGCTCAGTTGAGCATCGTGTGTGTGCCGTGTAAGACCTGTGTGACACAGTGCGTGTTTAGTGCGTTAGTTCTGAACTGCAAACAGGAACATGAACGACCAAAAGATCAATGTACAGTTTTGTTTTAAGCTTGGCCAGACACCGAAAGAAGGGCATGCGATGCTGGTACGTGTTTATGGAGATCAAGCACTGTCCTTGAAGTGTGTGTACGAGTGGTTCGCCCGTTTTCGAGGAGGCCGGGAAACTGTTTCTGACAACCCCCGTAGCGGAAGAGCGGAGACTGCCGTCAGTATCGAAAACATTGAGAAGGTGAGGACATTTATCACGAACGATCGGCGATGAACTGTGCGCATGATAGCGGATAAAGTGCAGATTAACAGTGAATCCGTGCGACAAATCGTTACCCAGAAGTTAGGAAAGAGGAAAACGTGTTCTCGTCTTGTGCCACATCAATTGACTGATGATCAGAAGCAGGCGCGTTTAGAAACTTCACAGGATTTTGTCGAAACAGCGGATGCGACACCAAATTTCTTGAACTGTATTGTCACTGAGGATGAAACCTGGTGTCTCAGGTACGACCCTGAAACGAAACGGCAGAGCATGGAATGGCGTTCTCCGGGATCCCCTCGTCGGAAAAAGAACAGAACTGAAAAGTCACGCATCAATCTCTCTTTGCAAGAAAATAGATTTGACGATATTCCTGACATCCAACGAAACGTGACGAGGATTTTGAACACAATCCCAAAGGAAGCCTTCTTGCAAAGTTTCCAGGAGATGTATAGCCGATCTCAGCAGTGCATAGTTATGAGAGTGGACTATTTCGAAGGACAGTAAGGTCACTGTCGTGCATTGTTCATCTACGTTGATAGTACAGGACTATTCACCGAACTTTATTGCCACAGGTTGTAAACGGGATGAAAAGTTAGGTTGTAAGTTTCAGCAAGAGGAAAAGTCGTCCTCTCAGTTTTAATTACTGTGGTGATGGGATCACTGTAAGTACCTAAGTGTTAATATAAGGAAAGATCTTCAGTGGGGTAATCACATAAACGATGTTGTAAACAATTGTTACAGATGTTTTGTATGGTTATGAGGGTATTTAGGGGTTGTAGTAAAGATGTACAGTCTAGGTTGAGTAAGCAGAGAGTGAGGCCGTGCTGTGTGTTGCGTGCCGTGAAGTATGGTGGGAGTAGAACAATATCGGGTCGCGATTGCGAGGTAGCAGCTGAGGCTGAGGAAGAATTCAACGAGATGTTTGGAGAGGAAGGTAGATCTGAGGAAGATGGGAGAGGTGGTGTTGGTGGCAGCGGTGATAGCTGTGCTTCTGGTCATTGGGGTGGTGGGGTGGAATTAAACCAAGGCCCGAATACCAATGGCAAATTTAGCTAGGGAGACTTGGAAGCGATTAAGGAGATAGTGAAGAAGGTAATAAAAGAAACCCGCCCTTGGGACCAGATCAAGGAAATTATGAAAGACCAATCGAAGGAGCTGGGCAATGTTTACAAGAAAGAGCAGAAGAAACTATGACCAAAGCTGGTAGCAACGAGAAAGAAATAAAGTTTCTAAAAGAGGAAGTACAAAACCTAGAAGAGGAGGCGCTGAAATTGCAGAAAGAAGCAGAGTCAGCAACCAGGAAAGGATGAAGGAATGCATATTTATATATGGTGTTCAGGAAGAAACGAAAGAGAGCAAAGTGGATGTCATTTACAAAGTAGTTGAGGTCATCCAGAACAAGATGAAAATAAATTTCAGTGAAGTGGCCATTGATGCGGAAATAGTGGGTAGAGCGAAAGGGCGTAGGCCAATCAGAGTGAAGTTACTATCGTTCCTAATGGCCGACATAGTGATAAGGAACGCGAGCAATTTACAAGGACAAAAAATTTGGGTAAAGAGAAATATGGGCAGAGAAGGAAGTGAGAATATGAAAACTCTAAAGAGGCATCTAGGGAGGGCCAGACACCAAGCGTTGAAGGCCCACATAAGGGGGCAACAGCTAGTGGTTACAAATGGAAGATAGGTTCCAGTGTGGCCAGTGTCAAAACTGAAAGCAATGAGAATTACAAGATGGAGGAGGACTTGACGACAACGCAAGATGAAAGGAAAGATGGAGCGCGAGTGGTGGGACAAGCCGAGGTAAGAGAGGAGCCCAACCCAAGGGGAAGTGGACAGCGCAGCGCGTGAATGGAAACGACGAGCCGGGAGGTGATGGCGGGGGAGAAGAGTCTCAAGAAACTTACAGTGAAGAAAACAGTGGACAAGTGAATAACAAAGGTGGAGGTGCGAGTGGTGAATCAAAAGGAATAGAAATTATGAACAAAGGGATATGTATGAGTCTAAAAGGCTTGTGGGGTAAAAGGAATAAAGGTACGGAGGAAAAGGAGGGAGGAGAACGATAAAGTAAGCCAAGGAAAGAAGGAATGGAGTTAAAAGGAGAGAGGGCTATGGTAACGAGAAGCGAAAATAAGGGAAGAAACGTGAAAGGGGGGAGGGTAAGTTATTGAAAGATAGGGTTTGTCAATACTGAGGGATTGTTACACAAATTAGGTAATGAAAAGTTTAAAGAAGTAGCGGAAAGCTTTGATATTGTGGCACTCTTAGAGACGTGGCTTGAACTAGGGAAGGGGATTACGTGGGGAGGGGGTTGTGGTTAAGCATAAATCCAAAAGAAAGGAGCGGAATAAGGGGAGATCACCGGGAGGGATTGTGGTGCTAATAAGAGAAGAGATTAGTGATCTAATAGAGGATATTGAAAATGAGATGGAAGAAGTAATCTGGGTTAGGTTTAAGATTGAGGAGGAAGGGAGGGTAAAAACTGTAAGTTTAGCTCATTATAAGAAAATCATAAATTTTTCGAGGAGTTATTGTTGAAAACTAGTATTATACGCGGGAAGTTTGAAGAAGACGGTATGTTGCTATTTGGGGATTCGAATGCGAGGATAGGGGTGCAGGGTCCAATGTATAGTAAAGACGAGAGAGAAATGAGGAAAAGTAGAAAAGGTGAAGATACAGTCAGTAATAGCTATGATTATAAACTTTTAGAGTTGTGTGCAGTGAGATACTTATATATTCTGAACAGTTGGCACGAGGGCGACAGGGAGGGGAAACTGACGTATATTACAGCGCAGGGAGGAAGTGAAATAGATATAGCAATGAGCTCAGAAGACATATTAGAGGAAATCAAAATGGAGGAAGGAGACTGGGTTGAATCACATCACTTTCCGGTCTGGGTGTTGGTAGAAAGAAGCGTGGGGGTGGATAAGAGGAGAGAGTTAAAGGGAGGTAACGAGTTGGGGAGAAGGTACGTTAAATATAAATGGTCGTAAAAAGCAAGTAGGAAATTAGGAGCCATAATAAAAGACGGCTTACAGTTAGTAAGGAATGGTTGGGAGGTAGCATTGAAGGAAAGCAACATCTCTAGAGCATTAGAATTAATTACATGCCCAATTAAAAGGGTAGCTCAGATAGACAGTGGCAGGAGAAACAGAAAGAGAGAGGAGGAATGGTGGTACAGTAAGGATTGTGAGGAATTACGAAAAAGGGCTATGAGGGCGCTGAAAGAGTATAGAAAAGGAGATGAGAGTGCAGAAAGAGTAGTTTTCTGCAATTTAAGGAAAGGATACCAAAAAAATTATGGAGAGGAAGAAATTATGGATGAAAGAACAAACGGACGCTATAAATAAGGAGTGTAGGATGAACCAAATTGAGAATGTGTGGGAGAGAATAAACAATATTAGCAAGGGTGGAAGGAAATTCGAGAAACCAAGTATCGAATACGATGAGTCGGTGAACAACTGGACATAGGAATTTCAAAACAAGGACTGAAAGTGATAGGCGAATAATCAGGGGTAGGACAGCGGGGGAGTGTAGCGGTATTAACAACAGGTTTTGAAATAAATAAGTAGATTTGGACATGATAGGGCTAGAAGGTTTAGTTAAGTTATTAAATAGGATCTTCGAGGTGGTAAATACCCAAATGAATGGAATAAAACATTCCAAGTAATTACAGGGGGATAACGTTATTAGACTCACTAAGTAAGATATACACAGGAGCATTAGCAAACAGATTAAGGGACTGGGCAGAAGAAAAATCGGTATTTTCAGTTTTCCAATGGAGTTTTAGGAAGAGAAAAGGACCTCAGACAATATAATGATAGTGAGGATGATCTTAGAAAAATATATGAGTATGGGAAGAGGTAAAGTTTACGTGGCGGCAATAGACTTTGAAAAAGTTTTCGATATGGTAAGCAGAAGAGCGTTAGTAGAAAAATTGGGCAGGTTGGGGATTTCTGGGAAGATGATCCGTGCAGTGGAGGCAATATATACGAAGGTCAGGTGCTGTGTTAAACTGGAGGGGAAAAAACTACGTAGTCCGATAGATTGCAAGATGGGTCTAAAACAGGGTTGCAAATTATCCCCTACATTGCTTACCTTATTTATTAACGACATTTTGAATGGACACGAGGCAAATAACTGGGCGGTGCCGGTTCTAAATGACATAGAAATTCCGGGACTGATCTTTTCGGACGACGTGGTTTCGTTGACTTTAACTGGGCGTGGAATGCAGCGAAGTCTAAATGCGGTGTCGGAATATGCCAAGAAATGGGCCCTGAAAATTAACGGGAATAAACCAAAGATGATAGTAATGCAGAAACATAACGGGAGCAAAAATGAAATGAAATAGGATGTCCAGGACGAGAAGATAGAACAAGTAAATAAGTTAGAATATCCAGGGGGGTTTTTAAACAGAAGAGGGAGTTAGGATCACCAAATAAAGGGCGCAAAGTGAAAGGGGATGGCAGCCCTAGCAGTAGACAAAATTTTAGTGGTTAAATTCCCGGATATAAGTTACAAAACTTTGAGGTTAGTTTTAAGGTCAGTAGTATTAAGTAGAGTAATGTATGGGGCTGATGTATGGGGTCTGGAAGAGAAGAGGGTTATATTAGGACAAATTATGAGTAAATTTGGTACAGCGGTAATGAGACTGAGTGTACAGCAGATGCTGAGGTGGTATTAATGTGCGGGGAAGAAACAGAGGTCAGGTACGTAGTGTTTATAGTTTGGGAGTAATAGCTGGCTAGCTGACTCAGCCAGACTGGAGTAGATAGGGACGTTGGCCTCCTTGAGGATCGTATGTAACCAATTACATTAGTGTGGATCCACACGACCCTGAGGACTAACTCAAGATGAAAAAAGAGAGTGATGGAATGCTAGACTTTCCTTTAGTAGTAAGAGGTTGAGAGTAAATGTAAATGAGTATTTATGTATGCTAAGAGGTGGTAGGGAGAAATGGGAGGGTAGAGGGCAGGACATAACCAGAAGATAACGGGATAGGGCGGGCCTATCCCGAATGTATGTACAGAATCTGTGAAATAATGGCCGAGACATATGTCGAGAAAGGATAGAGGGAGGCGGGGCACATGGGGAGCTGGATTTCCGCCCACATGTGGCCTGCCGCAAAAGGAATGGTGAGGAATTAGCATTGACAGCTGCTAGGGTACGTTGGGGTCTTCTTTTGGGGCCCCATAGGGCAGGGCCGGGCATGTCATCCCTGGGAGGGCGGCTCCTTTTCTCACCAGGGAGGGAGAGGGGTTGGTACGGCCTACAGTAGTTGTAGGGGTGGCACCTTGTATGTGTACTGATTTTCCGCCGTGTAGGGGGCCACCAAGTTAATTTTAGGATTACTGTGTACGGTTAAGTTAGATGTGGGGGTGGCACTTACATATGGGCTGGTCATCCGCCAATTTAAAGAGCCGCTTAGTAGATTTAGTTTGTGTGATTTTAATTCTGTTTAGGGGTGGCGCCTTGCATGTCGACAGGTATTCCGCCCGTGCGGGGGGCCACCAAGTTAATTATAGGATTATAGAGTTGTAGGAGTGGCCCTTACATGTGGCCTTGTTTTTCGCCCATGTAAGGGACCGCTTAGTAGATTTAGTTTGTGTGATTTTAATTCTGTTTATAATTGTCCAGTGTCGTTTTCTGTAAATTGGTATTGTGAACATGTATTTGGGCTTAAAGCCTGTAAAGTTCAATAAATTAATCATTACTCATTACTAGTAAAGGAGAGGGAATATATGTCATTCGTAAGACACAAACTAGATTATTGTTCTAATGTACGAGATCCACACCAGAATTATTGATACGGAATTGAAAATATATAAAGAAAAACAGCACGATTTGTTCTGACTGATTTCCGACAAAAGAGTGGTGTTAAGTAAATGTCGCAAATTTTGGGTTGGTACAACTTGAGATTAAGGAGATCAGCTGCTCGACTAAAGGGGGAAGCTCTCTGTGGAGAGATGGCGTAGAATGACACTAGTAGACAAATAACTCTGAGCGGTGTTTCTAAAAGTAGGAAAGAGTACAATATGAAGATAAGTTTGAATTCAAGAGAACAAATTTAGGCAAATATTAATTTATAGAAAGGTGAGTTAGGGATTGGAAAATTTACCAAGGGAAATGTGTGATATATTTCAAAGTTTTATAAAAATAATTTAAGAAAGGAGTAGATAGACAAGTGATGAGGACTCTGCCACAGTCTGAGGTTCCAGAGTGGGCTTCGGCTGGTACGACGGCACTGCACTCCGACCGTCCAACCGAGCAGAGGAGGGGTGCCGTGGCTCTACAGCTCTACATTCGGGAGACGGAGAAGGGCTGGTCCCCACCGTCCGCTGTCCTGAGAATGATTTTTTCGTGGTTTTCCATTCTCCTGAACTAAGGCGAATGCCGGGACAGTTCCTAGTATAGGCCACGGCCGCCAACCCGCTCACTTTCTCCACACATCTGCTTCACCGCAACAAATCTCCTGACGTGAGAGACGGCGTTACCGTCTAAGAGGCCCGCCTCCCCCTTCAGGTGAGGAATGAAATCACTGAGTAGTAGTAGTAGTAGAATCTGCCACCTGGGCGACAGCCCTCAATGCAGATCAGTGATGGCTGATATTTCCCGTGGTGTAGGGGTAGCGTGCCTGCCTCTTACCCGGAGGCCCCGGGTTCGATTCCCGGCCAGGTCAGGGATTTTTACCTGGACCTGGGGGCTGGTTCGAGGTCCACTCAGCCTACGTGATTGGAATTGAGGAGCTATCTGACGGTGAGATGGCGGCCTTGGTCTAGAAAGCCAAGAAAACGGTCGAGAGGATTCGTCGTGCTGACCACACGACACCTCGTAATCTGCAGGCCTTCGGGCTGAGCAGCGGTCGCTTGGTAGGGCAAGGCCCTTCAATGGCTGTAGTGCCATGGAGTTCTGGAGGAGGGGATATCTGATATTCATTTCATTGACTTTATTTTTAGATTAAAAGTATCCAGTTTGTATGGCTCCTTGGTTGATGGTCAGCATGCTGGCCTTCAGTTGAGAGGACACCGGGTTCGATTACCAGTCGTGCGAGGATTTCGACTTCATATGGTTGATTCCCCTGGCTCGAGAACTGAGCGTTCGTGTTCCTTGTAACAAACACTCTTTACATACGTACAACACACCACACAATCAACTACCACAGAAACGTGCATTTATGAACTGGCCTACATCTCCCCAGAGAGGGTTGCCGTCAGAAATGGCTCCCGGCCGAAAAACTGGGCCAAATCATCATTAACTGGCGACATCAATAAATTAGGAAAAGGATCAGAAAGAAGGAGATATATCCGTTTTTGCCATTCTCCGAAGCACTTTTTCAGGTTTCAATTTTGACCGAGGTCATTCCCCTTGAGTAAGGTCAGAAGGGAGAAATTCAACTTTCGTTTGTTAATACGTCGTAAAAGAGGCATTCTAGGCCTTCTTCAAACTCCTCGCGTGTTCGTTCACACCATACTACTGTAGAATAATAAACAGGCTATACTTGAAAGATTATATTCAACAAGAAAAAATGTAAAAGCGATGTTTGTTGTGGAAAGTTCGTGACAAGTTGTATTTATAAAGGATGGGTCTGTGAAGAAATGTTCACCCCGAGCAACGCAGGGTGTATGAGGTAATGCATAATAACGGAGATTCTTATGCGAATTGCCTTTTTACTCGAAGTCCCATAAGATGCTCGATGCGCAACACTTCAAGGCCCGTTTACTAGAAGAACAACATTCATTATAATTCCTTCGATCGATCTAACAATAAGGGAGATACGATCAACAGTGCCATGCCAGCGGTCCGAGAAGGAGCGACAATTTCGCACAAGTTATGAAAAGGAAAGGTGCAGGCATTTTAGGGCTAGACAAAATGTGTGCTTTCATCCTTCCAAAGATCCGATTTGTCCGATTTTAACACTGATAGTTATTGGGAGACAGCGGGGAGTGTGGAATGGAGATCAACGTTGGCAAGACAAAGGCCATGATCGTGAACCGGGCAAACAACAACTTGCCACACCTGAGACAAATAGGAGGCTCTGAGGTAGTGAGCAGATTGGTTTGGCGAAGATGACCAACATATGGAAAGACAGCCCTCTAACAACACCAAACTCAGGCTGGTAAATGCTCTTCTTTTCCCCATCGCCACACAGCAGCTTAAACCTGGACAGTTAAAATAAAGCCGACAGGAAGAAGATTGAAGGGATGGAAATATAAGTGTACCGCCGAGTTCTCAGAACGTTCTGACATCTGTTGAGCATAATCGGAAGCTGGAGAAGGTCAGAGAATCAAAGAGTATCTAGCAGAGAATAGTATCCTTCCGTCAACAGAAGAAGTGCATAATCTCTGCCTTGACAGCTAGTAATCAAACATGATGCATGCAATGATATTACTAAGGATGAAAATTATATTTATCCGAATATTAATGAAAGTGTTAGTCGCTTAGCAACCTGGGGTTAGGGTAAGCCGTCGCTTGTAATTATTGGAGCGATCATTTAATGATTCAGTTTATGATTATTCAAAGTTAGTTGAACGTTCCTAATTACTTACTGTACATGCTGATAAGAGAAAACAGTGTACGTACGTACAGAAGGGAAGGTATCAAATCGTATAGGCCTCTGTATCACCATTAATAAAGCGCAGGGACAAAAAGTGGGTAGTCTACTTATCCAAACCAGTATTAAACCTCGGCCATATTGTATGTTGCACTATCTCGGGCAAGATCGTTTGAAAAGGTTAAGATCAAGATACGGCCGAATGGTCGAAGCACAGAGAATACTGTATGGAAATAAGTGTTGGAAACTACATTACGATTGAATAAGTTATTATGTACCGGTATTAAATGTTCTTGAAACTATTCAAAACAGCAGGTAACACAATATAACTGCGACAGGCACATCAAGACGAGTTATCTGACCTGGTTATAAAGAATGCTGGGGAGCAGCACGGGTCCACTAGTTCTGATTCAACTTTAAAATATCTACAGTCGTTACGCGGGTAGGGTTGACGTACTGTATATTCATTCAAAGGAGAACTGACCCGACTCATGAGTTTTGAGCCTGGCCCAGGAACGAAACGAGTCATTCTTTGTTTAATAATGTGTATTTTTATTCCATGTTTAATAATGTGGTTTTTACAGGTATATTATAGTGTAATATTTATACTGAAATTGTGTGTTCGACAGATTGAAAAGCTTTTCAGTTACATTTAACTGAGTCGACACTTAAAAAGTATGGCTTCCTTCTTAAACAAATTGGCACACAAAGTAAAGTCAAAGTCTAACCCTTACATATTTATTACTAGACCGTTTATTTCGGTATTATTTTATTCTTCAAGCAGTTCTGACTTGTCTCCTTATGTAATCAGTTGATGGCGTAACACAGATTTAGAAAGGACTGATCGTCTGCAGACATTTCACTCTGCATAGCTATCGATGCCAACTTCGTGTTTGGCACACAGAGTGGGCGATCTGTAACTGGCAGGTGGCACGCATGTCTCGCATTACGCGACATGAAGCGTAGGATCGCTTACAATGGTGTCTGATAATGATGTTCGTACTTATGACACTGTTGTTTAGCGGCGACTTCACAGTCTGCTTGATGTAAACACTTGCAAATCACAGAGAAGACTGTCCGTGACTCTCGCTTTTACCCAATAAACGTTCGAACGAAGCTGCAAATGCAGGTAAACATAATTTTAATATTGTGGCGTGCCTAGTCAGTGTTTAGATATGATAGAAATGCCCCCTCACACCTTAGCGTTTTTTTTTTCAAAAGGTGTATTTTAACTCTTAGAACGAGCACGTCGCTTGGCGTAGCCTCGAAAGTCACAAGAAGTCACTGAAGAACTGTTCAATTTTTTAAAAATATCACATCCCGTTGTGTTTTTTTTAAAAGTACAATATTTGAAATTTACTATAAAAATTTTTATTTTATTTTAAGACCTGTAAATTCTCTGTTTAACTGAGCACCAAGCACCTCCCTAACAATTTCTATGTATTTTGTTCGATGCAGTCTTAAATTACTTGCTGTTTGAGAATCAGAGAATACATTTTAACTTAAGTGGTCCGTTGTTAGAAATGAACAATGTTCAGCAACGAACAGTGATAACATTTATTTCGCAACTCGTGATGGATCTTCAATGGAAGTAATAAAACTAAGCTTCTGCTCTGTTGGAATATACCCGCACCACAGAATTCGCAAAAGGTTAATGTTGAGTCGCCAACCATGCTAGTAAGCCAACTCTCATAATTTGGGTCGGATCCCCATTCTTTTCGGAAACTACAAAAATAAAAATAAAAATAAAAATTTAAAAAAATGAACACCACCATACTCAAGAATGCTCCTGGGCACTGACTGGCTGCAGCCATACAAGAAGATACAGTGTTGCATAAACCAAGGTCGTGAATTCCTCAGTACTCCTCATTATAATCCAGCTTCTCAGTTTTTTCATCCGGGAAATACGTCACGTTCATTTCTGTGTCGAAAGCAGTACTAGCACGAGCGTAACGTTAGGGCCTGCAATGCAGGCGGACCCGGCCGGGCCTTTAACGAGCCCTGCGGTCTCCTCGCGAAAAAATAAAAATACAATATATATATAGCCTGATGTCACTGTGCACGGAAATGATCAGGTCGATTTTGTAGAATCATTCAAGATGTTTACTACAATTGCCACTTGATTGCATCTACCAGCAGTTTACTGTGTTGAGTATAACATGCTACAGTGGTAAACAAATGCTTGCCCTTGCCGTCTCTCGGAACACCATGACACGCTCTTCAGAAACGACCTGCACCAAATTAAAAAATAATTTCAGCAATGAAAATTTATACCAAAATATCATTTTAGTTAGAACATGGTACTTTCTTGCTGTGTAGTAAACCTGCAAAACATTTCACTTCTGTCTCATATGTATTCGACAACAATGCGTAATAGTAATAATCTTTTGCTAGTTGCCTTACGTCGCACCGACACAGTTAGGTCTTATGGCGGCGATGGGACAGGAAAGGGCTAGGAGTGGAAAGGAAGCAGCCGTGGCCTTAATTAAGGTACAGCCCCAGCATTTGCCTGGTGTGAAAATGGGAAACCACTGAAAACCATCTTCAGGACTGGCGACAGTGGGGTTCGAACCTACTATCTCCCGAATACTGGATACTGGCCGCACTTAAGCGACTGCAGCTATCGAGCTCGGTGTAGTAATAATCAGTCAAGAATCAATTCAGTTTTGAATGAGCTCTCTTTTCGCGAAGTTAATCATAGGCTTAATCATTCTAAGGTTTGATATTTTTCAAACTGTATTTGAACAGTTATTGATTTATTTTTGTTCCTATATTTTTCTGTGTTCTTATCGAATAAATTATAATGATAATGATGATGCTTGTTGTTTAAAGGGGCCTAACATCGAAGGTCATCGGCCCTAAATTATAATAAGCGAGACTTCAGTATAGATTACAGAGTATAGTTCTGTAGTTACTGAAAAATGAAACCAAATAAAGTTAAGTGGTCCATGGTTGGCAGTTCAGCAGCTTAGCCGTTAAACCACGGAGGCAGCCAAATACAACCTATTAAACCTACGAATAATCCCTTTGTTCACATAAGTTGACAATATATTGCATTACTTTTACCTGCTGGAATTACATTTGTATTAAGTTATTCATGGGTTTTACATTTTATCTGAGGGGGCCCGAATTTTCATCACATTCGTTACGCCCCTGAGTACTAGATACAAAAAGCGAATACAATATAAATAATATTAGCCTTCCAGGTGGACAGAAGATATGATAAAATGGTTTCCTGAAACTGAAAATTTGAAATTTCAAAATTACATTGTATGAATAGGTAGAAATCGCCAGTTTCGTCGCTAGTCACTAAAGATTACATTTAGTAGTTTTCAACAATCACAAGTCGTTAGATTTAGCGACAAAGTCGCCGGGTTGGCAACACTGGTATTAAGGTCGAAGTAGGCTATAGAGCTAAACTCATCATCGAAAGTGCACATATTTCTATGTAAAGTCATCTGATCAGCACGCCGAAACACCTTTACATCCTTTACGGCCTAAACACCAGTCGTAAATACAGACGGACATTCGGAAAAGTTTGAAAGCCGCTGACTACGCTGTTATCAACTTGAGCACGTCAAAACGGGGAGTGATGATTCACGTCAGTACTGAGAACGTGAGTGTAGAGTTTCGTGACATTAGATGCAACGATTCCGAACCGGACTGGCCCTTACTCTGAGGGCTACACAACAGCCCTTTACGATGATAAATGTAGTTATTCTGCAATCCAAGGAATGTGCAAGAAGCGTGATTTCTGGATATCAAAGAACGAGATCAGTGCTATATCGAATAGAAAAGGCGAAGTCGACTGGGCTTAATTCCAGAGGGCGAAAAACCGGCAAATCCACGACCAGCCATCAGCCGCTCACCAGAAGTGGTGAGGAAAGTGAAGGCTCAGGTGGAAACTCTGCCCCGAACGAATATAGCACGCAAGTTGGGAGTGTCTGCTTCAACAGTTAACACCATAATCAAGAAGGACCTGCATTAGAAAAGCGACATAAGCGCCGAGTTTACAAGCTGTTGCCTCGTCACATTTCGGAACGTCACACTGAGGCAAGAAAGCTGCATGAGGGCTATCTGGTAGGGGACAGATGGAAAAATGTGCTGACATTAGACGAAGCATATGTGTACCTTAGTGACTGTTACAAACCCCGCACAATTTACTAACACCCTATTAAAAAAACAATGTATAAAGAATGCCAGGAAAATTTTCCAAGGGGTTTCATGATCATCGCTGGATACTGATTTAGTGGGCATCAAGATAAAGCATTCAGCCACACCTCTCGTTCGACTCGTCTGTTCTTACAGAGAATGCAGATGGAAACTGTAATCTGTGCAATTCCTTTTTCTGACATTCCGGTAAAGGCACCCGATGGGTCATCCATGGACTTCTGTGCATCTGGACTCCTAAAAAGGGTCTTAGGAAATAGATGTCCACTCACTAGCAATGACCTCTGGAAAGCCTGTCAGGAGGTGTGGAATAAGACAGACATGCTAGCTCTGCGAAAAAGTCTGCTGCAATGGAAATTACGCTGTCGGGCTTCAGCTAGAAATGCTCGCATTCCAATTGAGCATGATCGTTGGTGAAGATATGGCTTTTCATAAGCTAATGAATTAACCTTCAAACATCCCGAACGACCTTCTGTAAAGCAGACGAGCTGAGTGGTTCACACGGTTGAGGAGATGACTTCTTACCCCAACTTGGCAGATTCCATCCTGGCTCAGTCCGGTAGTATTTGAAGGAGATTAAATACGCCAGCCTTGTGTCGGTAGATTTACCAGCACGTAAAAGAACAATTATAACAATATTGGTTTTTTTCATCCCACTAACTACTTTTTCGGTAGAAAATGTGTCTTTAGCAGTTACATCTATAGTTTGTTAGGGGGTAGAAGTTGGTGGGAATGTTAGGCCTGGTGAAGGGAAAATGTTTCTCTGGAACCTGGTACGAAGGAGACTTCCTACGAGCACCTTCCGGATGACTGGAGAAAGGAGTCTGATTTCAGCACTAGCTCATCAGAGCAATAACAAGCTGTCAAACACAACAATTTTGTCGAATCTCAGTTGGTCACGATGCTAATGAAGCGGGCGCCCAGCTGCGAGACGGATGGTAGTACACGAGTAGCTCTTGTGTTGAGCCACCTGAGTGCGCTCTATGCAAATGAGAACAATTGACAAATTAAAGGCGCGATGTAATCACAGCATGATGCCAGATCATCTTCCAGATAGTGTAGAACCTCGACTCGCTCCCGGACGACGTGGCTCCAATGAGACGACTTCCGAGACAATAGACTATATTGCTTGCCACGAAACTGCCAGTACACGTATTAGTCTCACTGTTATACGGTTACAATATTTGAATATGAAAAAACCACAGGGTTAGCATACTGGTAAGTTTAAAAATGGTGGGGGAGGGGGATTTATTTATAGAGTGGTTTATTTCACATATTTTTCACTGGCTTGGATTTTCTTCGAAAATCCGTTTTAGAAACAATTCAGTCATAGTAGCCTACTGTATACTCATGTTAATTTTTTCCTGTTTTACTGTGTAAATAAAAACCATTTTACGTTATCAACAGTGAGCTTATTTCCCTCGTCCATCTACTGAAAATTTATACAAGAAGATATTCTCTCCAACTGCGCGTTATATGAAGGTAAGGCAATATAGTACTGTACCAGTCTTAACAATTCAACACAATCAACACTGTTGGGTGAAGTTTGTTGTTTAAAGGGGCCCTAACAGCTAGGTCATTGGCCTCTAATGGTACGAGGTGCAAAGGAATGAAACGATAATTACAACTTCAAAATGTACCCCTGACTAGAATCTAAAACGAATGATGATGAAAAAATGACCATGAATTCAAAACACTCAGTGGATCCAGTTCAGAATGCCTTATTTTCTGAGATAATGCTTTTTGTTCAAAGGGATCCAAAATCCAGGTCACTGACCCCTCATAATGGTACTGATCAATGGTAAAGCAGAACCATGGTGTTCCTCATATAGTGGCACTAATTACAGGAAATGTAAACTCATGGTATGTCACACATAAAGGTACTACTCACAAGTAACACAGACCCATGGTGTTCCTCACATAAAGGTACAGTACTACTCACAAGCAACGCACACCCGTGGTGTATCGCAAATTATGACACCACCCAAAGGTAACCCAGTCTCAAGGGGTTCCTCACATAATGGTAGTACTCACAAGTAACGCAGATCCATGGTGTTCCTCACATAGTAGTACTCACGGGCAACGCACAATCCGTGGTGTTCCTCACATAATGATACTAATCACAGACAACATAGAACCATGGTGTTCCTCATATAGTGGTACTACTCATAGGTAACACAGACCCATTCTGAATACAGAGGAACCAACACAATTTAGCGCAGCACCCTCTCACGCACTGACTTTTTTTTTTTTTTTTTTTTTTTTTGCTAGCTGCTTAACGTCGCACCAACACAGATAGGTCTTATGGCGACGATGGGACAGGGAAGGGCTAGGAGTGGGAAGGAAGCGGCCGTGGCCTTAATTAAGGTACAGCCCCAGCATTTGCCTGGTGTGAAAATGGGAAACCACGGAAAACCATTTTCAGGGCTGCCGACAGTGGGGTTCGAACCTACTATCTCCGGAATACTGGATACTGGCCGCACTTAAGCGACTGCAGCTATCGAGCTCGGTCATTGACATTTTAGCCTGTAGTCGAGCGCGTCCGCTCCCCCGCCTCGGTGGGATGCACACGATGGTACTAATCGCAAGTAACATCCACCCATGGTGTTCCTCACGTAATGGTACTAATCATAAGTAATCTCATGGTTCCAATTCCATCCTACCTTGGTAGCCCCTTTTAGTCGCCTCTTGCGACAGGCAGGGGATATCGTGGGTGTATTCTTCGTATGCGTACTCCACCCACAGGGGGTAACAGTGTTGAACAAGTCGTCATATCTCTACAACACTTTTCCCTTCTAAAGTTGCACTGTTCATCTTGAAGTAACTTCTTAAAGCACGTATTTAATCAAAAAGTACAGTCATCTCTGAAAATATTAGCGCCCTTTAAAAATACCACACTTTTTTCCACTGCTTACCAGTCTGGCTTTTTTATTTTTTCAAAGACTTAACCACAGTAACACAAACAAGAATGGAGTAGCGCCTTCAGAGTCGTCAACTTCAAATTCATAAAAGGCTCGCTAGAGGGCAGACATGATAGCAAATATATTCAAATCTATAAAAAGAAAATAGAATTGCAGTTTGTTCCCTCTCCTTTTCAGTGTTTATAAAGAACACGCGGTAAAGGATATTAAAGTGGAATCTGGAAAAGGAATCACAATACAAGGAGTGGAAATCAAAACACTGAGATTTGCCGATCATATTGATATTTTATCTGAGTCTGCAGAAGATCTGGAGACATGAATGGTATGGAAAGAGTCTTGGAAAAAAAAATATGAAATGGCGTATGGCTTTTAGTGCCGGGAGTGTCCGAGGACATATTCGGCTCGCCAGGTGCAGGTCTTTTAATTTGACGCCCATAGAATGAAATGATGATGAAGATGACTCATAAACCCATCCCCCGTGCCAACGAAATTAACCAATAATGGTTAAAATTCCTGCCCCTGCCGGGAATCGAACCCAAGACCCCTGTGACCAAAGGCCAGCACGCTAACCATTTAGCCATTGAGCCGCATAGTCTTGGAAAATCCAAAACAAAAGTAATGGAGTGCAGTTGAACGAAGTCAGCTGATGCAGGAAATTTTAGATTAGGAAATTAAGTCTTAAAGGAAGTAGGTTAATATTGTTACTCGGGTAGCAGGATAGCTAATGATGGCAGAAGTAAGGAGGACATAATATGCAGACTATCACAAGCAAGTCTTTCTTAGGAAAAGACTTTTGCTCACTTTGAAATTCGATATAGGAATTAGAAATATGTTTTTGGAACACATTCGTCTGTAGCGCGGTATTGTATGGAAATGGACGATAACTAGCTCAGAAAGAAAGAGAATATACACTTTTGAAATGTACTGTTACAGAAGAATGCTGAAGGAGAGATGGGTAGATCGAATCACGAGTGAAGAGATGCCGAATCGAATTGGTGAGAGGAAAAAGATTTGGCGAAATTTGTTCAGAAGAAGAGATAGAACGATAGCCTCATCTTAAGACACCCAGGACTTGTTCAGTTAGTTTTTGAGCGAAGTGTAAGCGGTAAAAACGGAAGAGTAAGACCAAGGAATGAAATGACAGATTGGAGTAGATGTAGGATGTAATAATTACGTAGAAATGAAAAGGATACCTATTATTGGGTAGGGTGGCATGGATGGCTGCATCAAGCCAACAACACCATATGCATACGCTGCCATTAACTTTTTCCAGCCCTCGTAAAAAGTGAAAACTGCCAACCAAATTACATATTCAGCAGGGGTGGTTTAAAGGGGAAGGAAAAGAAAAGAGGTCCGACCCTCAGAAGAATGAAGGTATCGGGCAAAAGAAGATGAATAATCACGAAGGGTGTGAAATTACTCTAGGCCCCGCAAACCTGATACCATCAGAGTCAAAGGAGAATAACAATAGACCATCTTATGTCATCCTTACATCTCCCATCATTATTAATAATAATAATGTTACTTGCTTTACGTCCCACTAACTACTTTTACGGTTTTCGGAGACGCCGAGGTACCGGAATTTAGTTCCGCAGCAGTTCTTTTACGTGCCAGTAAATCTACCGACACGAGGCTGTGGTATTTGAACACCTTCAAATACCACCGGATTGAACCAGGATCGAACCTGCCAAATTGAGGTCAGAACGCCAGCGCCTCAACCGTCTGAGCCACTCAGCCCGGCTCTGCCATCATTAGTTATTTTACCATGTAAGTAATAACATTAATCCACTTCCATTGAGACTTCTTTTCCTATGTACCTGCATCACCCACCTGACTTCACTTACCTGCTCACTGAAAGCCGTTTCGGCCCTGTGGTCGTCAATCGACACTCCAACGCTAAGAGCCCCTAGGAGTCATCTCTTACGACAGGCCGTAATAGTGTTGGCAGGTTTTTCAAATGCCAATTAGGGTCAGGCCATGCAGACACGACGTAACACTTGTTCAAGAAAACACGAGATATAATTTACTGTTAATGATAATGTAGGCACAAACTTTATTACAGTATTTGATGCTTCATTTTTTACATGTTGTTGTTTGAGTCATCAGTGAATAGAATGTTTTGATGCAGCTCTCGATGCCACCCTATCCTGTACAAACCTTTTCATTTCTACGTAACTGCTGCATCCTACATCTGTTGGTCATATTCATACCATAGTCTACTCCTACTGTTCTCACCCACTACATTTCCCTCAAAAACAAGTGAACAAGTACAGGGTGTCGATGTGCCCTATCATTCTATCTCTTCTCGTCAAGTTTAGCCACAGCGATTTCCTCTCACCAATTCGATTCAGTATCTCTTCATTCGTAATTCGATCTATCCACCTCACCTTCAGCATTCTTCTGCAACACCACACTTCAAAAACTTCTATTCTCTTTCTTTCTCAGCTAGTTATCGTCCAAGTTTCATTTCCATACGATGCCACGCTCCAGACGAAAGTCTTCAAAAACATCTTTCTAATTCCTATATCAATGTTATTTTCTTAACAAAGGCCTTCCTTGCTTTTGCTAGCCTGCGTCTTATGTCATACCCATACTTCTGCCATCGTTAGTTATTTTACTATCCAAGTAATAAGATTAATCTACTTCCTTTATGACTTCATTTCCTAATCTAATATTACCTGCATCACCTGACTTGGTACAACTGCACTCCATGACTTGTTTTGGACTTATTTATTTTCATCTTGTACTCATTACCCAAGACACCGCCCATACCATTCAGCGATTTCTCCAGATCTTCTACAGTCTCAGATAAAATGAAAACATCATCGGTAAATCTCAGGATCACCGAAGCGTCACCGAGTGAAGCTGTAAGTACATTGTTTAAAATCTGCTCTAGATTAAGTCATGATGATGTCGTCGCTGCCGTAAATATCAATTTGGAAATATGTGCGAGTGTGTGGTTGAAAATATCCTTGAAATAGGCCTACCTTTGTCATTTAGACCTTCCCACGAAAAATGCAGCCTTTTAAAATGGTAACGTCGACCTTAGAGTGTGTAGTGGGGCTACGATTGCTTATATTTTAAAAACATTTTTGCACTGCCGTCGACACCAATGAAACGTCGAAACGTCAGAGACCGTTTTATATGTGCATGGGGACTCACACTTTTCACTAGACCTGCCATATTTCTGCACAGAATTGTTGTAAATATAGTAATACTAATGATTAATGAAGAAAAACTAAATTCTAGTCAGGCGGTAACTACGCTGTCCACTGTCATGTTTAGGTAGAAGTACTCGCAGAGGACACGTATACAGAATGTAAGACATTACAGGTTCACCCACAATGAATGTATTCGCTAGGGAGAAAGCTGAACGCAAGCGAACTACACCCGATTATGAACTTTGCCCTCTCCTTGTTTTATATGCATGTATCTGTGTCAGACAAGGTCGGCAGATGAGAACGCATGAGTTAACAGTAGATGTAGTATCAAAACTGGCTAATTATGCTTTTGGCCAGGTTTTAAAGCCTGGATAATTCTTCTTAACACTGTCCGAGTTTTAAGAGAAAATTCCACCCCAAGTGCAGTAGCATTCGAACCGCAATCATGTGAAGCCAGAAGCTATGAGGCTGTTAATAATAATAATAATAATAATAATAATAATAATAATAATAATAATAATAATAATAATAATAATAATAATAATAATAATAATAATAATAATACAACCATGAATGCATAAAACTATCCACTATTAGATGGCATTACTGCTGAAAGTATTAAAAATAATATCGTTGCATTCGGGAGATGGTGGGTTCGAATCCCACCATCGGGGGCCCTGAAGAGGGTTTTCCGTGGTTTCCCATTTTCATACCAAGTAAATACTGGAACTGTACCTCAATTAAGGCCAGGGGCGCTACCTTCCCAATCATAGGCCTTTCCCATCCCTGTGTCGCCGAAAACCCTCGATGTGTTAGTGCGACGTCAGACAACAACAAAAAATGTTGCGAGCATTAGTTTTTTTTTTTTAAAGAGGGTCAGAGTAATAAAATTTATCCATCAGCGGTCAGTTGATTTTTTTTTTTTTTCAATTTGCTTTACGTTGCACAGACACAGATAGGTTTTACGGCGAAAACGGGATGGGAACGGCGTAGGAATGGGAAGGAATCGGCCGTGGCCTTAATTAAGGTACAGCCCCAGCATTTGCCTGGTGTGAAAATGGGAAACCACGGAAAACTATGTTGAAAAAACTTAAATTACAGAGGAAGTTTGCGAGTTCGTTTGTTTTTCTGTCTGTTTGTGGAGGCTGATCTCAAGTACCATTTCAATGATTTAACCTTCAAAAATCACTGAAAATGACCCTTAAATTTATGAAATTCTATAAAATCGGAAAAAAATGATTTTAAAATAACTGACCAAACTGAATTCTGGTGACAAACTAACAATGGTTTTACAAATACAGTAGAAACTCTGTTCGCCGGAACAAAGGGGGAAAGGCGGTTGCGGATAAAGAAAATTTAGGATAATAATTAAAATATAATTTTTGTAGTTAGGAAAGGTTTTTGAAGTTTTAGGTTAAAGTAAATGAAGACAATACATACACAACGCTAACAAAGCATAAACCCTAGCTACTGTACACGTTTAGAACAAACCATGTTCCATAGTGCATAATTATACTTATACTGTACATATTGCACAATTTTTTTTGAAAAAGTCTTCTACATTCTTTTGTTTTTCTTTTCACATCGTTTTCTAGCCGCTATGTCACACCACCCTTTCATTAGCAGAAAGTCAGAACTTCATATTCATCACATCACAAAGTGAGTTGACAACATATAAGATATTTTATTTTCGGTCGTTTCGGTTAAACGGTGTTTATTTTATATTTATTTTCGGTCGTTTCGGTTAAACTGTATTTCGGTTAAAAATGTTCCGGATAAAAGAGGTTCCACTGTAATAATCCCTGTTCTATTCGCTGCACAGCTCTTGATTTTACAGAAATAATTATCTCCTAATTTACTTGGTCGTGTAAATAATATGCACATAATGATTTGCCCCCAAAGAACTGGGAACTCTTGTTGTTCTTCGCACTCGTTACAGATTTCACATGTTTTTCTCGTTTCATGTGCTGCTGTACAATATGATGATGATGATGAGGGGCCTAACATCTAAGGTCATCGGACCCTAATTGTACGAGATGGACGACATGGTAAAATGTTAAAATGTATCCACTGACTAGAGTTTAAAACAAATGGTGATGAAAAATGGTTATGAGATTAAAACAATCAGTGGATCTAATTCGCAATGCCTTATTTTCTAATAAAAGTATAGAAAATAGAGGTGATAATGGAATAAGGCATTGCCTGGAAATACAGATATATAATTCACGTAAGAAGTTAAAATAACACATTAAAATACGCAAACACAAACTAAAATAGACTCAATGAGATAAAAGCGCAGTTAACACAAATACACTAAGACATAGGAAATTATTACACACGATCCCTCATAAAACGGATGACGAGGTCTGCTGACTGCTCATCATCTCACAGGATGAGGGAGATGACCACTCCATCTCCCAATGGGACATAACCAAATGTTTCAGCTGAGCGCGAATATAATTTGCTGGAACCTTGTAAGGCAACAGGGGCAGTGTACAGTAACTACCTCCTTGGCAGTCTTATCTGCTAACTCGTTTCCCTCTACACTCATGGGACTAGGGAGCCACATAAACGTGATTCTGGTGCCGTCATCCTAACATCCGGCCAGCACGTCCTGGATCCGCTGCACCAAAGGGTTCCGAGGGAAACAGGTATCAACAGACTGTAACGAACTCAAGCAGTCAGTACACACAAGAAAGTGTCGGCGCTCATCACACAGTACGTACCGCAGAGCTTCACAGGTGGCATAGAGTTCTGCTGTGTACACACTTCAGGTTTCCGGGTGAGCAAAGAGAAACCTATCAGTGCCGACAACGAACGCACAGCCCACCTTCGTGTCTGTTCTCAAACCATCCGTGTAAACGACTGAACCCGGATACCGGCCAACAACGGACAGAAGGAGCCTCCGCTAAATCTAAGAGTCCATGTTTTCCTTCGGGCCAGTGTGCAAATCCAGGATTATTTCAGGTCGTAGTATTATCCACAGAGGAACCCCACTCGGTTGTCTGACAAGGCAAGGAACCTAAGGTACATCAAACAATCTGTGACAGCTATCCAAGCGTATTCCAACCGGCCGCGTTGCTCGAGGACAAGCAGCGTACAGCCGACGGTGTCATTTGTTGAATACGCAAGGATAGCTTGGGTGAAGTGGCATCTGTCGCAAATTTGCAGCATACGACAGAAGCATTTGCTGGCGCCTCAGGTTTAAAGACGGCACACCAGATTCAGCCAGCAGGCTAGCAATGTTTGATCGAAAAGCTCCCATCACCAAACTAACCCCGCTGTGGTGGATGCTGTTCAGTTTCGCAAGGACGCTTGGTCTTGCTGAGCCATATGCTGCACTGCCGTAGTCTAAACTGGATAAAATATGTGCCCTATAGAACCGTAGGAGCACCGTGCGGTCATCTCCCCCCCCCCCCCCCCAACAACTGGTGCTGCCAAGAAACTCCAAGAGGTTCAGCTTCTTGGTGCATTTCACTTTTAGCTGCCGCACGTGTGGCTCCCACGATAATTTGCTCTAGAAAAGGAGCCCAAGAAATCGGTGTCAACTACTGAAAGAGCGATATTTCCTAAATAAACCTCAGGATGCGAGTGAAGAGTGCGTTGTCGGCAAAAGTGGACAACAGAGGTCTTTGCGGTGGAAAATCGAAAGCCATGTTCTAAGGTCCACTGTTCGGTTCCACTCTTCTAATAGCTTGCTGTAACTGTCGCTCTGCGACTGCCATAGCTATAGTGCAGAGCAAAATCGTCTACATATAGCGACGGTATTACTGCTGAACCAGCAGCAGCAACAATACCGTTAATGACAATCGCGAACAGAGTGACACTAAGAACCGATCCCTGTGGGACTCCATTTTCTTGAATGTGGTATTGTGAATATGCCCTCCCTATTCGGACTCGGAAGAGATGGAAGGACAAAAATTTCACAATAAATACCGGCAAGTGACCTCGGAATCTCCACTGACGCAGGACTGAAAGGATACCATATCGCCATGTCGTGTCATAGGCCTTTTCTAAGTTAAAGAAAACAGCTACCAAATTGTTTGCGGAGAAACGCATCCTGGATAGAACTCTCCAGGCGTACCCAGTGGTCAGTGGTCGAGCGAGCGGCTCGAAAACCACATTGATACTCGAACAAAAGTCCTTGTTTCTCCGGACACCACACAAGTCGGGACTTATCACCCTCTCACATGGCTTACACAGGCAGTTTGTAACACAAATAGGTCTGTAACTTCTTGCATACTTAGGATTTTTGTCAGGCTTAAGGGCAGGATTGACTATGCCCTCTCGCCACTGAGACGGAAACTCACCCTCTATACAAATTCGGTTGAACACACGAAGGAGATATAATAGACCAACCTCACTAAGGTATTTCAACATCTGGTTATGGACATTGTCTGGCCTAGGAGACGTGTCCTTGCAAAGCGCTAAGGCACTGCGGAGTTATCACTCCGTAAAGGGCAGGTTACAGTCCTCTGAAGCTTGAGTGGCAAAACTAAGGTGATGACATTCTGCCTCCCGCTTCAGAGCGAGGAAATCACGATGGTAAGTCCCGGAGCCAGATACATTCGCGAAATGAGTAGCTAGAAGGTTAACAATCGTGGGTGGCCCAGTGACGATACTGCCTCCAATGGAAATTCCCGGTACAGAAGATGGCCCTTGGATACCCGAAATACGTCGAAGTTTAGTCCACACTTGAGATGATGGAGTATGTGACGTCATAAACGACACAAATCTCTCCCACGAAGCTTTCTTACTTTAGCGAATAAGAACTCGCGCCTTAGTGCGGAGTTTTTTAAATGTTACCAAGTTGACAACAGTAGGCTGCCTACGATAACGTTTATGAGCGCGACGGCGTTCTTTGATAGCTGCTGCAATTTCTGTGTTCCACCAAGGGACGAGTTTTCGGCGAGGAGTCCCTAAAAAGGAGGGAATGAACTCCTCAGCAGCAGCAAGAATAACTTGTGTTATGTAAGTTATTTCGTCGTCTACGGTCCGCCTGGTCTCCTCGTTAAAGACAGCTAGTGATGTGTACTTTGGCCGATCAGCATGTTTAAGAATCCATCGAGGAGGAGTCTTGACGGATTTTTGTTTCAACAAAGTAACGATAATGGGAAAATGGTCACTGTCACAGAGATCAGCGTGTGTATTCCATCGAAACAGCGGAACCAACATTCGGCTACACAGACTTACGTCTATGCGAGAATATGTGCCGTAACGTACACTGAAGTGAATTGGTTCCCCTGTGTTCAAAATATTTAAATTCAGCTCTGTTACTAATGTTTCCAGCTCTCTCCCCCCGGGGCAAGGCGTCTCAGAGCCCCATACGGGGTGATGGGCGTTAAAATCACCCAATAAGAGGAAGGGAGGTGGAAGCTGATCTATAAGATCAGTGACATCATTAATGTTAAGAGGCTGGCCTGGTGGAAAATAAACGTTACACACTGTTGCTATGACAGGCAGCGTCACCCGCACCGCAACTGCTTCCAGTGGGGTTCTCAGAGGAACCTCTTCGCTATAGGTATCAGAACGAACAAAAATACCCACGCCACCGGACGCCTGGTGAGCATAATGTCGTTGTGTCGAGTATAGTCTGAAATTTCTCATGACCGTATGATGACCTGGTCTGAAGTTTGTCTCCTGAATACAGACTGTACTCGCCGCGAACTCACTAATGAGCTGACGCAGTTCAGCAAAATGCCTGTCATAACCCTTACAATTGCACTCTAAGAGTACCATAGTGTGGACTATAAAAAGAGTGTTACGTTATGAGTGATAAGATGCTCTTAAACCTAAACCCTATCAACATCTACATCCGTAGATGCAGATGACAGCTCGACGTCCATCCCGTCATCGAGAGACGGCGGGACTGACGCCCAGAACTTCGACGCTTTTCCAGGGGCGGGAAGTCCCCTACGAGGGGAGCACGCAGGTTTTGGAGCAGGCGTACCTGTTGGCGCAGACTCATACCCTCAGATGGAGGGCATGATTTCCCCTTCGCAGGAGAAGTGCGGGTGCGCCCGATAAGGGCGAACCTCTTCTCCACCTTCTTTTCGAGTTTAGACGGGCTGGGAGATAATTTTCCAGCCCTGGCCGACGATGCCGCCTCCGCCGACCTCTTAGGGTGGGGGGAGGAGACTTAGCCCCCCCCCCCCTGCTGTGCCGGCTTAGGACTGCCAGCCGGCACAGACTTCTTGCTGGTCGAAGGTTGGGTGGTGTCCCCCCCCCCTCCCATGGTTTCCCATTTTTACATCAGGAAAATGCTGGAGCTGTACCTTAAGGCCACGGCCGCTTCCTTCTCAGTCTTAGTCCTTTCCTATCCCATCGTCGTCATAAGACCTATCTGTGTCGGTGCGACGTAAAACAGATCCTAAATAATAAAAAAGACACATGCTAGGAAATATGTTCTCCTAATTGTAAGAGTTCTGTATGTTTCTGCAGATATATCGGATACACAAGTCTCATAGTAATAAATCCTTCACTTATGCTGGTCAGTTTGGTTGGCCATGAAAGATAATTGGCAAATTTAACTATATGTAAGAATTTTTTAAAGAAATTTAATGTATTGTCACTTGTAGAATTTTATCACTCTGATATCCTGAAAGAAACTTTAAAATGATCCAAACATTCTTCAAAATGCTAAATATTGACCTGAAACCTTCCTCAAAGAAAAAAAAAATGGCAGATCATCCCACATCAGCAAAAAATGTAAAAGGATGCAAAATATAAACGCGTTATTATCCTTCGTTATATCGCAGAATGAATGTCTATACTGCTGAGCGACGTTCTGATGCAAAGGAAAAAAGCATTTCAACAAAATCCGCCCCTTTTTCTTCTTCTTCTTAAGACGCCGTCCCCATATGGAGGTTAGCGATCCACGTAGAAAGCTCTGATCTTCGTTTTGTACTGAGCCTTTACTATATGACTTTTTAGGGATATCCTTGAGGATCTTGAATGCAGTGGTTTCCCGTTGCCTTCTGCATCATAATGCCGTCGACCAAAATTGGTTCCTCCATCTTTAGGGACAATTTCTTGCCCCCTGCTCATCCACTCTCGGGGAGACTGTTGGCACTTGGTATAGGGGCTCTCGTTATACCGGGAGATATAATATACAGTTTGCGCGCCGTAAAGGTGGCTGACTAAGTAAGGGCAGAAGGCGTAGATAAACAATACAAACTCTGTGGCCTTGGCAACAAACAACATGAAGAGTAGAGTCCCCATCTGTACCATGGTTTCCAAGGCTATGGTTTTAAAGCATGCAAAATGGCCGACACTTAGGGTAGTAAGATCGACAAAAATTATAAATTCTAACTGGTGTTATCTATGGATCAATAGTAAGAAAAGATGTCGGACAATTAGGGCACAAAAATATAGCAAAATATGACCCTAATATCACTAACAACAGATCCTAGTCACAAGATAACACCAACACACGGTCAGCACATAGCTCCTAGAACCCACAACTGAGGCACCTTTTTAACAGATTGATATATTAGTCAGAACATCTACACCTGATTTTATTCAAGGCCTGCTGTAGAGAGAAAAAATAACCAAATTAGTTTTGCATTCTAACCTATTACCGCCTAAAATCCAGGGTCTAGTTATTAGTAGAGCTAGGAACTTTAGCTGCAGAACCTTACTTGTTCTTCGCTATTAAAATGCCCAAATTAGCTTCTCTTGCAAAGAAAACATGAAATGAACTCCCCTAACGGTGTTTTTGTTGCACCTTTACTTAATACTAGCACCTTTTCTTGCATCTTCTCTCAATTCTAGCCCTTTTCTGCAACTTTTGTCAATGTCAGCACCTTTTTCCACTTGTTTAATACTTTTGTTTGGCTCCTTTGCTGCATTTTATTCCTAAAGAAATTAAACAAGAAAAGCCGAAGATTTCGTCTGTAAAGCTTGGTTCTATGTTGTATGCAGTTCCTCAATTCGTCGCTAGAATCGTAGGCTTCCTATACTGCACTAATCCGGAGCTGAAGTACGAACCTGGTGATTGTTGAACTATTAGCTTGCCGCCCTTCATCACCTGCTTATTTGCCAGCCTTTTTAGTATTACGTAGGTGACAGTTCAGAATACTATTTGACTGTGTGTGTTGTCTGCCACTGCCCTATTAGTAAATGGCATAATATTACGCTACTTGCTATTACTGTAGTACCAGTACGAGTACCTATGATGAGACAGAAAATGAACGCCAAGAAAACACATGAAAGTGCTAAACAGTTCAGTACTGATAGTATTCAAAGTGACGGGTCATTTCTGAACTGCAATATTTGTGATATATCAATAACAATTTATACAAAAAAACACCAACATAATCATGTTATGCAATATTTATCTAGGGCAAAACATGTAAAGAATAAGGAGGCCATGTGCAGTTTCTTAAATGGGCTGTTGTAAATGAAATGAAATGGCGTATGGCTTTTAGTGCCGGGAGTGTCCGAGGACATGTTCGGCTCGCGAGGTGCAGGTCTTTTGATTTGACCCTCTTAGGCGACCTGCGCGTCGTGATGAGGATGAAATGATGATGAAGGCGACACATACACCCAGCCCTCGTGCCACCGGAAATAACCAATTATGGCTAAAATTCCCGACCTTGCCATGAATCGAACCCGGGATCCCTGTGACCAAACGTCAGCGCGCTATCCATTTAGCCATGAAGCCGGACATGCGCTGTTGTGATGGATGTGAAGGAAGCACTGGAAAGTATTGCAAAGCAGGTATTAGAACAGTGCTTAGCCAAGTATCCTGATGTTAAGGATGTTGCAAGAAGCATGCATTTAATATCGACTGCAAACAAAATATGCACCACTTGTGTCTGTTGACGTTGAAGGTGGTGGTGGTGATTATTGTTTTAAGAGGAAGTACAACTAGGCAACCATCCTCTATATAACACTAATCAGAGGGAAAAGTGGAAGGGATCCGACACTTCGAAAAATGAAATCGTTCAAAGAAAGACAAGGGCCACGAAGGGCGTGAAAATGAAAGACTCCCTAGCCCTCGCAAACCTAATAGCGTCGGGGTCGGAAAAGAACAAGAGTTGACCAAGAGAGGTAGAATATGATAGATGAAAGTGAGGAGCCTGGCACAAGTAAGTGGAAGCAATACCAGGACTCAGCTAAGGGCCCCGTGGTTGCCAACCCACGCTCCAAAGTTCAGAGCCCCTGGGGCCCCTGTTAGTAAAATTAAGCAATTTCCTTATTTGTGCAGAAAGTTGAAGGGCTAAAGGGTCCAGAAATGTTTCAAATTGTGAGTCTTGGATAGCTCTATCAAACCAAAAACCAAATTTCGAAAATCACTTCCGGCCTAAATGCAGTTCCGGAAAAAGCCTAAAATCGCCTGTTTCTCTACTCGTTTTGTGTTTTATCCAAATCTTAGCCAAATTAACTTATTTACATAATTCTTTCTGTAATGTGTTCCTTGGTTCAATACCATCAGGCGGTTTTTAAAATGTCCACACCGAATGTAGCTATAAGGGCTTAAGCGAAACTCTGCATTGACTCACATCAGCGCTAGTAGTGGTGTTAAGTGAAACATTGCATTGACTCATATTAGCGCTCGTAGTGGTAGAAAAAGGCAAACTGATAATCGAATTGATCGAATCACGGCCGACTTGATGCATCGCTCTAGCTGTCGGCCGTGATCGAATCGACCGAATAATGATGATTACGAAAAGGATTGTAATTTTTAGGAATAAATAAAGAATATATTCTCATACTTTATTATATTTTATTTACCTAAAATTCGTAGCTCATATCCCTAGATTGTTTTCAACATTGAGTTCCTTGCCTGAAGAGCTAGAACTGTGGATTTTTACCAACATTGTTCAAATCCAACTTCTAATTCTGTCGTCAATGCCGCGGGCACTGCTAGTGATGTATAGAAGGCTATTATTGTTCTTAAATACGATGTGCCTGGAAATCCTACAAATAACTAGAGTGTTGAGAGGCCCTGAGATGTTACAGCACCACACTCTCGTTCGATATCCGTCTCATGACTAAAGACGACCCACGCGGCTCTATGCCAACGCACTTGACATTCTGTGGCGGGTTCGAAATCAGCGTCTCCGTGGCGACGATAATTTACATTTAAAATGGCAATGAGCAGAGCTGGTAGGCGAGCGAGCCAGCCAGCCAACCACTCCACAGCGCAGACAACCGCTCTGCTTACAGAAAAATGATTTCGGAAAAATATGTTCCAAGTATCTAACCATAGTGGCAAGTTATATATCTACTGTTGTTGTCTGCGGTATCAGTAACCTACGTACATTGGTACACGATCCAGATAGACAATCTGCAGCGCTTTCAGAAAAATGAGTTTGGAAACTGTGTGTGACTCTTGGTGCACAGTGGCAAATTATACGCCGTTCAGTGGTATATCGTTCCTTTTTCAATTTATTTATTTATTTATTTATTTATTTATTTAGTTAGTTATTAATTTTCCCTCAATTTCGCCATTTTTTTTCGCTAGTTGCTTTACGTCGCACCGACACAGATAGGTCTTATGGCGACGATAGGACAGGGAAGGCCTAGGAATGGGAAGGAAGCGGCCGTGGCCTTAATTAAGGTACAGCCCCAGCATTTGCCTGGTGTGAAAATGGGAAACCACGGAAAACCATTTTCAGAGCTGCCGACAGTGGGGTTCGAACCTACTATCTCCCGAATACTGGATACTGGCCGCACTTAAGAATTTCGCCAATTTAGGACCACGTAAAATAACCCACTAGTTCCTTTCTTGCATTCCCATAGTTCTTCACTATTTCACTGTGTTCCTTCCCCCTCTATTCTGTCCAGATGTTAATCCGCTCCTGCTTTTCTTTCTCGTGGAAACCCTTGAAATTTTGTATCAGTCGCGTAAAAGCTGTCCTGTATTATATCTGCCATTATTTCCATTTCCTCTCTTTATACTTGGCGTCCACTGATTGCCATCCTTACTCTTGTAAACATGATTACACATGTATTATCCATCCTCAGAGGAAAGCAACGCGAAACTACCTCACTCCTCATTTCCCTGGTACGCCTCTTCAGTGATGCCTAGGCCATCTATGACAGATGACGGCAGAGCTGTTGAGGATCCAACCAGCCTTAGGGCTGTGACCAAAGAACATAAATCTTTCTTTTTGTAGAGGTCTTCATTCTTCTTGTGTCTGAACTCTCAATTTTCAGTCTTTACTGGGCCCCAGATTTTTCCTAGAATGATTTCCTTTTCCTCTAGCACATCTATTTCTCCTGATTTCATGGAGAACATTGACTCTGTAGGATAGAGACATTTCAGTTTTGATGGAGACACTCTTCTTATTACAGGTATCCTTGGTCAGTTGGTAAGCTTGTTCGAATTACCTTGCTCTTGATTCATTTGCTTCTTTGTCTAGACCATTTATTTGAATTATTCTCCAGATACGTCAACGTTTCAAGCCTGCTGATTTATCCATAATCTGTTATTAATACTGCAGGTGAATTTCCAAAGTTAGTCACAAATTTCGTCTTCTCAAAAGATATCTGAAGTCCATCTTCTCTGCTATTTCTTTCAAAAAGTTTACCTGAATAGGTGCTGTTTGTATATTCTCAGAAAGGATTGCAATATCGTAAGCGAAGGCAAAACCATTTCCCTTTAAATTTCGACCCTAGCCATATCTCATAGCGGATTCCTCTTTCTTTGAACTTTTCTTCCCATATTCTTATCACCTTTTCCAAGACACAGCTAAAGAGAATCGGGGACAATCCATCCCCCTGTCTCACACTAATATTAATTGTAAATTCCCCTGAGATCTCTCCCATGAATTTCATCTTAGGGTTTATTTATTTATTTATTTATTTATTTATTTATTTATTTATTTATTTATTTATTTATTTATTTATTTTCATCTTGTACTCCTCCCACAACACTGCGCCCATACCTTTCGGCAATGCAATGTAGACTCAGACTCCGTAGACTCAGATAAAATAACAATATCATCGGCAAATCTCACAAGTTTTGATTATTATTATTAAGGTTCTATTCGAGCTGAATGAAAAATACAGTTCTCAGTAAACGAATACTTTCCTTCAATTCTTGGTCTGTTTTCTTTTACTGATGTTGAGTCATTTTTATTAATTTTAGATCATTTCATTTTTGGGCATTTATTACGTCATCAAAATTCGGGCCCTAGTCATCAATGTCTTCATTTTCACGTTCTACTCAGTCTATACAATTCCTTACCTCCTACGCAGTCACAAATAAAACGGCATCATCATCATTTTGAATTCCTCTGCCTGGAGAGCGATTCTATTTGCATATCCTATATCGTCTGCTCGATAAACACTTAAGAGGTGATCGACTTCGGTTCTATTCAAGGCAGCTGTTTCTCTTTCATTTCATCCGATGCCTTATCACAGCAACTCGTTTCTTGTATAGATTGCAGATAAGCGTTTCTTCTCATCACTAGATTCACGCTCTTGGCAACATCAAAGAGCACGATCCAATTAACATTATCAGAAAGTTGTTATCAGAGAAATTAAGATAACGTTACGTCCCCGTGGACTGCCAGCCCTCTGTAGCCCCCGTCGATATTTCTTGGAAGGGATGAGCGAGTTAGGCAAGTGGCGACTTCTCCTTCTATCGTGCTCTTCGTCCGGTTTCCCCGTGGACATTCTCGAAGGCGAAGGGAGAACATTCCTTTTCTGGCCGCACTCCGAGGATTCCTGTACTTCATCACCAGAGCCCGAATGGTTAGGGGGCAATATGTTAGAATGCAGACTACTTTGTGTTGCAGACGTGTCGTCTAGCCCGCTTTTCCGTAATGTACTGAGAGTAACATAAACTCTAGGGGTTCTAATAGACCGTACCGCTAATGTTTATGCAAATTTCACAGCAAAACTGTTATGCGGGCTAATATATACTTCAGAAAGATTGCATTCTATCCTATTACTACCTAAACATCCAGCCTCTGTTTATAACCAGAGATACAGAAGCATGAGCGCCGCGAACAAGTGGTGCGGTCGCTACTCAGTGGTCAAAGTTGGCGGTGCTGAGAGTGGTGAGTGACGTCGTAATGTTGGAGAGAAGTGCTGGCTAGCACTGTTGTTGTTTAGTGATACGTGTTAAGTAGTTCACTGTGTGGAGCAGTCATGCTGACTGAGTTAACTGAATTGAATGTGTGAGTTACCGGAAACGTCTGGAGTCAAACCAAGTGAACAACAGTCGTGTGTTGTGATAGTCATCAGGAGCTTGGGATGGGAGATGAACTACAGCGGCAGTGCACTGTGTAATCTACACTGATACAGTGACAGTTGTGCAGTGCATAATTTGAGCAGCCCTATTCTAGTCCAACAGCAAAAAGAAGCCAATTTTCCCTTTGCCAAAATCAAATGATCATAAGTATGTCTCTCGGTCACGGCCATCCATCAATGGCTGCTAATTTCAGATGACCACCAGCCATAAGACATAGTCTGCACGGTTGCTAGGTAACATTGTCTGGCCTGTTGTACACGATCAATTTTTTGTCAAAGACTTTACAAGACTTCGCAAGAATTGTCAATACTTCACAAGTTTACTTGTCAAATCACATGCAATACTTGGGAAGTCTTCAGAAGTCTTGAAAGTGAATTAGTGCATGTTCTAATCGATCAAAGAATTGAGTCTTTGACAGACTTGACCAATGAAATTCAAGTATTAATAATAATAATAATAATAATAATAATAATAATAATAATAATAATAATAATAATAATAATAATAATAATAATAATAATAATAATAATAATAATAATAATAATAATAATGCTATTTGCTTTACGTCCCACTAACTACTTTTACGGTTTTCGGAGACGATTCAAGTATTAATAGTGCGCGCTAGGCCGCTAGGCATGCTGGGGTTGCTAGGAATCATAAGAACAAAAATGGCTTCGTCTTCATGGCCGAGGGATGTTGTGTGTGAATTATTGTTAAATATGAGGCACTTTCCTCTCTATGTTCACTGCACTCCGTAGAGTATCACAATAAAATGAATAAAACGGCAGCATACGAGGAGACTCCAAGCTAAATATATCAAGGAAGTGTGCAGCTTTTAAGTTTATTACCGTACGGTAACCTAAAATTAAACAGTAATGTTCGATTTATGACGATCTTCGTATATTATTATTATTATTATTATTATTATTATTATTATTATTGATAGGATTTTAAGGAGGAAAGCGTTGTCAGAAAAGAGGGGAAAAGGTTCTGAAAATACATACAAAAAGAGGTGCAAAGAGAGGTGTTGATGAATTCACGTTATTAAGGTTTAAACCAGTTACATAAAATTTTCTTATCCCATTTATTGGATTACAATGACTAATAAACTTTTGTATTGAACTGCACACAACATTTCAATGTTTTTGACAGTAAGTCGCTGGCGCTTTGAGCTCGGTAGATTCTTATATATCTACACAGAGAGAGAGAGAGAGAGAGAGAGAAACTCCTCTCGACATCTACAGAAACCAATGGAGTATATCTTGTCAGCACTCGTAAAGGGAGTTTCTTCAAATTTAATTCGAATTTCTCTTTAGGAAATCCATCAACGCTCTTCCTAACACTTGTAGCCATGCGTCTGCAAAGTTCTAACTCTAGGTCTTTGTTGTTGAGTAATTGTTGGGCCAGCCTGACCACTTCTGCGTCCATTGAGTCTACGGCACAAATGAAGCGTTCGATTTTGTCAACGTTTTCGCCCAAAAAATGATGAAGAGAAAACAGATTCTGTCTAATCTTTTGAAATCACAGATAAAAGTGGGGGAAGGGCGAAGAAGGGAAACGGTGGCAACATGCAGTAATCTCATAAAAAAGGTACAACAGGTGAAACAAGTTGTATTTATTTCGCTTCATGCCATGTCCTCACATACATACAAACAATGACCAATCGGTATGAAAATAGCTATATTTTCACGAATTATCATTAATTTCCGTTGCATTGCCATCATTTTATTCAACTAATGCAAGTAAATGCAATATAATATAACCTCTGCAAATGATTTTGTGCTGAAGTTAATTCCATTAATATTTCCCCCATGTAACGTATGGTTTATTGCGCGTTTCTCTTCTTCTTAAAAATACACATATCCCACTGCTAGTCCAAGAACTACAACTGTTCCATGTTAAAACACAATGCAATCAAACCTTGCAATATCTTTTCAATCTTGGCAAACCTTAAACAATGTTGAACAATATTTGACAAGATTTACATTTTTCTTGTGAAGTATTGAATTGAAAGAAAAATTTGTTGGCGTAGCCTACTACAGGTATTAGATCACAACATGCACAGTTGCTAGGGTTACAATTCCGTTGCACATTTTACGACATTAACTTACCCCAGCCATAAGATTTATGTCAATATCCGAGTTTTTTTTCTATTTGCTTTACGTCGCACCGACACAGATAGGTCTTATGGCGACGATGGGATTGGAAAGACGTAGGAATGAGAAGGAAGCGGCCGTGGACTTAATCAAGGTGTGCCTGGTGTGCAAATGGGAATCTACGGAAAACCATCTTCCGGACTGCCAACAGTGGAGTTCGAACCCACTATCTCCCGGATGCGAGCTCACAGCTGCGCGCCCCTAACCGCATGGCCAACTCCCCCGGTTCCGAGAGTCCAACACCCTTGTTAGCTTGAACAACACAGCAAGTTACATCGGCCACGTCAACCGCAGTGCTGCTCACACAGATTTAAATGAATTAAATGCAATGAATCCCATAACTGGACCTTCCTACACCCTCTAATTTAGAGCCATCAGATAAGCTCATATATTACGTTTAAGAAAACATTTGCTCATCAAGCGAAGGTCCTTCTGAGTAAAGCTGGTCGTGAATCATGTACGCCATTTCCTCAATTTAAACCACCAGGACGGCTAGATTAAAATCAACGCCTTTCCATTATTTCTTTGTAAGTCTCAAGTCCAGCATTGGCCATCATTAATAAGCTTATTTAAGGGTAGGGTCGGCTTGAAATAGAAACACACACACCGTGTGGGCGCTTTAACTAGCTTCTTCCTACCCATTTGGTCGGCGGGGGACAACGTAAATACACGCTCGTTCCTTCCCACCAATTGCACTAAGGAAGTGACACAGCCCGAGGAAGCAGCACTAATTCGTAACATGTCAGTATCCATATCGATACTTAATACTGGATCATATCCGGCTCTATGGTTAGTGTGCAGGTCCTTAGTCCAAGGGGTCCCTGGTTCGATTCCCGGCCGCGTCGGGGATTTTGACACGCATTGATTAATTCCGATGGTGCGGGGGCTGGGGGTGTGTGCCGTCCTTAGTACTAGAATTCATCGCATCCTCACAGATGCAAAGGTCGCCTATACCAGCATTTGCCTGGTGTGAAAATGGGAAACCGCGGAGAACCATCTTCAGGGCTGCCGACAGTGGGGTTCGAACCCATTATTTCCGAATGCAAGCTTACAGCTGCGCGCCCTGAACCGCACGGCCAACTCACCCGGTACGCCATTAAAAAAAGGAATCATAAAAAGTATCATTGTTCGCGTATTATCGACAGAAAGTGACGATATCATATAGAAGAGTATCGGCATTGAAGTAAACAAAACAACCAAATCAATACGAACCCTTCATCCAAGTTTTCAAATTAATAAATAATAATTTTATTGGCTGTACGTCCCACTAACTACTACTTTTCGGAGACGCCGAGGTGCCAGAATTTAGTCCCGCAGAAATTCTTTTACGTGTCAGTAAATCTACCGACACGAGAGTGACATATTTGAGCACCTTCAAATACCACCAGAGTGAGCCAAGATCGAACTGCCAAGCTGGGGTAAGAAAGCCAGCGCCTCAACTGCCTGACCCACTCAGACCAAAAGTTTTCAAATTAAAATAGGTAAGTACGCCTAATATAACTAGTAATTACATTTACAGCTATTAATTAATCCGAGTTGGCCGCGAGGTTTGGATCACGTAGCTGTAAGCTTGTATTCGGAAGATGGTAGTGGGTTCGAATCCCCACTTCGGCAGCCCTGAAGATTGTTTTCCGTGGTTTCCCATTTTCCTGCCAGGCTGTACCTTAATTATGGCCAAGGCCACTACCTTCCCTGCACTAACCCTTTCTCACCACTACTACGCGTTACTGCAACGATAAACTGTTAGGTTACCGTGGCAGTAAAAAAACGTTCGCTTTACCTAGAAGGATGTAACCGATTCCCAGTTAGAAAGTCGATAAATTTAGATACTAGACTTTCAATTACTGCAACGCATATGACTCTAAGGTTCAGTCAATCTACACCTGAAATGGTGGTGGTGGTGGTAGTGGTGGTGGTGGTAGTGGTGATTATTGTTTTAAAACTAATCAGGAGGAAAATTAAAAATGCTATTTCATGTTACCACCTAAAACTAGGATTTATACAAAAAAACATTTATACAAACCCTGTTGTCTATTACCTAATTATTTCCCTTAATTCATTTAAATATTAAAAAATACTTAGCGGAAATACGCACAAAATGTCATTCTACGCAGCTACCCGATTCGTACAGCTCCACAGCAAGTAGTGGAGACTCGCGCAGCAGCGTGTACAGTAGAAGCGCGATTGGTATCTGATGGCACAAAACCTTACTTGCGCACATGTTTCATTGTTCCTTTGGTAAAAGTTGTATTGTATAGGCTAGTACTGATTCAAAATTTCACACAAAAAAGAAATCATTATGGATGTTAAGTTGGTACTCTGTTAACCTTTCCTTCTCTGTCGAAATTCGCCCAGAGAGCATCAAAAACCTACAATTTGGTAAGCTATTTTGTTTTCAATGTTCCTGTCTACCCCCCCCCCCCCGACTATAATACCCAGACCCTTAGTACTTTTTGTTGTCTAGGCTAAACATTGTTGCGTCCGACTCATTTCATAGGGTGAATGGTCAGCGTAGAGGCCTTCGGTTCAAAGGATCCCGGTTCCGATTCCCGGCCGGGTCGGGGATTTTAATCGCCTTTGATTAATTCTTCTGGCCCGGGGACTGGGTGTTTGTGTTTCTCCCAACGCTTTCCTCTTCATATTCAGAAACCACACTACACTAGCAACCACCACAGAAATACGCAATAGTGACCACATCCCTCCATATAGGGTTGGCGTCAGGAAGGACATCCGGCCGTAAAACAGGGCCAGATCCATATATGCGACACAGTTCGTACCCGCGACCGAACAGGTGTGGGAAAAGCGGTAGACAAAGAAGAATAAGGAGGAGGCTATACATTGTTGTACCCCCTCCCCTCACTTCCAATTCCCAATTGCCGCTACTAAAACATGGTAGGGGTCCGACACTTCGAAAAATGCAGGTATCGGCCAAAGAAATACAACGGCCACGAAGGACGTGAAATTTAAGGGTCCCCTAGGCCTCGATACCTAATACGGAAAAGACTAGAGTTGACCAAGGGAGGTCGGATAGGACAGATGAAATTTAGGAGCTTGGCACAAGTAAGTGGAAGCAATGCCAGGGCACCAGAAGTGTGAATCTGGTTAACTGTCTAATTCTTCTGCGATGGCGAGAGTGCGATTCTAAGCCACATTTCCATTCAGTTTTGTTACTCGAGACTGGGCGTTTCCCGAAACCAGTCTTAAATATTTAGTAACTCAGTTCGATAGGAAGCTGGTCCAGTAGCGTCCCGCCGAGTCCAATCTGACATTGATCTTGTAATGTCAAGATACTTCATATGAGGACAGAGTTTCGCAACAGTTCGCCATAACCTCGACCGTCCATTAACGAGAGGCTGCGTCGTCATGATCTGTGGAGGCGACCGCCTTCCCTGACGTCACCGAGGATCATGAGTACCCAGCCGCCCACGTTTTCCTTCCCGTCGTGCCCTACCAGATAGTCAATGTGTTTTTGCCAGTAGGTGAACTAGTTCACCCTTTCAGCGATACATCACCTCAGACACTCGATGACTTCGTTGTTTTGGGTCTGAGGAGTTCCTAGGATAAACAGTTGGTCCATATTACAACTTGTAAGAAAAATATCATCCCCCACCTGAAAATAATTATTTTAAGAAAATAATAATAGAGTGCTCGTATCTCGGGTATAAATCTCCGAGAATGTTAACTCTGACAATGTGGAAATGGACCTTAAATGTAATCAAACCAAGCCAAACCCCATGGCGCAACAGTCCCGAAGGGCTTTGGTCTACCAAGCGACCGCTGCTCTGCCCGATGGCCTGTAGACTACGAGGTGCCGTGTGGTCACCACGACGAATCCTCACGGCCGTTATTCTTGGGCCGCCATTTCACCGTCAGATAGCTGCTCAATTGTAATCACGTAGGTTGAGTGGACCTCGAACCAGCCCTCAGATCCAGGTAAGAATTTCTGACCTGGGCGGGAATCGAACCCGGGGACTCCGGGTAAGAGGCAGGCATTCTACCCCTACACCGCGGGGCCGGCCCTTAAATATAACTTAAAACTTTTCAGTCTGTCGAACTCACAAGTTAAAAATAAATATTACAGTACATTATAACATGCCTGTCAAAAACACCCACTATTCAACAAGAAAAGAACTGAAAGTACACACTAGTCAATATCGCCGCATGGGAAGACCACAGTTGTTTAACGAACGGACATCACGTCGCCTCCGCAGAACCATACTGGGCGCTCGACGGGCTACTGTGTCAGATCACCGCCCAGTTGAATGTTGGGAGTCAGGAACCCATTTCTACCAGGAATGCACAGAGGCAACTGCACCGCACAAGCTTCACCAGCCGACGATCAACTCTTGTCCCTTTGCTGACAACTCGACACAGAGTTCAACTACGTGCATGGGCCCGCGAACATCGGCAATGGACCATGGAACAGTGTGGTATAGTCCAACGAATAGTTGTATCGAGCTGATGGGCGCTTTACAGTGTGGCGTATGCCGCATAAAGCTATGGATCCCGCGTGTCAACAAGGTAGCGTCCAGGCGGGAGGTGGCTCAGTTCTAGTCTGGGCAGCGTTATCATGGTCGCAATTAGGCCCCATTGACCGGCTGCAGGGAGCGCTGACAAGTGCACGTTATGTGGACATTCTTTCAGACCATCCGCATCCCTTTCTGGCCCTAGAGTACCCTGATGCAGATGCCATATTTCAACAGGACAATGCGCCATGTCACCGCTCCGCGGTGGCAAGCAGGTGGTTGGAGGAGCACTCCAGTGAAGTTATGACCACAGATTGGCCCTCGAGATCCCCCGATCTTAATCCAATCGAGCATTTATGGGATGCTGCCCATGCTGGTGTACGCTCCAAGAACCCCGCACCAACTACACAAGACCAATTGTGGATAGCAGTGCAAGATGCACTGAAGAAAATTAGCTCAGTTAAAAATACAACTTTAATGAAAAAGAGCGTTCATCATGTCAAGATTACAACAGTTTTAAGAGGCCGATGAAATAGAATGCTAGATGTCTATCCCATTAAAACATTAATTACCATCATTTAAAAAATATTCGAATAGCCTTACGTGTTTGAACATAAGAATATGGATTGTCTACAAGTTGAATGTAGTCTGATTTCAATGACACGAGAAAAATAAAAATAAGCATGTACTTGCTTGAAAAATATGAACATAAGCACATAATTGTATATATCATTCATTACATGCATTCGTCTTATACGCAGCAATGCCCTTCAACGTTTGTTCTGCAAGCCTTGGTACCCTTCATTAGGTTCCTAAGTAACCTTTCTCCTCTGTTCGCCTGTGGCTTGTATTCAACAAACTACAAGACAGGCAGCGGCTGTCTCTCTGGCATAGAAAATACGGCGAGTTCATAAATTTGAATCGCACACACGGAAGTAACAAAGTAGCCTCACTTTCTCGAAAACAAAAATTTTCTCCGCCAATCCGATTGCACCATCGTTCTTGACATAACACGAATATCATCCCTGACTTTTCTTTTGTCGGTAGAGTTACGATACACTCTGTATATTATTTTAAATAGGGAACATGCATGATCCGGGGTTTTAATTAAAAATATGCTAATCTGATACAAAATTGCATGCAGAATTCAAAAATGTGATCAGAATGTACAAATAATAACTCCAAACATGATAAAAATCTACGAAAATGTCACGTCACGCAAGTACGCGATCTCATTGGCCTGACGTCATCGTACAGGTTGACTGAATTAGCAGACGAAATAACACGTAGTGTGCTGTGAGAAGCAGGATACACTTCGCGTATTTCTACTTTACGTTAGTGTCTAGTATGGTTAAATTCGAGGTCTATACATTGGATAATAATCTGAGTGGTATATTTTAGACTTAAAATGAATCCTGCGCAGACAGTGAGGCAGAAAACTTATAAATGATGTAGAGTTCCGATGTGCAATAGCACATACCCTATAATGTAACAAAGAATAGGCGTGTACAGCATGAAAGGAAACGACGTGAATTTAACAAATGTATAACTCTACACAAAACCAATGCTTGTCTGTTGGAGTCTTATAAGTTAACAATGCTCAATTATAATAATTATCATAATATTAATGAAATAAATAACATAATTGCACACAGGTGAAAATAGTGATGTAGGTGTTTAAAATATAATCCAACTTAGCCTAAGTTTTAGGTTATACAAGCCAAGTCAATAAACCGAAGGGTAAAAATACCGCGCGAGTTGGCCGTGCGGTTAGGAGCGCGCAGC
Organism: Anabrus simplex; assembly: GCF_040414725.1. Lineage (NCBI taxonomy): Eukaryota > Metazoa > Arthropoda > Insecta > Orthoptera > Tettigoniidae > Anabrus > Anabrus simplex. Next base: position 850,967,109 of record NC_090265.1, read on the forward strand.
TGTGAGCTCGCATCCGGGAGATAGTGGGTTTTGAACCCCACTGCCGGCAGCCCTGAAGATGGTTTTCCGTGGTTTCCCATTTTCACACCAGGCAAATGCTGAGGCTGTACCTAAGGCCACGGCCGCTTTGTTCCCATTCCTAGGCCTTTCCTGTCCCATCGTCGCCATTATGTGACGGTGTGACGTAAAGCAAACGGCAAAAAAAAAAAAATAATAAAGTCACAGCACCCAAAGACATTCCTGTATTGAGCGACTAAAATGTCACCAGGACACTTTTCTTTCCTGATCTGCTCAGCTTGTTAAAAGCCAAATGTAATTAATGTTACTGGCTTCACGCCCCGCTAACTACTTCTACGATTTTCGGAGACGCCGATGTGCAGGAATTTAGTCCTGCAGGAGTTATTTTACGTGCCAGTAAATCTACCGACACGAGGCTGACGTATTTGAGCACCTTCAACTACCACCGGACTGAACCAGGATCGAACCTGCCAAGTTGGGGTCAGAAGGCCAGCACCTCAACAGTCTGAACCACTCAGCCCGACTTGTGAAAACTAGATGAAGTCATATTTACCTTTATCATGTTTAACTTTTTCCCTCCACAAAGATATTTAATTCTCTTTCATGGGCCCCGAAAGTGGGTAGGCCAGTTGTCCCAACCATAAATATATATATTTTTGGGAATGATAGATTATAGCCCTATAGTACTATGATCTTTCTTTCTTTCCTTCTTTCTTTCTTTCTTTATCAGTTTATCCTTCAGGGTTGGTTTTCTCTCGGACTCAGCGAGGGATTTCACCTCTACCTCTTCAAGGGCACTGTCCTGGAACGTGAGACTTTGAGTATGGTGATGAAACTGGTGAGGAGGGCCATTACCTCGCCCAGGGGGCCTCACCTGTTATGCTCAACAGGGGCCTTGTTGGAGGATGGGAGGATCGGAAGGGATAGACAAGGAAGAGGGAAGGAAACGGCCGTGGCCTTAGGTGCCTGGAGGAGAAGTAGGAAAATACGAAAAACCACTTCGAGGATGGCTGAGGTGGGATTCGAAACTCTTCTACTCAGTTGACCTCCCGAGGCTGAGTAGACCCCGTTCCAGCCCTCGTACTATTTGTTTTCAACTTTCATGGCAGAGCCGGGAATCGAAACCGGGCCTCCGGGAGTGGCACACATTAACCACTACACCACAGAAGCGGACTAGTACTATAATGCTACCTATATGTTTATGTTAGTGCTGAAATCCGATTTCTTACTTTACATTTTCGGGCTTTTAGCATTAGTAATGTTATTCTTTAATAGGGGAATCAGTCTAGAAGGAAATGTTGAAAGTGATGTGATATCTATCCAGGTTCGTTGTTATCCTAATACTATGGTTTACAGTACATTGCACGTATATAAAAGACGCCACTTACAAACTTGCTTGTTATCCGCGAATTTCTGCGGCCACAAAAGTCGCATTTTTCAAGAATGATGACATCTATACATGGTAGATTGTCTGACTGTGCTGTTTTGAACCTTTCTTCTGTCATATCGAAGTTATTCGCGATCATGAATAATAAACAATCGGCTTTTAGCAACGGCTGATGCACAACGGCTGGTAGAGCTCCATGCGGTACTGGATCGTGACGTCACAGCGCGCCGCTTACGTCAGAGGCCGTTTCACTCGCCTTGCGGAAAGGCACTATTAAATATTTTTTTAATGGTAGAAAACAAGGCAACATACCACAATGTAATACGTTTACGTACTATTTCATTAGTGTACTTTTCAAAAAAAATATTTTTGAAAATGATGCATGTTCCCAATTGCAATGATTTTCATTTCAGATTCTATCAGAAGACAGAATTTCTAGGCACAGTACTTATATTTTCTGTTAGTTTAACTGAGGACAGGTATCATTTGTGGGCCTCACATGAAGTCGCCAGAATACAATTTTTGCTTATATAGTGCGATTTCCTAAATATTCTATTTTATTCTATAAAGAAGTAATTTTCACTGCTGCTGTAAGTTTCCATTAAGCATTACGATTAATGGATTAAAAATCATATTTCTGTATCACACAACTGAAAAATATTCATGAAATCTTTTACCCTGAATCTACTAGATGTTTCCGTATGTTCTCTCTAAAATTTTAATGAAGTCCGAATATAATATAAATCTTGTGGTAGTATGTTTTAGACCGAGCTCGATAGCTGCAGTCGATTAAGTGCGGCCAGTATCCAGTATTCGGGAAATTGTGGGTTCGAACCCCACTGTCGGCAGACCTGAAGATGGTTTTCTGTGGTTTCCCATTTTCACACCAGGCAAATGCTGGGGCTGCACCTTCATTAAGGCCACGGACGCTTCCTTCCCACTCCTAGCCCTTTCCTATCCCATCGTCGCCATAAGACCTATCTGTGTCGGTGCGACGTACAAAAGCTTGCAAAAAACAGCATGTTTTAGACGCAAAGCTTTTGAATTTTGCATGAAAGAGTAGCTCATCCCACCACTTGAAATTTACTGGGCTGGGAAGAGATATGAAAACAGTATACACGTCATTTTGGACCAAGAAATCGGAGTATTTCTAAATGGAATACAAAGTAACAATGTTGATTCCAAGTCCTCAAATGGGTATAGTTTACAAGTACACGATCCAATTTTGAAGAAAAAAATAATATTGAAATTCCATCAAATGACAAATAAGGAGCAACCAATCAAAACGCGTCCATTAAAGCAAATTTTTCAGAAGCAAAATATTGATAGCTCCTAAAGTATTCAATAAAATATAAAGCAGTCTTCACATTTAGTTTATTACTGGGATACTGAATGAGATGTCATGTTGCAAGAGATCAATAATTTATTGGGGATGTTAGAAAGTTAATTTACATTTTGAACAATATACGTTTTAATCTATTTTATAGGATACTAGCTGATGTACCCGTGCTTCGCTACGGAATTCTACATTGTATACATAATTCTAGGTTAGGTAGTGTACACGTTGTGAGCAAGATTATATTAAATTGCATAGCTCTTAACGTTACGCTAGAAACGCGACGGAGAAGTCACTAAACCTCTTTTCTCATATGAAGACTGGGTTAGGGAATTTTCATTGTAATGGTAGGCCCGCTTGCCTACCATCAGTCACAACCAGATTGGGGAGTTTTCATTATAATGGTAGACACTCACTCTCTACCTGCCTTTTTACATCCTCAGAAAGACCGTCTTAGTGGTTTTCCCTACTGAAATAAACATAGGTCATTACAATGACGCAGGTAGGAATGACGCGATTAAAAGTAATGCTTTCGTATGAAATACTCGATCAAATAAAAAACCACACATTTTCTCCCTTTTAACGAACAGTATTACGCTGCCGAGCTAACAGTCCTAAGATCCAAAGCTGGAATGACCAAGCCGCAGACAGCCGTGGTCCGTGAACACTCTTCGTCCTTTTACGGCGCGCGGGGGAAGGGGGGGGGGGTGTCCCAGGGCAAAAGCTATGCCATTTTACAAATCTCTTTCCTATGAGTACCCGATGAGTCGGAAAATCTCAATTCATTACACTGGCGGCGCAATAATCTATCTGACTTGAAGGCAAATTTTTCCTCCAAGTCGGAGGAAAAACCCCCCTCTTCACTGCTAATTTGGAATTAAATTAATGTAGAATTTAATACAAGTGAAAAGGAAAAGCTTTTCTTAAGGAACGCCTCTTTTCAGGGTCGAATTTTGAGTAATTTAGTGAATTGTGGTGATATACTTTGAAATAGGCCTAAATTGTAATTACAGAACAGGTCATACTACTACTACTATTACTAATGCTAAGTGAGCCTCTGCCTTAAGTGTGCACACTGTTCATTCGAAAGAGCGCGTCAGAGTAGCGCGATCTAATAGCTGGAATACTATGATGAACCAGTGTGTTATGTACCAGCAGTATCAGAAAATGTATGAAACCAGAGGAATGGCATGTTAAAGAAGATCGTTTTCTAACTCCCCCAGATATTTCCCGCCAATATTCAGTCAGGCTGTTATACACGGTTCGCAACAGTAATCCCATCTATCGGAGTTGAGCGGCACCATAAGAGACAAAGAACATCACAACAAACAATGGTGAATGTAATGTTATTGTTGATCAATGTTATGCGCTTTCGATATTGTAGAACTGCACATTTAGTTTTGTTCCGACTCTGAAATACCACTTTTATCATAGTCGATACGGTAAAACTGAATAAAACATAAATGATCGGAAATTGTATTCTTTATAACTTTTGTTATGTAGTGCTTTTCGATAGGACCAATAATATAGGTATAAAAATTAAAAAATTTAGGCGCCTTCCCCTAAACTACAATTTCAACCAGGGTGAATAAAATTGTTTATAGCTTACACTGTAGTTTCTTATTCAGCAACAAAAATACAAATTCATGAAAATCTGTGTTATCATAGTCGATACGGTAAAATGTAGCCTATAAGACATAAATGATCGGAAATTTAATTCTATATCACTTTAGTTAAGTAGTATTTGTCGATAGGACCACGAATAATATAAATATTTGAGAATGAAATTTTAGGCCTTCCCCTAAACTACCATTTTACGCAGCCGAGATTGTAGTGGCTCGTCCCCTGACTTTACATACCGATTTTCATTAAATTCTCTTAAGCCTTTTTCTCGTGATGCGTGTACATACATACATACATACATACATACATACATACATACATACATACATACAGACAGACAGACAGACAGAAATTACGGAAAAGTAAAAAGTGCATTTCCTTGTTACTGTGGACATGACCAGATTATGTTTTCATGAGTTTACCGCATTTTTATCATTATTACTCCACATTAATGTTAATGCCTGAAAATTATAACTAATAAAATTAGTAATCGAAACCGACTTTCAACCTATTAGGTTTCATCAATTCAAATTTACATTACCTACTTACAACAATATAAAATGAGTATCTGCCTGAAGGAATTTAACAAAGACTAAAATTACTTTGAAATAACCGATTCAGTACAATAATTTGTTATAGGCAGAATATTACTGTCTAGAACAGGCTACATTTATTACATTTTATGCAGTCCAGGTTCTTCACTATGTTCCAGAGTGATGATGCTGCATGGAACCTCTAAATACCATGGAAACAATGTTCTTGTTCTTCTTTCCAATTTTTACCAAATCCTGAAGTGAGCAATTTCTTCACATCTTCCTTTTTCTCTTCCCTTAAATTGCTTGAGAATGGCAGAACAAGTCTGTCAGTTGCAGATGCAGAGCATCTTACGTCCCCGTTTGGCCAATGTTATAAATGATTTAGAAGGGTCATCAAAGTAATAATGAATTTCTGTTTTAAATTTTACATCCTGATCATTGACTCCATTCAATTTTGACCTTTTCAACATTATTCATTTTATTTCACTGATACCATCTAAAGTTGACAATATACGATTTGTTTTAACCGCTCACTTTCATGATATTATTTCAATGTTACAATATACAAATAGATAAAATCTGAACATTGTACATCTAGAACACAAAAAATACTCCCCGAAACTGCATCAAACTCAGTTTTGTCCAGAGGTAGACATTATACGTTTCGATTGGTCGCTCCTCAAATGACAAAAACAAGTTAGATATGGTGTACAAGGAAATGTCTTTGGTATAGGCAGGAATATCATGCGCTATCATCGCACTCTTCATTTGTCATTTGAATCGCTTAAAGCGGATTACAAACGGAACCGGTTGCTGACAAATGAATACCGCGACGCGAGTACAATAAAGCCACATACGCATGCAGGCTGAACCAACAATAGGGTCATGTATTTCAGTCCAATGATGAATAATCCATGAACGTACTGTACTTACAACTGACCTTACACAAAGTCACTGCACTACCATAAGGAGCCAGCGAACTATCATTATAGGAGTGATGTACATCTTCATGCATGTTTTCATTAACACTTGAAATCGTGTAGTCTACATCACAGTATATTATGCAACGGGCCTATAATTGCATTTATTAAGATGCGAGTATGGTTCATAATTTTCACACGAGCGTCTTAATTGCCATTACAGGCAAGATGCATACGACTGTTCGACTATTATTAAATGTGTAAATTTTGAGTTTCTGCAATATATCTCACCTTGATCCTCTGTGGGTGAGAGCGGTAGATACACTGGCCCTACATGGTATCCCTACCTGTTGTAAGAGGTGATTAAAAGCGTCACCAAGGGCTCTTAACTTGGGAGCGCAGGTTGCAACCACGGAGAACTTAGCTGAGTCCTGCCGTTGCTTCCAATTACTCGTGTCAAGTTCATCACTTTCATCTATCCTATCCGGCCTTCCTTGTCAACTCTAGTTGTTTTCCGACCCCGACAGTATTACGTAATTGTATCTGTAAATATTCACTTTTGGCAGAGCTTATGCGTTCAGTGTTAAGTTGCATAACGCGGACAGTGTTCATCATCTCTTACTGCGTAAAGATTTCATTTAAATGATAGTTGGAAGGATTCCTAATTGGGAACAAATGCCCACCGTCTTGATCTCACTAAAGAGCCAAAATGTTTCGACCTACCAAGCTTACCACAGGTGCCGTCTCTAAGGACTGAACATGGCTGCTGTAACTACTTTTTATACAAATGGGGTTCGATCAGCTCACCAATGTGCGAATGCAGTTCAGAAGAACAGATGATTGAACATCTCGTCCAACGCAGCCCTCTTCATTCATACTCTGGATTTCCTGATGACTTGTTCAGTCTCTCTCCAAATTTAATTAAGTGGCTGGAAGGCTTGGACTTTAAAGTGTTATTTTCTCTTGCGTCAATCGTATATAGTTTGTAAATATTCTTTCATTTTACGCCCTTAATGGCCCTTATTCCTTTGGCCAATATCTTCATTTTTGGAACTATTGGATCTCTTCCATTTTCCCCCCTCTGATTAATAGTGGATGGTTACCCGGTTTGTACATCCTCTTAAAACAATAATCACCACCATCATTAGCTCACCTTGCTGCATTATTGATAATGAAACAGTGACCGCTGAGCTTATTCTCGACTATTGCGATAGATGGCAGGAAGGAAATATTTCGTGCCAGCGTGTATGAATGAAAATAAAAATCCACAGTCATTCTCTGCCTCAATTGAACAGAGATGATAAGAACTGTACCGGATGCCGAAGCCTGTCACACTCCTCCGGGGCAGGCAATGATTAAATGACAAAAGAAAACGAAATTATATTAGAGAATTTGCTGGTATGAATGATGACAGGGAAAACCGGAGTACTCTGAGAGAAACCTGCTCCACCGGGTGAGTTGGCCGTGCAGTTAGGGGCGCGCAGCTGTGAGCTCGCAACCAGGAGATAGTGGGTTCGAATCCCACTGTCGGCAGCCCTGAAGATGGTTTTCCGTGGTTTCCCATTTTCACACCAGGAAAATGCTGGGGCTGTACCTTAATTAAGTCCATGGTCGCTTCCTTCCCATTCCTAGGCCTTTCCTGTCCCATCGGCGCCTTAAGACCTATCTGTGCGGGTGCGACGTAAAGCAAATAGGAAAAAAACTGCCCTGTCTCCACTTTATCCAACACAAATCTCACATGGAGTAACCAGGTAAATTTCCGTTTCAAACTAATGTATCTTACGCTGATTGCTCGATAATATAATTTTATCCTCCATACAACATCAGATTTATAGCAGTTGCCAATCTTCTTCTAAATACATTTCTGCTTTCAAAATCTTCGGCAGAAACAAATCCGTGAAAAGAAGAGAAATACATCTATACGAGACACGAGAACAGTCAATGGTTTCTCAAGTTCAGATACAGGATTGAGTTCAGCGACGAGTGTCTTCCTTCTCTGTCCTTGAGCGTCTCAAGTGTCAATGTCAGAGGCAGCAGCCGCCACGTGGATGTCGACCTTCGGCCTCTACACTGTCGCTCTAGTTAGAGCCAATCAGTTGCCTTTATTAATGCATAGAGCGTTGGATGGACGGAGAGAACTTCTACACCTGCAACCAAAGTCTTCTTTAACTCTCCAATATAACGTACTCAACCCCCGAAGGTTTCGCAGCCTTTAAAACGTACAGTAGGCTATGTGGCAAGTCTGAGAATGGCAATGTTAATCAGCGGGAGGAAGGGTCATAAATATGCCGTGGCTGGGGGTCATTTGAAAATTTGTGAAATGTAATGCGACAAAATGTTGACGGAAGTGCAACCATAGGCCGGGTTGCGTGGCTCAGACGGTTGAGGCGCTGGCCTACTGACCCAAACTTGGAAGGTTCGATCCTGGCTCAGTCCAGTGGTATTTGAAGGTGCTCAAATACGTCAGCCTCATGTCGGTAGATTTACTGGCACGTAAAAGAACTCCTGCGGGACTAAATTCCGGCACCTCGGCGTCTCCAAAAACCGTAAACGTAATTAATGGGAAGCAAAGCAAGTAGCATTATTATTATTATTATTATTATTATTATTATTATTATTATTATTATTATTATTATTATTATTATTATTATTATTATTATTATTATTATTATTTAGTGCAAAGACAGCAACCGTGCAGGCACTGATGTCAGGCAGTGGTTTTCAAAGTCTGGTACACGTACCTCTAGAGGCACCCGGGGTCGCCTCAAGGGTTACGCAAATTAATCGTAGCTTCTAACTGTTTTCAGTGAGCAGTTCAGAAAAGATTCGAGCCTGTTCATTTTCAATAAAATCTTCTTTTGATTTCGTATTTTTTCTACCACTACACAGGGTCCCCTTTCCGAACTAAATATGTGTTTGGCCGATGACCTTAGATGTTAGGCCCCTTTAAACAACAAGCATCATCAAAATATGTGTTAGTCTGTACCTCCCATTCACTTGGTATGTAAAAATCCCTAATTATGCTGCATTGCTCTTACGTTAATTTTTTCTTTCGAAATCCATTCATTCACTTCAATTTTTTCAACAGCAGTGTAAACACAGCACAATAGTAATTATTCCACTGTAAAAATGAAATGGCGTATGGCTTTTAGTGCCTGGAGTGTCCGAGGACAAGTTCGGCTCACCAGATGCAGGTCTTTTGAACTGACTCCCGTAGGTGACCTGCGCGTCTGATGACGATAAAATGATGATAAAGACGACAGCGGAATTAACCGATTATGGTTAAAATTCTCGACCCTGCCGGGAATCGAACCTGGAAACCCTGTGACCAAAGGCCAGCACGCTAACCATTTAGCCATGGAGCCGGACATTATTCTTTTTTTTTTTGCTAGTTGCTTTACGTCGCACCGGCACAGATAGGTCTTTTGGCGACGATGGAACAGGGAAAGGCTAGGAGTGGGAAGGAAGCGGCCGTGGCCTTAATTAAGGTACAGCCCCAGCATTTGCCTGGTGTGAAAATGGGAAACCACGGAAAACCATCTTCAGGACTGCCGACAGTGGGGTTCGGACCTACTATCTCCCGAATACTGGATACTGGCCGCACTTAAGCGACTGCAGCTATCGAGCTCGGTATTCCATTAATTATACCCGTATATATCATACAGGGTTATTCACCTAAGATGTTTCACGGAAATAACGTCTAAACAATTAATGATATCGGTATTCTGTTTTCATATTCGTAAATGATACCCAGGGACTTGTAAAATAATGTGCTACTTATTCTCATGGGGTGATTAATAACCGAGATATTGATACTAACTCCGTATTTTTAAATGGAAATGCACGAATACATACAGCTGGCCTACAAGTTCAACTGCGTACAAGTTCAAATATGTATGTAAGTATTTTCAAAATCGGACAGTTACTTTTTGAGATATCAATAAAAACCGCTTTTAGGCCAGCTGTATGAATTTGTGCAGTTCAATTTAAAAATATGGAGTCAGTATCAATATCTCGGTTATTAATCACCCCATGAGAATAAGTAACACATTATTTTACAAGCTCGTGGGTATCATTAAGGAATATGAAAGCAGAATACCGATATCTGTAATGGTTTAGACGTTATTTCCGTGTAACGTCTTAGGTGAATAACCCTGTATATGAAAACCTCGTAATTCCACTCACGAGAAAAACAAGTTTCCCCATCTGTCTCGTGAAGGCTTGCCGCGATGCATGAGAAGGGAACAGGGGAATAATTTGGCTATCATTAAGCAATCAAAATACCAGGAACAATTCTCCCACTATTGCTGACCGCTCAGTTTTGGACTACTGTAAACATTACTCGGAAGGAGTTGCGAGGTTTCATTTAGTTATTTATTCCTGACTTACATTTGTGGCGAAGTTAGGGCTCACGGCCCTCTCTTACACCTAACCACTATAATTAAATTAAATTGAATAAAATTAAAAAATGTAAACATACAAGTCAGACATAGAAATTCTAAAAAGGAATAATACTACGGACAGATAATTCTAAGACTAAGTTAGGCCTACATATCAGTACAGCAATTAGTGTGACAATACTAAATAATAATAATAATAATAATAATAATAATAATAATAATAATAATAATAATAATAATAATAATAATAATAATAATAAATGAAGAAAAGACATTCACACAACATACACACAATGACTCACACAACTCAGTTTTATGTTCCTAGAAAAAACTCTCGGCAGGCAGATTTGAATTTATGAGACGAAGTAAGGTGCCGAATGTCCATTGGGAGTATATTCCAGAGTCTCGATGCAGTAACCAAAAAGGAATGATTGTAGGAATTCGTTCGACTTAGTGGAGCTTTAAGTAGGGAACCAGAACGGGTATTAATTTCATGGAATGAGGAAAGGAAACGAAAATTAGGAGAGATGTAAGTAGGAGTGTTCGTCGAGAGCACTTGGTAAACAAGTATCATTAGGTGAAAATTCCTTCGTTCATTTATGCGTAGCCATCCCAATTGTTTGAAATAACATGAGCATCATGTCGCAGTTGGAAGGCATATCGTATGCATGAGTTTTGTGCTCGTTGAAGTCTCAAAGCTTATTCAGCATTTAGATTGACTAGTACCGTATCACAGTAGTCTAAAATTGGAAATAGTAGTGCTTGGATTTATTTTAATTCAAGTTTTTGAGGAAAAGAATTCTTGTGACGTTTCAGGGGATATAGAGGTGCATGAACCTTTCTACATACATTTATTACGTGTTCATTCCAGGTCAATTTCTCATTGATGGAGATTCCAAGATTAGTTAAATTTTTAAGGTACGGTACAGCAATGTCATTGATTATGATTGGAGGAGGAGTGATACTGTTTATTACATGTAATAATTTAGAGTTTCCTATGATAATACTTTGTATTTTACGAGGATTTAGGATTAAGTGGTTGTTTTTAGCATAGACGGTAAGCCTTTCAATATCCGAATTAATATGCTGAACTGTTTCATGTAAATTGTTTGTAGTGGTGTGTTTGTATATCTGCATATCATCAGCATATAAGTGGTACTTGCAATACTGAAGTGTGGAAGATATGTCATTAATATGCAAGACGAACAGACCAACAGACGAGGTTTCTTTTGTCCAGCGACGATATATTATTGTTGTTATTGAGGAATAGGGTGGTGTAGCGGCTTAGCTGCTTGCCTGTCATCCCGGCGACCGTGGTTTACTTCCTGGTCTTACTGGGATGGAATTTTCAGTTTAAAATCCCGTGGTGTCAGGAAGGGCATGCGACCTTAAATCCCCGACCACAACTCCTTTATGCCTCAGTGTGTGCAGGGACCCTGAGCAAGCGGGATAAGCTGCGGAAGATGAAGAAGAAGATGATGATTATGATGATGATGATGTTGATGATGATTATAATTAGTATTATTTGGCATCCAACAACAATCATTTGTTATTTCTGGTATAATCACAATATATTCGTACTTCGGGGTTACGAAGTTAAAACAATTGGATTTTGGGGGTTCGCCAATCAAAAAGTTTGAATACCACTGATGTAAGATATGGATGGTCAGAGAATGTTACTAACGAGGGAACACATACATGTGTTACACTCAGATTCGGTTGAAATTTGGTAGAAATATTCGTGGGAGGCAGTAGAATGCTAAGGTGTAAACTGCATGTGCCCAGCGCAAGTTTAAACGCCAAAATTGAACAAATAAATGGTCGTAAAATTAGAAGTGCTTTTCGTCGCACCCACACAGACATGTCTTATGGAAACGATGGGATTGGAAAGGGCTAGGAGTGGGAAGGAAAAGCTGTAACCTTACGTGAGGTACAGCCCAACCCACCATCCCCCGAATGCAAGCTCACTGCTGCCTTCCCTAACCACACGGCCAACTTGCTTGGTATTGAAAATGTTGAGAAGTTCCCTGCCAATTTTCGAAGCCAACCTCAGAGTTCAAAACTATGGATTCCGGCATTCTATTATTCCCATTTAAAATATGCTGAGAAACTGTGTGTGGAAGATGTAGGCTATATAATATATATACCGTATATATTTACAATGGGTTTTATGTCGCATCGACACAGATAGGTCTTATTGCGACGATGATGGGATAGGAAAGGGCTAGGAGTGGGAAGGAAGCGGCCGTGGCCTTAATTAAGGTACAGCCCCAGCATGTGCCTGGTGTGAAAATGACAAACCACGGAAAACCATCTTCAGGGCTGTCGACAGTGAGGTTGGAATCCACTATCTCCCGGATGAAAGCTCACAGATGCGCGCCTGTCCAAAGACTCTAGAAGTGTTTGGGTCATCATTCCAAACACTGGTTTGATACAGCTCTCCATGCCACCCTATCTGTGGTAATGTTTTCATTTCTACGTAACTACTACATCCTACATTTGCTCCAATGTCTTTGTCAAATTCATACCTACCGTTCTTACCACCTATACTTCCCTCAAAATCTAACTGAACAAAGCTTGGGTGTCTTAAATGTGTCGTATCATTCTATATCTCTTCCAGGTCAAATTTCGCCAAATCGATCTCTTCTCACCAATTCGAATCACTACCTCTTCATTCATGGTTCGATCTGACCACCTTAATTTCAGTATTCTTCTGTAACACCACATTTCAAAAGTTAGTAATTTCTTTCTTTCTCAGCTAGTTATCTTCAATGTTTTACTTCCGTACAATGCCACGCTCCACGGGAATGTCTTCATAAACGTATTTCTAATTTCTATGTCAATGTTCGAAGCGAGCAAATTTCTTTTCTTAAGAAAGGCTTTCTTTGCTTGTGCTAGTCTGCATTTTATATCCTCCTTACTTCTGCCATCGTTAGTTATTCTTGTACCAAAGCAACACTATTCATCTAGTTCGTTTACGACTTCATTTCCTAATCTAATAAATCCCGCGTCATCTGACTTCATTCGACTGCACTCCATATTTTTTTGGATTTACTTTCTTAACAGCTTGAATAAAGAAGCTGCATCAAGAATCGTTCTGTAGTAATCTAATGACATGCACTTTTATAGCTTGGAAGAGCTAATTTTAGAAACGCCAGTGCGCGACATAACAGGCCCAAAAAAATTAAAAAATTAAAAAGGAATATTGCGCGAGGCAAATACTGTGAACATCAATTGGAACAAGCCCTGCATGATTAGAAGATTGTTAACATTCCTCACAAATCATAAACATCACATGTCTCTCCCACGCACCATGGGTCCAGTGCTCCAGCAGGCGCGCTGCCAACTCCTATGTGAGCGCGTCAATCCTAAGAGAAAGGGTCATAAATCATGAGGTTGGGATTCCTTAGTACTTAACATGTGAGACAGTGTATTAGGAGTGTATCTTGAATTTTTCTATAGTTTGAATAAAAATGATGCAACAAGTTTCCTTCTATGGAAATCTAAGAATAGATCGCCTTGATGCTGTACGCTCAATGGTCGCTCACAGTCTGCGGACGTGACGAGCTGACACAATATGAATAATTTGGTTGTCTTTCCACTGTTGGCTAAGATGACATCATCGCTATCGTGCGTGAAAAAGATTTCTTTATTTAGGTCGATCACCACAGTCCACTCTGAAGTTAACAAATATCAACTACGTCAAGAGAAAGGAGATAATACGGCGTAGATCTAGGTGTGGAATACAAAAGCAGCCACAGGCAAGTCGATGGACATTATTATTATTATTGCTAATTGCTTTACGTCGCACCGACACAGATAGGTCTTATGGCGACGATGGGACAGGGAAGGGCTAGGAGTGGGAAGGAAGCGGCCGTGGCCTTAATTAAGGTACAGCCCCAGCATGTGCCTGGTGTGAAAATGACAAACCACGGAAAACCATCTTCAGGGCTGCCGACAGTGGGATTCGAACCTACTATCTCCCGAATACTGGATACTGGCCGCACTTAAGCGACTGCAGCTATCGAGCTCGGTATTATTATTATTATTATTATTATTATTATTATTATTATTATTATTATTATTATTATTATTATTATTATTATTATTATCTTCACAAGAACATCAGAACATGGACTGTGTGTAACCACAACGATTCTGAATTTTACAAAGACGCTAGTAGACGTATTGGTAGGCTACTACTTGGAAAATAATAAACTATTCGTATGGACTCATACTTTACGGAAATCAACACATTCATAGGGGATTATCACACAATGTGACGTAGATTAACAATTATGAAATATAAAGGCGGTGGTGCAGAATGCTTATCGAGTCTTTGGCAATGCCTATTATGGCGTTGAGCGTATTTCTGCCGATACCTAACCCTTTCACGATATTCCAGGTGTATTTTGTAGTAGGCCTACCTCCCCTGCTACCAAATAACAACCCTTAATTGACTAATGCTCAAGTCGGATGTTGTAATATTTGCTTAAATATGGGAGGCATGGTTTATAAATATCACTCTTTTCAGTGTCAGCCTCAATTGCCTGCTCAATGTCTCCTTCAAAACGGATCTAACACTAAACACGTTCACTGAGTGCCTTAGAGTTCTTCTGTCAATCTTGAATATTTTCTTTTAGGTTTCTCTGAAAATTTATGTTCGCTTACTAAGCTTCTAAATTTGTATCTAACATGAATGGTTTCCTCGGTCATGCCAGGTTCTTCGTTTATTTCCACTAAACAACCGTTGCGGTTAATTCAGAGATAGTGCTAGGCTTAGTAGTTTATTTGTCAACCTGTTGTTATCCATTCTGCGTAGGAGTCCGTACAACAGTAATCGTCTTTTTCTAATAATTGTAACCGTGAATTTTTTTCTGCCACTTGATAAATTTCCTGTGGTTTCTTTTTCATTCAAATTCCATTTTCGTATTTTGATCCTGCGATTTTCTGAGAATTTTTCTCTCTTATATTTTCATGATTTTTATTTGTCACCTGCCACCAGTTATCAGGGTTTCGGATGTATGACGTGCTTCTGGTTTGACGACTGTCTTGTGATGTCGTAATTTTGCATTTCTTGATATAGAATTTTTGTTGTATTCGTCCCAGGTGAAATGGAAAGCATTTTTGAGTTTAGCAATTCTCTCTTTGTTTACTTCATAATTCATCCCTGTTGGTTGAATTAGTAGTAGTAGTAGTAGTTTCACGTGGCATTAACTCATATAGGTTTCGGAGGACGATGGGATAAGAATGAGCTTGGACTGGACAGGAAGAGGCAGTGGCCTTAATTAAGTTACTGCACCAGCATTTGTCCGCTGTCAAAATGGAAAACTAAGGCAAACTATTCCATGGTTAAATGTTTTTTTTTTTACGGAAAACTATCTTCAGAACTCTCGACAGTGAGGTTCAAACCCACCATTTCCGGAATGCAAGTAAACAGCTACTAGGTCTGAACCACTGGCTCGGTAGGTTTTTAAAAGTTCTTAACTGTATCTTCCTTTACGTGTCCTTTTAACTTATTGTTTCTTCGCTCTTATATCTTTTAATAAAAACACCATACTCTATGACACAGAAAAACACAACTACAAACAAACCCCATGGCGCAATAGCCCCGAAGGGCCATGACCTACCAAGCGACCGCTGGTCAGCTCGAAGGCCTGTAGATTATGACAGTATGACGAATCCCCTCGGCCGTTATTCTTGGCTTTCTAAACCGGGGCCGCTATATCACCGTCAGTTAGCTCCTCAACTGTACAGTAATCACGTAGGCTGAGTGGACCTCGAACCAACCCTCAAACTGAGGTAAACATCCCTGACCTGGCCAGGAATCGAACCCGGGGCCTCCGAGTAAGAGTCAGGCACGCTAGCCCTACACCGCGGGGCCGGCAGAAAAAACATAGCTGTAGCACAGAATTTTACTAGAGTAGCATTTAATGCAGTATTGATACATATTACTACAAAGCGAGTCCCGCAAGTGTTGCCATCCTACCCGCATGACAAAGACTAAGACAAAACAATTTACAGACCGACATGCAAGGCTTAAAAAAATCATAACGCTGATGGCCTTTTCCACTCTCGCGTACAGGTCCTTGTTTGACCTCAGTTGGAAGACAAAACCCTCGGACACTTTCTTAGGAACCAAATTCTTTCTGAGGAACTTCTCCATCAATAGATCTTCCATTTTTGCTAGTGTTTCTTCAGCATATAGGCATGCCGGTCAGACTACTACGCAGTAGTGTCTCAGTTTAGCCTGGTAGGATATGGATTTGGAACTGTGAGTATCATGGCTCATTTTAAATGTCAATTCCATCTTCTTTGCTTCCCCCCTCCCTCAATGCTGCCTTTTCACTGTCATTTAGGGTAATGATATCGCTAAGATATTTAAATTTCATGGTTCTCCTGGAGATCCCACAGGCCTTCTCAATGGTGTGAGTGGAGTCTGTATTTTCCGAATCTATATACTCAGCTTTTTCAAAGGAGGTTCGTAAGCCTGTTTTAGTAGCTTTCTTGAAGTATTTCCATCTATTTTATTGCTGTCTGAAGATTATCAGCTAGAAGCACATCATCATCATCATCAGCGAAAGCCGAACAGTCAAAACTGATGCCTGTGTTTTTGCATACTACTCACACTCCATTTTGAAGATAACTTTCAGTCGACTTTTCTCTCCATTTTCTGATTACCTTCTCCGAAACACAATTGAACAGGAAGGGGGAAAGATCATTATTATTATTATTAGTATTATTATTATTATTATTATTATTAACTGGCCTTTATCTGTATTATTTGGCGTAAGCACTAAAGTAGATTTTAAGCCCAATTTTACGGCGGGATGCCCTTCCTCTATGACGAGGTATGTGTTCACTAATACGTATTTGTGGTGATTTGTAGTGTGATACGCTGTGTGTTTGTGTTAAGACGTTCAGAAACACCCAGTCCCCGAGCAAGAAAAATTAAGCATTCGCTAGGACGATCATCCTATCTCTCTTACTTTGATCTTCGGAACACAAACCAATGTTTATAATAACCCCGATATATTGTGCTCTTCATATTAAAATCGTGCGAGTGGGTGTGAAAGGTATTACAGAATGGCAAAGCACATTTGTGTAACATAATGAGGGCTCCATGTTTGGACACGCACACTGATCCTATAACAACACGTTACACAGGTTTTGAACATGGCCGATATCCCTTCTCGGAATCACAAAGGTTAAAAGAACACTTCCGCACTGCAGCGCCGTTTACCAAAATTACGTTACAGTAATTTTGTGAGAGTTCGATCATGATTGCATAGAAATGAAGAAATTATTTATCATTAACAGCATTCGTGCAGTTCGCTACACAGGGTGGTCAGAAGCAACGTAAACCGCGTGTATGAGCGTTAAAAGGTTGGTCATACTGATAAATAATTTGAAAAATAATAATTCGATATCTCGCATCGTTGTCATTCTATTAGCTGCTGAATTTACGTTTAAAGCCTCGACCCGTCCGGGAATCGAACCAAAGGCCAGCAAGCTAACCATTTTGCCATGAAGCCGCTGTACTGGTAATGTAATGCATTCTGTTAATGTTTGACGTGATTTCAAGTGTCTAGTGCGAATAAATAGAGAATGTACATTATTTTCTAGTGCACCTTCATTAAGCGGAAACTGTCTTCAGCGGAAACTCTCCCCAGTCCCTAGTGATTCTATTCAATACATGTTTTACAACATTAATAAACAAGTAAATCAGCTCCACAGTTTCTGAAAATTAAAGGACCATTTGTATATAAATTATTAACATATCGTATGTATTGCTTTAAGTGCTAGCACAGGTGTTTTGTTCCTAAGCACATGTAGCGTATACCTGGAGAGGAGGGGGGGGGGGGGAGTCCCACTGGGTCAAAAGTTGCTCACGCTTGCACCCTTATGCCCCTTTGCTTGTGAGATACAATTTCCAGCTCGGTCTCCTCCTGGAGTTTTGAGAATTTTCGATTCTTCCATGAATCATGACGGGATCAGGTTCTCTGGTTCAGCCATCGGCAGCTATGCTCTACCGGTAATATTAAAAGAAGCGCCCGACTCGTTGGCTGAACGGTCAGCGTACTGGCCTTCGGTTCAGAGAGTCTCGGGTTCGATTTCCGACCGGGTCGGGGATTTTAACCTTAATTGGTTAACTCCAATGGCACGGGAGCTGGGTGTATGTGTTGTCTTCATCATATCATCCTCATCACGACGCGCAGGTCGCCTACAGGGGTCAAATAGAAAGACCCGCACCTGGAGAGCCGAACCCGTCCTGGGATATCCCGGCACTAAAAGCTATACGACATTTCA
The DNA here is from genome assembly GCF_040414725.1 of Anabrus simplex. Classification (NCBI taxonomy): domain Eukaryota; kingdom Metazoa; phylum Arthropoda; class Insecta; order Orthoptera; family Tettigoniidae; genus Anabrus; species Anabrus simplex. The sequence continues at coordinate 850,985,639 of NC_090265.1, forward strand.
TTTCATTAAAAGAAGCGTTTCGACAGATAAGGCTGGAGGGAAGAACAATGGTCGTGCCATTGCACTGTGTAGCCACTTTCCTGCATTTCTTTCTCCATCCTCTCGCTTCCGGCTCACTTGTTCGTTCACACCACTGTGTTCTGTTGTACAGGGTCCGGCAGAAACAATCTACCATTTTAGTATAGGCCCTATAGTAACACTAAAAAGGGAATGTAACGACTAGAGTGGTAATTGACAGGTAATATAATGCCATTTTATTACACAATAACACAAGTCATGTTTTATTTTCATTTTTTGAAAATCACATATTTTAGATAACCATCATCCCTTACGACGCACGCATGGAGTCGACGAACGAAGCTCTCCATTACTTTCACCAGCATTTCAGGTGGAATTGTCTGGACCTCTTTACGAATGCGTCGCCTCAGAGTCTCTAACTTGGGGATACGTAATGTAAACACATGGCTCTTGAGTTACCCCCACAGAAAGAAATCGCAACCACTCACAAGCTGTTCCACGGTATGTCCCCAAAACCTGAAATAATTCTTCCCTCGCACAATATGCGCAACGATGATAAGCTAAATCATCGCGGAGAATGAGGCGCACACTTCTGTCAGACATGTGTAAAACTGCAGTGTGTTTGTTTACTGAACGCCTAGGATCCCTGTCAATAGCATTCCGTACGCTCTCAGGGCCTGTTCTACGACTGTCAGATAAACAGCCAGATACGTAGGCTGCAGTTTTGCAAACTAGAGGTTAAATATATTCCTGCGTACTACCAACGGATTTTAACGACGGTATTGTTATGCGGAAGATGTAGAAACATTTTTATTGTGTTGGTAATAAGTTTACTGAAAATATGGTGACATTTAGTGCGGTGGTATACGTGTTCCCTGGTGTTTTGGTTTGTTTAGCGCTATTTCCTTTTGAAATTGTGTTACTAGAGCCCAATATCTGACTCCTGTTAAGCTCTAATGTGGAAGTTCAAGTCAAAAACAGAATTAGGACTGAAATCTACACGTACGAAGAAATGTTAAAATTAATAAATAATAATGTTATTTGTTTTACGTCCCAGTAACTACTTTTACGGTCTTCGGAGACGCCGGGTGCCGGAATTTAATCCCGCAGGAGTTCTTTTACGTGCCAGTAAATCTACCGACACGAGGCTGTCGTATTTGAGCACTTTCAAATACCACCGGACTGAGCCAGGATCGAACCTGCCAAGTTGGGGTTAGAAGGCCAGCGCCTTAACCGTCTGAGCCACTCAGCCCGGCAATGTTAAAATTAATTAACTATGTAACGAAACTCAGAAATTGGAAATTGTTGTAAAAAATAAAAAAGACTGAAATGTAACCTGGACGCGAAAGTTAAGATTCAAGTTATGTATCTTATAAAATAATTCCTACCACACGGTGTAATCTTGTTTTTTGGTTTAATACTATTCACGAGGATGCGCGTTACGGCGAAATAGAAGTTTATATTAGTAATTGATGCCACTCTGTGCGGCGTAGGATTATTAATTCAATTTGTATATATGTTCAGTCCTCAGCCCTAAGGCTGATTGTTGCTAATTTAATTAGCCAGTTTTTTTTTTTTTTTTTTTTTCAAGATAATGTTAGAATAGTAAGTGGTAAGCATTTATCTCACTTTCGTAGCAAGATATTATGAAGTCAAAGAAATATAACCCCCTTTAACGTCGTCATTCGGCGGACGAATCACCATGAACAACGCCGTATAACTTTTCCTCCACATGTGCGTCGCGAATAGATTTGGAATAGAACCCAAGCTTTTGACACGCACTCTAATGATTAGGAAATGTGTACTATCGCCTCTAGTATCCTACCGACTAACATTTACAAGGTAAGAAACTATTGGACTATTGGGACTCGAACCCATGAACAACTGAGTGGCAGCATCAAACGATGTTGCCGTAACGACTACGATTACCTGGGAAGCTTGCTGTTGAGTTGCTTGCGTGCTACTCATATAGTTAGTAGCAACAACTTGCTAGCTTGCGAAAAAATTCTGTGATAACTGGACAGGTCCGCCCCTGTGGTGTAGTGATTAGTGTGATTAGCTGCCACCCCAGGAGGCCCGGGTTCGATTCCCGGCTCTGCCACGAAATTTGAAAAGTGGTACGAGGGCTGGAACGGGGTCCACTCAGCCTCGGGAGGTCAACTGAGTAGAGTTGGGTTCGATTCTCACTTCAGCCATCCTCGAAGTGGTTTTCCGTGGTTTCCCACTTTTCCTCCAGGCAAATGCCGGGATGGTACCTAACTTAAGGCCACGGCCGCATCCTTCCCTCTTCCTTGTCTATCCCTTCCAATATTCCCATCCCCCCTCAAGGCCCCTGTTCAGCATAGCAGATAAGGCCGCCTGGGCGAGGTACTGGTCATCCTCCGCAGTTGTATCCCCCGACCCCGAGTCTGAAGCTCCAGGACACTGCCCTTGAGGTGGTAGAGATGCGATCCCTTGCTGAGTCCGTGGGAAAAACTGACCCTGGAGGGTACACAGATAAAGAGGAAGAAGAAGAAGAAGAAGAAGAAGAAGATAACTGGACAGGAAGCATTATATATTTTGTAATAGGTACTTAGATTACATTATAACAACTTATTCGTATACCATCATGCAGATGTAGATTCATCTTGATGTGTAGCCATCTTGTCTTACAGTTGCGTCCCCGACAGGAGGAGAGACCCAGATAAGAGCGTTAACCGCCTCTCCAACTTCGGCATAGCTAAACTCGAGAATATTCTCCCAGACTGCACATGAACGAAAGTCGTAGTACGCGTTTTCAACCGACTTCCACATAAATGTGCAAACTGCCACATAAATTTTAAACCGCACTTTTATCCGGCTGTCGTAATACAGGCCCTCAATGTTTTCTGACGTCCGCAATGTTCTTGGCTTTCCCGGTGGCTCCGACACCTCATCGGTTAGTAAGTCTCCAAAAAGTAAACTAAAGCCATATCACCCATCTCACAGAATCTTTAATGATCTTAATAACTTGACAACGCCTACTACAGAAACTCACACATACCTGTACGGAGTACAGACGCCAACTGACAGCCGCGCAAAAGTCGCCTGCAGTGGACGACCCCAGTCACGTATAATCGCATGAATCAGTCGCCTCATCTAGTAATCGCGCGTAGTCGCTTTCAGTGGACGAGCAGCCTACTCGTGGCACTTGCGGCTGCACGAAACTGCTCGACCCACCTCCGAATAGTGTGCCGTTCTGGTACTATTCCATGTCTCCCAATGTTGAATTGCTGTCGAAACTTCCGCTGCATAGCTACCACACTGTCGCCACTTTTAAAGTACGCTTCAGTCCCAAGAGCGCGATGCGGCGCGGTCCAAAGCTCCGTAGTAACTAAAATGGCATCCTTCCTGCTACAAGCTACCCTGCTCGGTTTTATCCCCACTGCAGGGCCGTACATATTACTAACCGTTGAATGTGGTAGATCGTTTCTGCCGAACCCTGTACGAAACTCAGAAGACCGGGCGAGTTGGCCGTGTGGTTAGGGGCGCGCAGCTGTGAACTTGCACCCGGGAGATAGTGGGTTCGAACCCCACTGTCGGCAGCTCTAAAGATAGGTTTCCGTGGTTTCTCATTTTCACATCAGGCAAATGCCGGGGCTGTACCTTAATTAAGGCCACGGCCGCTTCCTTCCCACTCCTAGTCCTTTCCTGTGTCGGTGCGATGTAAAGCAAAATCTAAAAATTTAAAAAACTCAGAAGTGAAAGGTTTGACAACTTCAAGCAACACGAGCCCACCCAAGCAGGCAGTAAACGGACTTCCCTCTAAGAACTGTCAGAACGTATCTTTCAATATTACGACTGTAGGTACCAAGCGAGTTGGCCGTGCGGCTAAGGGCGCGCAGCTGTGAGCTTGCATTCGGTAAATAGTAGGTTCGAGCCCCACTGTCAGCAGCCCTGAAGATGGTTTTCCGTGGTTTCCCATTTTCACACCAGGCTGGGGCTGTACCTTAATTAAGGCCCCGGCCGATTCCTTGTCACTCCTAGGCCTTTCCAATCCCATCTTCGCCATAAGACCTATATGTGTCGGTGCGACGTAATGCAAGTTGTTAAAAAAAACGACTATAGGTCGATGAACACAAACGCAGGTTTGCCTGCCCGCTGCAGGGGACGAAATTATTAGGAACAGCGCTTGTTTTCCTCGTTCAGTGGTGGGCAAGTTATTCCGCAACCAGCATGGCTCCAATCCCTTTGCAAGTCAACAGGGGTCGAATTAATAGTATGTAAGAGGCAGATGTGTCTCAATTTCAGTTTAAAAAATGAGGAAATGAAATACAGAACTCTAAGGAAGTTAAATGCATTTTTTATGACTTCACAAATACCAACATAACTCCCTAATAATGACATTTTTGCGATTAAAAAAACAGTACAATTTAGTATAATAACATCAATGTTCCATAAACGGAACGGGGGCACAGATATCGCCTAAGCAGCTGCATCACACAGGAAACCCAATGCACCCCGACAGGTGGCCGGTGTATTATAATTCTAATATTCTCTGTCTGTTCATTATTGCAAGCTTTCGTGACAAAGCGAGCCGTCCAAAGGAGCGACTTCAGCTTAAAGTCGAAAATAATGAGCAACCGGTTCGTGTGGTACAACACAAACGATGGACACGATTACTGTCAACAACAGGCGTACCGCATTTATCTGGTAACGGAAACATTTTCGCAGTTCCTGGATTCTAACTTTCCCCTGGTCACAAATGACCCTGGTTGCACAAAGTGCACAACCGCTACCCAGAACTCATACATACGACAGAGCTCCAGTTCCGTAACATCGTTCTGACTAATCACTAGGGGGCGGATGTTGTACAAATGAAATGCCATCCTTTTCCCTGTGCTGAAAAACGTTCCTTAGTAGTATAGAAATTATTCTACGAACTACCAAGGATAATTGTGTCTTTTTTTCCTGCCGATTTAAGCTGATCAGTCATTATTTCATCGTCCGCCTCCGTAGCGTAACGGTTAGTGTTATTAGCCGCCGTCCTCGGGGGCCCGGGTTCGATTCCCGGTACTGCCAGGAATTTAAGAATGGCAGGAGGGCTGGTATGTGGTTGGAATGGTACATGCAGCTCACCTCCAATGGGGGTGTGCCTGAAAAGAGCTGCACCACCTCGGGATGAGGACACGAGTTTACTTATTATTTCACCTTGTAAGAAGGTTTTAGGTCAATGCATTGCGATTTGAAGAATTCTTGGATAATTTTATAATGTTTTTATTTCATGCATGTATTCTTCGTTGTCGGAATGATAAAAATCCACAAGTAACAATCTAAAAAATAATATTTTCGTACATTGTTTTAGAATTTGCTTTACGTCGCGCCGAAACAGATAGGTCTTGTGGGGCGAGGATGGGATAGGAAAGGCATAGGAATGAGAAGAAAGCGGCAGTGGCCTTAATTAAGGTACAGCCTGGTGTGAAAACGGGAAACCACGGAAAACCATATTCAGGGCTGCCAGCAGTGGGATTCGAACCCACTATGTCCCGGATGCAAGCTCACAGCTGCGCGACCGTAAGCGCACGGCCAAGTCGCTCGGTATATTTTTTTAAACATATGGTTGATGTCCGCTAAATATCTTTCATAGCCAAGCAAACAGACTTGCAGTTGTTGGTGGCTAAGAAAACGTAAGAAAAGTGTTTATACATATCGTCGCTGTTACAGCAAATACAGCAGAACCTCCCAATGCTCTTCCTATCCATTCTTTTCCGTAAGACTGGTTACGCCTCCCAGACACATATAGATATGTAGTCCATCAGAACACCGTTCATTATGTTTATTTTCCTATGGTCATCCGTAAAGGAAATTGAACCTTACCGCACCACGCTGTAGGAGTGTACGTTTGAATGACGTATTTACGCACTCCCACAGTATAATGTTGTATTTAAGGTTCATTTTCCTGTATACATTAGCATAGGAAAATGAACCCAACGAAAAGTATACTGATGGACTGCATGGAAGAGCATTCGGACATACGAGGTTTTATTGTAACAACGACGATATGAGTCTGAAATATGCGCAGGAAAACAATACAGAACTCTGTAAATTAGGAGAAAGTATTTCCTAAAGTGTCTCAAGCACAAGGAATATACCAGTGTACGCACCCGCCCCTATTGCCAGTCATTCACCCCTGCGAACATCAAGACCAAGAAAAAATGTAAAGAAGAAGGGCTTGGAAACAACATTTAACTTTCAGCTTCAGTATATAATTATCCTATTATATTTCTGTGCGAGAAAAATGTCAAAAGTGAAACTACCACGAGGTGTATGTTGAAATCACCTAGTGAATGAATTTGGTAAAGATTTATGATAGGTGGGCGTGTAATATGTTTGTGTTAATTCTTCTACTTTTCTTTTTTCTTTTTTCTTAATCCATTCACCCTTCAGGGTTGATTTTTCCCTCGGACTCAGCGAATGATCCAACCTCTACCGCCTCAAGCGCAGTGTCCTGAAGCGTGAGACTTTGGGTCGGGAAATACAACTGGGGAGAAGGACCAATACCTCGCCCAGGCGGCCTCACCTCTTATGCTGAACAGGGACCTTGTAAGGCGATGGGAAGATTGGAAGAGATAGACAAGGAAGAGGAAGGAAGTACCCTAGTACCCTGGCCTTAAGTTAGGTAACATCCCGGCATTTGCCTGGAAAAGTGGGAAACGACGGAAAACCACTTCCAGGATGGCTGAGAAGGGAATCGAACCCCCTGTCCTCAGCTGACCTCCCGTTCCAGTCTTCCTACCACTTTTCAAATTTCGTGGCAGAGCCGGGAATCGAACCCGAGCCTCCGGGGGTGGCAGCTAATCGCACTAACCACTACACCACAGAGGCGGACTTTTTTGTGTGTAAATTGTGCAGTAAATTGGCAGATAATTATTCCTGAAAAAACACAAGAGCTGTGCAGTGAATCAAACAGGGATATATTTCTTGATAAACCATTGTTACACAGCTGCCAGAATTCGCATAAGTAAACTATTGTTATGTATTGATTTTATAGCATTTTCCCATAAATATAAGGACATTTTATTGATCATTTTCAGTTATTGTTTTAAGTCATCAACATCTGGCCTCTACTAATCACCAAAACACACCATCTGGGACTTTGCTCTCACAGACTGAAGGTATGATCTATGACTGCTGACGTCCTAAGAGGACAGAGGAAAGCTGCTTCAACCGCCGGATTGACATGATAGCTATACCACCGGGCTCAAGAAATGAGTTAATAATAGACCCCACAATTAAAACCGAGGCATCATCTACTCAACCACATGATGTACACAAGGAGAAACGTGATATATATAAACCTACAATTACATATTACGCTGAGAAATATCATCTGGACTCCACAGAAGTATTAGGATTGATGATAGGAGCAAGAGGCACCATTACTGACATATTTCACAACTTTTGCAAGAAATTTAATTTGGATAACAAATTTATTAAGAGCACTGCGTTAGCAGCGCTGAAAGGCTCGTTAACAATAATTAGAAATCAACTTCTAACTATATCTTTGTCCTAAAAGGAGTTCCTCATGGGCTTCAAAATTATTAATTGATACTATTTTTACTGAGTAATAGATATAATGGTCCGCCTCTGTGGTGTAGTGGTTAGCGTGATTAGCTGCCTCCCCCCGGAGGTCCGGGTTCGACTCCCGGCTCTGCCACGAAATTTGAAAAGTGGTACGAGGGCTGGAACGGGGTCCACTCAGCCTCGGGAGGTCAACTGAGTAGAAGTGGATTCGATTCCCACCTCAGCCATTCTCGAACTGGTTTTCTGTGGTTTCCCACTTCTCCTCCAGGCAAATGCCGGGATGGTACCTAACTTAAGGCCAGAGCCGCTTCCTTCCCTCTTCCTTGTCTATCCCTTCCAATATTCCCATCCCCCAACCAGGCTCCTGTTCAGCATAGCAGGTGAGGCAGCCTGGGCGAGGCACTGGTCCTCCTCCCCAGTTGTATCCCCGAGCCAAAGTGTCGCGCTCCAGGACACTGCCATTGAGGCGGTAGAGGCGGAAAGACAGGTCTTTCCGAGGGAAAAACCAACCCTGGAGGGTAAACATATTAAGAAAGAAAGAATAGATATAATATGGTATAGATTTATATACAATATCTTTTACGCGGCCTTTGTTGTTGTCAATCCATTTTATTGTCTTTTTTTTTGGCAGCCTCTATATGAGGGGAAACGGAAATAAAGTCATTTTACTCTCTCTCTCTCTCTCTCTCTCTCTCTCTCACACACACACACATATTAAATGATGCCTTTGAGCTGGAGGTCTATCTGGAATTAACGTCATCAATTTAGCGTAGACAATTTTCTGTGGGCCTCTGTGGCTCAGACGGCAGCGCGTCGGCCTCTCACCGCTGGATACCGTGGTTCAAATCCCGGTGACTCCATGTGAGATTTGTGCTGGACAAAGCGGAGGCGGGACAGGTTTTTCTCCGGGTACTCCGGTTTTCCCTGTCATCTTTCATTCCAGCAACACTCTCCATTATCATTTCATAGCATTTATCACTCATTAATAAATCACCTTGGGAGTGGCGAACCCATTGTAATAACAGCCTATATATGTTCCATTCATTACATCCCTGACCCGATCAATGACTGGAAAACAGGTTGTAGGTTTTCATTTCAATTTTCTGTGGACAGAAAACCGACACCATGGTAGCCAGGCAATCAGTGTTTGTCATCTGTCTATAGTCCGGCTCAATGGCTAAATGGTTAGCGTGCTGGCCTTTGGTCACATGGGTCCCGGGTTCGATTCCCGGCAGGGTCGGGAATTTTAACCATCATTGGTTAATTTCGCTGGCACGGGGGCTGGGTGTACGTGTCGTCTTCATCATCATTTCATCCTCATCATGACGCGCAGGTCGCCTGCACTTGGCGAGCCGAACATGTCCTCGGACACTCCCGGCACTAAAAGCCATACGCCATTTCATTTCATCTGTCTATAATAAGTATTCGTGATCCCTTTCCTCGCATTATACAGCCTTCCATATACAGCAGGTACAAATGGCGCCGTATTTTAAAGGAGTTTCCACTGTTTTAAACTGGTGTTTCGTCCAGGTCACAGCAAAGCCCCTTACACACGGTAACGCCACCGAAGGCAGAATAATTTCTCATAATATGTATCTTGCGAATAGGTATGCTATTTTGCTTTACGTCGCACTGACACAGACAGGTCTTACGTGCGACGATGGGATAGGAATGGGAAGGAAGCGGCCGTGGCCTTAATTAAGGCACAGCCCCAGCATTTGCCTGGTGTGAAAGTGGGAAACCACGGAAAACCATCTTCAGTGCTGCCGACAGTAGGGTTCGAACCCACTATCTCCCGGATGCAAGCTCACAGCTGCGCGCTCCTAACCGCACGGCCAACTCGCCCGGTGCGAATAGGTACGGACAAAAAATTGTGTGCGAATTCAGCGACCATTTTGTTGGACGCAGATCTTGTTAGGTGGGGCTACCTTGTGGCATGGCATGGGAATGTTGTGTGCTGGATCAGCTGCCAAACCGGTGGACGTAGACCATGATACTACTTATTTCGTCGATTTATCTCCCCTGTGGGTGGAGTGAAAGGATTTATTATCTGTATCCCGAGCATGTCGTAAGCGACTACTAAGATGGGAACAACCAAAGAATCTGAACTTGCTCTCTCGTCTTTTAAGCTCCGAAACATATCCATGATTGTATAGTTCCCCGTGTAGCGGAAACATTGACATGTATCTTTTAACTAGTCTTTGCCTGCGGGTCAGCATAAATGGAAGTTAATTATTTTGGCCATTCACAGAACTGGTGTACATTAAAAATTGCATTAAAATGTGTCGAATATTTTCTTAGTGGAACACGTTGGCTTATGCTGATTTGTTAATAACAGTTTAATATCTTCAGAAGAAAGAGAGTCGGAGTACAAAGAAATCATCGAACTATTGAAAAACTCTTAAAGTTGGCATCGGAAAGAAATACTAGTACCGGTTGCTCCAAGTAGTACACCACTGAAACTGAGGTTACAAAACAACACATGGTGCTAGAATAAGGTACTTTGGATTCCACGGAGCGATCAGAAAGCAAGAATACACCAAACACAAGCTTCGTTTTATCGGTGGCCCACTAAGGAAGTTGCTGATTGATCGTTTTCTTTTCTCAGTCTGAGAGGCATTATTCTCGACTTTGAAAATGTTATTTAATAATGATGATAATGAGGTAGGGAGAGGGTGAAACTACGTGTCGGTACTTAGCCTACTCATTCTTTGCTATTTGTCTTACGTCGCAGTGACGCAGACATATTTTATGGCGACAGTGGAATAGGAAAGGGCTAGGACTGGAAGGAAGCGACTGTGGTCTTAATAAAGGTAAAGCTTGGTGTGAAAATGGGAAACCACGGAAAACCATCTTCAGGGCTGCCAATAGTGGGGTTAAAACCCATCATCTTTCGAATGCAAACTCGCAGGTACATGACCCAAACTGCCTGGCCAGCTTGCTCGATCCTGTTGAATAAAATCCAATGGTCTTCTCAGGGCTTAACGTTTCCATCAGACGGACGAATCTCCATCATCGGCGTCATATGCTCCCACTCCGTATGAACACTGTGGAGAGATTGAAAATGAATCCAGGCTTTTGGCACGCAATCTAGTGATTATAAATTCTACAACCACCACCTCTCCTACCATGTCAGCCAATATTATCATGGTGCAATACTTTTCCATCAACGGGACTCGAACCGAAAAACCACGGTGTTAGACTATAAATACTCAACGTGAACTTTCATTTCACCCACATCGGGATACCACATAATGAATACGAATATGCCTTAGCGAAGGAAGCATGTGTCAGTGGAAAGGTCATGAATACTATGAGCAACTTCATGGATCATAGACTACAGTGATTATATACAAAAGAGCCTATAGTCACTGGACAAAGAAGTGGGAGGAAACAATGAGCCATAAAGATACATATTACTCAATGATCGAACAGAATCCCCCGCGACGTCCTTGGTTCGCACAATGGAACATTCAACGACGATTCATCTCGACAAACACTGCAATGCGATTCAATCACGGAAGTTTTTGAAGTAACCTTGATCGTAGTGGACACACCATACTGTTTATGTGATGGCCAGTCGATTCAGGACCTAAACCACCTCATTTTTGCATGTGCTCATTACCACCAACAGCAAAATGTGTTGATTACGTCTCTGATTCACGCTAAGCTACAGTTACCAACCTGTGTAAGTACACTACTGGCGACTTAAGACAAAAAAGTGTATACTATTATTAGGAACTATTTAACAGAAACTTGCCTACAAATTTTACTTATTTTATATGGATATGTATGTGATTATAACGAGAAGATGTGCTACATATGTCTTTTTTAAATATATTCGAAACTGTTTCAATGACTCTGAAATAAATTTAAAGTTCAAACCATCATGATGTAATATCCAGATGGCTGTTTGGCCTGACACTGACCTAAGACCAAATATTATACACTGAGCGGCACGAAAAACGCAACACCCAATAAATGATGTGTAATTATCTATTTAATCGAAGTGAAGCACTTCAACCATTGTTTTTAGACGGGGTATGCTATTGGCGTTGCTTTGGGAGTAAACAATGAAGTGTTGATTATTTATTGCACTAGCTTCAATTGTTTTTTTCCTGCGCAACCTGGAAAACACATCGCTGGATGTGAGCCAATAAAGTTCTCCCGCTCTTGTAGCGCTTATTGTTGTACCTTTAATTGTTCCCCTTTCAATCACACGTGTTTGTAGGATCTTTCTGTGATTCTCTTAATCAGCTTTCTGGAGCAAACATGCCCAAGCCCTGAACAAGCTGCGAAAGCTGTTGCTTTGGTGGAAAATGGTCGCAGCATGCATTACGTTGCAGAAGTGTTGAGTACTACACCTTCTACAATTTCCAGAACCGTACGAAGGTACAGGGAAACTGGAGGCTTTGCAAGGAGACCAGGATCAGCCCCGAGAAGAGCAACATCGGAAAAAGATGACCGCTTCTTACAACTTCAAGTTCTCCTCAACCGTCACACCACCGCTACTGAAGCACGAAATCGACCCCACCAAGTTCGAGGGGTTAGTGAGAGAACCGTTTGAAGAAGACTGGAAGAAGCCAATCTTCAGTCCAGAAGACCTGCTACAGGACAGGAACTCACCAGAGAACATCGCACAGCTCGACTGCGTTTCGGAAGGGAACATCTTGGCTGGACAGTACAACAATGGGATCAAGTGTTGTTCACCAACGAGTTGCGATTTGGCCTCCGATCACCTCACGGAAGAGAGAGGGTCTGGAGAAGGCCAGAGGAAAGGTATTCCCCTTGCACATTCTCATCCAGGACGCCTTTTCACGGTGGTTCTGTGATGGTGTGGGCAGGAATCAATACAGCTGCAAGGACGGATTTAGTCTTCGTGGAGCATGGGAGCTTTATCGCACATCGGTATGTGGAGGAAATCCTTCTGGAGCATGTTGTGCCTTTCGCTCCGTTTATTGGTGATGGTTTTACACTAATGCACGACAATGCACGCCCACATGTTGCGAGAATTGTGCAACAGTTCTTGGATGAAACAGAGATTCATGCTATGGTTTGGCCTGCTCGAAGCCCCGATTTGAATCCCATTGAGCATGTTTGGGACCAGCTGGGGAGAAGAGTCCGTCAGCGCTATCCAGAGACCCTACAGGACCTACGGAACGCCCTCCTGGAAGAATGGGAGATGATTCCTCAACAGAACATTACCGCATTAATCAGGAGCATGCCTGAAAGGTTGAATGCCCTCATTGCTGCAAGAGGTGGCAATACACGCTTTTGAAGATGCGAACGGTTACGTCTCAAAACTCACGAGTCTCAAAACTCACGGGCTATAACTAGTAACAAATAGTATCAAAACTTACGACTACAAACTGGTAGCTAAAGTAAACATTCTAATGAGTCTCAAAATTCACGAATCCGGACAGCAGGTGCTTGCGATAACTGCGATAACTGCAGGAGGGGTGAGGTGCGCGGTAACTCACGCTTCCCTTCAACCCATGTTTTTCCACCGACTTAGGGCAGTCACCCAGGTAGCAGATTGCCTATCAGTTGTTTATTCTAGTATTCTAGTTGTATTCTAGTATTTTCTTAAATAATTTAATAGTACTGGGGCCCCTTTTTAGTCGCTTCTTGCGATAGGCAGGGTATACTGTGAATGTTATTCTGCCACCCCATCCCACAGGGGAAAATTAATGGTTAGTGAATGAACGAGACCGAGGTGTACTACTATCATTATTTAAAAATATTTTGCTGTTGTCTTAAAACTAATATAATGCATCTTTTCCCTTTCACATAAATTTATAATAGTGACGTGCAGCCTCCGGTGAGGCCTAGTGCAGGTCTCTGGAGTTGACGCCGTATAGGTGACCTGCACGTCTGTGAGGATGAGGCCCTACCTAAGATGAAGTCTAATGCTGAAGACGGCACGAATACCCAGTCCTCGAGCCATAGGAATTACCTAATGAAAGTTAAAATCTTCCAACCGACCGGAAACCGAACCCGGGACCCCCTGGACCCCTTGTTAAAAGAAACTGCCAGTTCGTAGAACTGGGGCTTAGTTCCATTACGCGGCCAGAAGGCAGCATTTACTTGAACAAGGAATTTTATTTAGAGATATTACAGATCAAGGCAGTTAAGTCACTCCTTTAGTTTCAATATTTGGAGATTCATTTGGAAAAAGGCCTATTTCTATTTTTCGTAAGCGTTCATCTATTCGTTTATCGGTTATCTACGCAACACATTTAAACCGAAAAACATATTCATGACGCATCCGATTATTCTGCGCGATATAACTGAATGATATTTGAAACTCATTCGATTATTTGATTTGATTTGATTTGATTATTCATTCGATAATTTAAATAATCGGATGGAAGTTATCTGATTATTAAAAGAATTCGATTATCCCATCACTAATAATTTTCTTTGCTAGTGGCTTTACGTCGCACCGACACAGCATGCCTGAGAGTTGGAAGGAAGCGGCCGTGGCGTTAATTAAGGTACAGCCCCAGCATCTGCATGGTGTGAAAATGGGGAAACCACGGAAAACCATCTTCAGTGCTGCCGGCAGTGGGATTCGAACCCATTGTCTCTCGGATGCAAGCTCACAGCCGCGCGCCTCTAACAGCACAGTTTTATCCATTCAAAGAAGAACTGGCCCTGCTCGTGACATTTGAGACTGGCCCAGGGAGAGAAACTTACTCTTTCTAATCCTCTTCCTGGAATTCGTGAATTTTGAGACGTGAGTTTTGAAACTCGTGAGTTTTGAGACTCGTGAGTTTTGAAACTCGTGAGTTTTGAGACGACGCGATGCGAACAGAGGTCCCCGAGATAGTCTCCGAGGTCTGTGAAGTGAAAATGTGAAGTGTGTAACATTAAAACAGAGTGCATTACCTTTATGAGCTTACTCAAAATCTCCTTGAAATGTGCATCTCTCGCTTAATTTGTTCAATTTGTTTATAATCGTCTTTTCTTTTCATTGTTAGACCGTTAGATGGGACCGTACCACAATATTCCATCATAAGATGGTGGATTAGTGTCATAAATTTAGAATAAATTTCAGTTTTTGAAAGAAATTGAAATGTTGCGTTTTTCGTGCCGCTCAGTGTATATTTAACTGTCGTTTCAGTGACTGCGCAGGAATTGTTTAAATATCGCATGAGGTGGGACAAAGCGCTAACAGCAGATGGCTGGAAATTGCTTTAAAACCGCCATACTGAGTTACATGTTTACATCAGGAGGAAAAGTACGTGATGACGTCTACAAGGAAATGTTAGCCTATAAGAACTTTCGCCATAAATTCTAAATACGTTTCTTTTAAATTTGCTTTACGGCGCACCGACACAGATAGGTTTTATGGCGATGAAGGGACAGGAAAGGGTTAAGAGCGGGAAGGAAGCGGCGGTGGCCGTAATTAATGTACAGCACCAACATTTGCCTGGCGTGAAAATGGGGAACGACGGAAAATCATCTTCAGGGCTGCCGACAGTGGGTTCCGAACATACTATCTCCTGAATACTGGATAATGGCCGAGCTTAAGCGACTGGAGCTATCGAGCTCGGTATTAATTATGTCAGGTGAACACCAAATGTGTCAGCACAGATTTCTAACATGCCATCATCGTACGACATGGAGTGTCGAATGAACGTTTTAACGTAGACTTACGCTCCTCGACAACGGGTTCATGGAAAGGAAAATTTTAAGATGCTTTTAGTGTTTGGGTAAAACGCATATATCGCCGATAGTATTTAACTTACGATTATGATTAATTTCTCAATTGACAAATAAAAGAGGAGGCTACTTGTTGAAAAAAAATGAAAATCTGAAACGTACCTTTCATGAATGGCGCTTCATAGTAATGCAAAATTTGTGCTAAATATGTGACCTCACACGTATACTTTGTTATAAGATGGCGCTGTGTTAACTCGCGCGCTCAGATGGAGACTAGCTGTCGTGAATACATAGTGGTCAGTTGTATATCACTCGTAATATTACTCCCGAACTCTTAAATTTTGTCACTAATTTCTTACATCACAGACCCATAATACACCGAATTATTACCCTACCAAGCGCACCACTTTCTACTCAATACAATTTATTATCCACATACCATCTGTCCTTCATTTCTAATAAGTAAGTCTCCGAAACCGTCATAATTCTGCGGCCGTCACAATACTGATAAACTAGCATCAATTTATTCCACGCTTCAAAAATCCCACAACATCTGCCGGATTTGAATCCATGATATTGTGATCCGGACTCCGGCACTCTACCACTCATCCACAGGGAGAGATAACAAACAAACAAACAAATAAAGACCATAGTGCTTCAGTTCTAACGGGCGTTGACCTACAAGGTGACCACTGCTCAGCTTGAAGGCCTACAGACTTGGTGGCGTGTGGTCACTGTCAGCGAGTTCCTCAATTACTCCCGCGCATGCTGAGAGGACCTTAAACTAGCCATCAGATCCAAGTAAATACCCCTCGCCTGGCCGAGAACTGAATCCAGGGCTTCCGGGTAAGAGAGAGGTTCACTGCCCCTACACCGCACGACCAATAATAATAATAATAATAATAATAATAATAATAATAATAATAATAATAATAATAATAATACACACCATCATTATAGACCGTTATGCCTTTCAGCGTTCAGTCTGCAAGCCTCTGTGAATTCACTCGATGTCACCAAAATCCTCTATTTATAACTAGTGTTGTGGCCTCATTTAGTTCTATATCGATTATCTTTATATCGTTAGAAACTGAGTCTAACCATCGTCGTCTTGTTCTACCTCTACTTCTCTTACCCTCCACAACAGTGTCCATTGTTCTCCTAGGTAACCTCTCCTCCTCCATTCACCTCACATGACCCCACCACCGAAGCCAGTTTACGCGTACAGCTTCATCCATCGAGTTCATTCCTAAATTAGCCTTTATCTCCTCATTCCCAGTACCCTCCTATCATTGTTCTAACCTGTTTGTACCAGCAATCATTCTCGCTACTTTCATGTCTGTTACTTCCAACTTACGAATAAGTCCACCCAGCTTTCGCTGGTCTGAAAACGGATCGATGTAAAGATAGTTTCGTCAGGAAGCTCACTTCCTTCTTACAGAAACCTGTTGATCGCAGCTGCGAGCTCACTGCATTAGCTTTACTACAACTCATTCAATCTCACGTATTATCCTGCCATCCTGGGAGAACACACATCTTAAATACTTGAAATTATCTACCTGTTCCAGCTTTGCATCACCAATCTGACATTCAAATCTGTTACATTTCTTACCTACTCTCATCAATTTAGTCTTCAAAGGCTAATTTTCATACCATACTCGTTGCACGTATTTTCAAGTTCCAAGATATTAGACTGCAGGCTTTCGGCACAATCTGCCATTAAGACCAAGTCGTCAGCATAGGCCAGACTGCTTACTACATTTCCACCTAACTGAATCCATCCCTGCCACTTTATAGCTTTCAGCAGATGATCCATGTAAACTACGAACAACAAAGGTGAAAGATTACAGCCTTCTCTAACCCCTGTAAGTACCCTGAACCAAGAACTCATTCTACCATTAATTCTTACTGCAGCCCAATTGTCAACATAAATGCCTTTGATTGATTTTAATAACCTACCCTTGATCCCAGTCGCCCAGTATGGTGAACATATTTTCCCTAAGTAGCCTCTCATATGCTTTCTCTAGATCTACGAAACATAAACACAACTGTCTATTCCTCTCGTAGCATTTTTTAATTACCTGGCGCACACTGAAAATCTTATCCTGGCAGCCCCTCTGTGGTCTGAAACCACACTGGTTTTCATCTAACTTCTTCTCAACCACTGATCACACCCTCCCTTCCAAGATGTCAGCGAATACTTTGCCTGGTATACTAATTAATGAGATACCTCGATACTTGTTGCAATCCTTCCTGTTCCCCTCCTTATAGATAGGTGCAATTACTGCTTTTGTCCAATCTGAAGGTACCTTACCAACACTCCATGCTAATCTTACTACTCTACGAAACCATTTCATCCCCGCCTTCCCACTATACTTCACCATTTCAGGTCTAATTTCATCTATTCCTGCTGCTTTATAAAAATCGAGTTTATTTACCATCCTTTCCACTTCCTCAAGCGTAATTTCACCATCATTTTCCTCCTCCCCATGAGCTCCGTTGTTCGCGACAACACCATGATGACTTCCTTTTACGTTGAGAAGATTTCCAAAATATCCCCTCCACATGTCCAGTGATTCCCTGGGATCTATTATGAGTTCACCTGAATTACCCAAACCCATGCCTATTCCAACTAGATTCATCTCGCAACAAGACTGAAGCAACGAACATTTCTAAACATGGATTTTTATTGCAATTGCTAATTGTACTGTATTTTATCTCATTTAAGTTTTTATGTATCACTTTTTATACATGATCTAAACTACATCAAGGATATTTCTATACTATGAAAATACAGGAATTAAAACAAAGATATAACTAAAGGAATGTGACTACAATAATAAATACCTTAAGGAGCACCGATTGTTGAAAAAAAAAAGAATAACATCTGTATTTATAAATTACAAATATTAGCCTTTAAGTGTTTATTAATGACAGGGTGTAATTCCTAAAAAAATATCTATTCCTGCACCAAATGTGTTGTAAAAATGTAGCATTTTAATAAATGCTGAGTTCATGTTATGAGTTGTTCTGGATTTTTGAACGTGAAATACTGTATTCTCGCGAGCTCTAATTTGTGGAACATGGTAGGAGATAAAATTCAACAGTCCTATGGAATCAAAATAATAATAATAATTTCGTGTGGTTATTGCTAGCGTGGTGCATACTTGTAAGGCAGACCCTTCGATAAGGGTGGGTGGGCGCCATCTGCCGTATATAAGAAACTACGTGTTATTGTAGTGGAGGACAGTGTTGTGTATGAGTCGCGGGCATGCTGGGGACAGCAAAATCACCCACCCCCCGAACCAAGAGAATTAACCTTTCAAGATTAAAATCCCCGACCCGACCAGGAATCGAACACTGACCATTCAGCTAAAGAGCCGGAAATAATAATAATAATAATAATAATAATAATAATAATAATAATAATAATAATAATAATTCCTTTTTAACTGTGTCTTGGAGAAGGTAATGGGAGTATCGGAAGAAAACCTCAAAGAAAAAGAAATCCACCATGAGATACGGCTAGGGTCGAAATTTAAACGGGTAAGTATAAATTGTTTGGCCTTCGCTGACGATATTACAATTCTTTCTGAGAATATACAAACAGCCCATTTGAAAGAAAATGCAGAACAAGTTGGACTTCAGATATCTTTTGAGAAGGCCAAATTTATGACTAACATTGGAACTTCACCTACAGTGTTAATAATTGACTGGGTAGAAAAGTTTAAGTACTTGGGGGAAGTAACTCAAATTAATGGTCTAGACACATATGCAAATAAATCAAGAGCAAGGAAATTGGAACAAGTTTACCAACTAACCAAGTATATGTATAAGAAGAGTCTCTTCATCAAAACTTAGATACTACAACATTGTAATTAAACCGCAACGTCTCTACGCTACAGAGTGTATGTTCTCCATGAAAACAAGAGGAATAGAAGATAACAATTATTCTAATAACAATCTGAGGCCCATTAAAGACTTAAAATGGGGTGTCCAAACACAGAAAGTAAAAAGACCTCTACAAAAATAAAGAAACTGAAAGAATGTCTGAAACGATCCGGAAGAGCGTTAAGTTCTTTGGACACATAATAAGGACGGATAATGCCAGACTCACAAAACAAATTTTTAATGTTTACAAGGGTAAGAATGGCTACCGGTGGTTGTAAAGTATAAAGAGAAATATGGAAGAGACGGGAATAACAGCAGATATAATACTGGACAGAATAAATTTTACGAGATTGATACAAAATTTCAAAGGTTTCTAGGAGAAAGAAAAGAAGCAACTGAGTAACATCTGGACAGTAGAGAGAAAGACCACAGTGAAATAGTGAAGAACCATTGGAAATCAATAAAGGAAGCAGGAAACAAACGGAAATGAATGCAGTGGGTTATTTTACGTGGTCCGAAGTTGGGGAAAAGAAAAGAAAATAAATAAATAAATATTATTATATTATATTATTATTATTATTATTATTATTATTATTATTATTATTATTATCATCATCATCGCGAAGTGCCTAGCTTTTGCTGATGATCTACCAAGACTAGTGAAGAAACCAGGTATGCCATAGAGAAGTCACTTGAGATAACATCAAAGACAGGCCTCCAAATATCGTATGAGAAGACTCAAGTCATGGCTAATGGACACCAGAATATCCAAAGATTCCCACTACAGACAAATTATGGAATAATCACACAGCTCCCTTCCTTCAAATATCTAGGAGAAATAATTGTACCATCCGGACTGGACAGGAAAGCTAATTTAGAAAGAGCCACCAAACTCATACAGGCATACCGAATAACATGGAATCACCACAATAAAAGAGTGATGTCACGAAATGCAAAACCTCGGCATTACAAGACTGTTGTTCTTCCGGAAGCTTAGTATGCCTCAGAAACCACATCTCTACGAGGCCACTCTAAAATCGATGAAATTGAAAAACAAGAACGAAAAGTTCTTAGGAAAATATATGGCCCCGTTCATGTAAATGGTATATGGATCAGAAGAAAAACTGTAGATTTGTACAAAGAAATCGACAAGTTCACCGATACCGTACGCAGGAGATGATTGAAATTCTATGGTCACACCTGTAGAATGGACGACACTAGATATGCACAAAAAAAAAAACAAAAAAAACTGCTTAGTGTAATTAGTTCAAAGAAGGTCAAAATCATCCGGTTAGAGGAAATAAAGCAGGACTTAAAAGAAATGAACATCACAAAATATACCATCTGGGATCGTAAGGCTTTTGGAACTCTGGTTGCAAAGCACACGTTCACGGAAAAGGCTAAAAGAACCACAGGGAAACAATGGACGGAAGAACGCAAGAAACAACATAGCGAGTTCATGAAGAGATTTCAGTATCCTTCGATCCACAACAAAATTAGCAAATTGCACCTGTATTTAGAATCTTTGCCGTAAGAACGTCCATGAAGAAAAAACTGTGAAGCACACGGTACAACAGTAGTGAGTCTGAGTGCTAGGTTACTGTTCTTCAGGAATACATCGCTCTCTCTAATAAGACTAAAGACGCTAGTACACGCATGTTACACACGGCATTCATCAAAAGAATCTTTTCTCACCCTTATAAGAGCTACGGTACTGTGCTTCTGGAACAGCGTGTACAAGGCACGGGAAACGAACGACTTGTAGCAGGGAGCATTTACAAGGATACACGCAATTACATCCGGACAACACGGCCGGATTTATGAGTCCTCTCCCATTATGCATTCGTAATGATGTGTGTATGTCTGTGCTGAAAACACATTACCAATTCAAATAGATCGCGCTAAACACGCAACGGAAAATATTCCCCGAACGCACACAACAGTCTTTATATTGTCGGTCATTAATAAGATTAGGCTACATTAGTTCTTTATAACATAACACTGTATAGCTTATCTAAAAGGGAGTTGTTAGGTGTAAGAAATATTCCATATTAGGAAGGATTCCGTTTAATGCAAGCTGGTGATTATTAATTTAAAGGGGACTTAATGGGGTAAAACCCTGCTGAATGCCACGTCTAGGGTGACCAACCGTCCCGCATTTGAAGGTATTTTGTAAATATCCCGCGCGAAGTGTCATTTGTCCCGCAATTGTTTCGTTTCTTGTCTGAACGAATTTTCGTGTTATTGTCATCTGTAGGTACGATTCTTCACAATACGCAATTGCCCTGCCATCGAGCTTCAACTAAAACATAGCGTAGCCGTTGCCGACAGTATGATCTCTGAAAGTATAAAGGAGTAGATTACGTATAGCATCTTCGGAGAAGCGTTCCGGTCGACCCTTCCGACTTCCGAGTGACCGTTAGTCCGTGGTGTGGCGTGTGTACCCACTGTACGGCACGAAGCGCATCAACGTAGAGGTGTTGAATTAACTGGTGTTTTTCTTTAAGTTTTTGTGATTTTTTAAATGGATTCAGCGTCGGATAGCGATGACTGTAATTCTACTTCGTCACAAAAAAAGAAAACCATCATTTAAATTCGAGAAGGCAAAACGGAAATTTAAACGCGTACGTGCATATAATGCAAAGTGGGAACCTAACACCCCATACTTATATCCTGATCGAAGTGACGTCCACAAAGCGTTTTGTAAACTTTGCAAGAAGTCGTTCAGTACAGCTCATAGATGAAGGGTCTTCAACCCACAGACTGGAAAAGAAATTGTACAGTAAAGACGAATGGAATGTATGTTATTACTTCAGTAATGCCTGTTGCTCACGGTCAAATTAAACCTTTGATAAAACTTAACATGTTTTATTCCGTAAAATTATTTTTGCGAAACGAACCAATTAGCGAAGCTGACATGAAAATGATGCTGGCGCTATGACGTGAGAATATTGTGAAGCTTGTTTATAAACATGAAAAACACTTCTAAAATGGCAGGATCCGCGTGGCTTAAGGAAGCTGTTAGTATTTTTAGAGGTTAAAATGTCAATGTATCACAACAGAAATGCAAGAAGGGAGGCAGAAAACTCAATCGCCGGATTTATGCCACAAGTTCAGCCGAACACACGCCAGACAGGTGTGAAGGCCAAGATAAACGGGCTTCGAACTCAATTCTTGGCAGTTCATACACATCTTAGTTCAGAATTTAGTTCATAGCGTAGATGACCATCCTGATGTTTCCACGGATTTTATAAAATAATTTTAGCGTAAACAACACGACTTGCTCTCGTAATATACTTTTTTATAAAATCAGTTGTACAACAAATTTTACGAAATATTTTACCGTGAGCAACGGGTATAACATTATTCTTGGTAAAAAAAAAAAGAAATGTGACAACACAATGATTTTGAAAATGCTGTCGTTTTAAAATTACTGCTAAAAATGTAGCTATCCCCCCAAATTGTGGGAATGTTCTCCTTTTTTGACTGCCTGTCCCTCATTCCTTTCTTCAACAGGCGGTCACTCTGGCTACGCCCGTAGCGCTCTATGGAACAGAGTACAAAGAGAGTTGGCCGTACGGTTAGGATCGCGTAGCTGTAAACTTGTATTCGGGAGATGGTGGGCTCGAATCCCACCGTCGGTAGGCTTAAAGATGGTTTTCCGTGGTTTTCCACTTTCACACCAGACCACCAATTAAGGCCACGGCCGCTACCTTCCCAGTCCTACTCCCTTTCCATCCTTGCGTCACTCAAAACCTTCGTTGTGTTAGTGCGACGTTAAACCACTTGCAAACAATGGAACAGAGTGCTGGCCAGTCACCAAATCTGCTGAGCGTCACCTGCATGCAATGGAAATACGCATGCCACACTGACTACTCGACCATAAACGAAATGAAGAAAAGGACAACAGACTGGCATCGTGTCTATGAGCGATAAGATGCTCTAGTATGTAGTTCGTTCTGCACCGATCATTGTCATCGGTGCCACTCACTACCTGGAAGTAGATGGCCGACGTCCTCGCGGTCGACCGACGAGCGCTAGAGTGACACAGTCAACGCATATATATCACCGGCCTTCGTGACCGTGCCAAATGGCGTTCCAAAATCAGAAGTGGGACAGAGCCTGGAACAAGATGATTTTATCAAATTACTTCTTTTTTAAAACATGGATATGTTTTTTGGCTGGGGTCTATCTGCAATAACCATCATCAATTTAGCGTAGACATTTTTGTGTGGACAGAATACCGACACCAAGCAACCAGTATTCATCATCTATCTTCTATATAAATAAAATCGTAACGACCGTCTGTCTGTACGTTGACTATTTTGGCGAAATTTCCGTACAGTTATCCGTTTCAGGTGTAATAATGACCATCTGCATAATTTTTAGCTTTGGTGTCTGTCTATTTGTCTGTTTGTCTGTCCTTCTATAACTTGAAAACTACTGGATATATTTCCACCAAACTACATATTTATAATCCACCTGTCCTTGGGTAGGTTTTAATATAAAAATTGTTTCTAAATCCCTGAAATGATTGGGGGTTTATAGGAAACCGAAATCGTGACTTTGCATTCCCTCAAAATACACACAACCAAACTTAATGGAAATCTACCTGCCTAAATGGAAATTAATTTCTAAATTTTCTCATGTGCATCATTTCGATACCATGATTAATAAGGGGGATATCATTTACGGACCGTTTTTCGGTACAAGTCCCACCGGACTTAACGCAAGAGCGGGTGCGTGTAAAGCGTATTTCTTACAACTTGAAAACTACTGAAGAGATTTGAGCCAAACTTTATATTTAGCATCCACCTGTCCAAGGGTAAGTTTTATTGGTGTCTGTTTTTCTGTTTGTTTGTTTGTTTGTCTTCCTATAACTTGAAAACTACTGGATATATTTCCACCAAACTTCATATTTAGAATCCACCTGTCCTTGGGTACGTTTTAGGGCACAAACTGTTTCTAAATCCCTGAATTAACTGGGGGTTTATACGAAACCGAAATCGTGATTTTGCACTCCCTCAAAATTTACATAACCAAACTTAATGGAAATCTACCTGCCTAATGGAAATTAATTTTTAAACCTTTTTTTCTCATGTGCATCGTTTCGATACCAGGATTAATAAGGGGGATATCATTAACGGACCGTTTTTCGGTATAAGTCCCACCGGACGTAAAGCAAGAGCGGGTGCGCGTAAAGCGTATTTCCTACAAATTGAAAACTACTAAAGATATTTGAATCAAAATATAGGGTAGGTTTTAAGGTCAATAACATTTCAAATTCCCGGACTGGGGATTTATAGGGAACCGAAATGGTGATTTTACTCTCCCACAATATATACAGTACAAGACCAACCTGACTGGAATTCGACCAAACTTGATAGAAATCGTTTCTAATTTTTTTCTCATGTGCATTTCTTCGACAGGAGGATTAATAAGGGAGATATCATGAAAGGTCGGTTTCTCAGGCTAAGTCCAGCGGACATAGCCTAGCCCAAAAGGTGTTGTACGTGGAGCAGATTCCTTATCTTCTATAAACTTATACAAAAAATCGTAACGATCGTGTGTCTGTACATTGACTATTTTGGCGAAATTTCCGTACAGTTATCCGTTTCAGGTGTAGTATTCAGCATCTGCATATTTTTAGCTTTGTATCTGTCTGTTTGTCTATAACTCGAAAACTACTGGATATATTTCTACCAAAATTCATATTTAGAATCCACCTGTCCTTGGGTAGGTTTTAGGGCTAATAATGTTTCTAAATCCCTGAACTGACTGGGAGTTTATACGAAACCGAAAGCTTGATTTTGCACTCGCACAGAATATACACAACCAAACATTATGGAAATCTGCCTTAGTGGAAATCAATTTCTAAACCTTTTTTAACTCCTGTGCATCATTGCGATACGAGGATTAATAAGGAAGATACCATTAACGGACCGGTTTTCGGTACAAATCAATTTCTAAACATTTTTTATCTCCTGTGCATCATTGCGATACGAGGATTAATAAGGGAGATATCATTAACGGACCGGTTTTCGGTACAAGTCCCACCGGACTTAAGTCGAGGGCGGGTGCGTGTAAAGCGTATTTCTTATAACTTGAAAACTACTGGAGATATTTCAACCAAACTTCATATTTAGCATCCGCCTGTCGAGATGTAAGTTTTTAGGTCCTTACTATGTCAAATTCCCGGAACAGACTGGGGGGTGTATAGGGAACCGAAATAGTGATTTTAATCTCCCACAATATATACAAGACCAATCTGACTGGAAATCGACCAACCTTGATGGAAATCCATTTCTAATTTTTTTTCATGTACAATTTTTTCGATAGGAGGATTAATAATGGAGATATCATGAACGGTCTGTTTTGCAGCTTAAGCCCAGCGGACATGGCGCCCAAAATGTGTTTTACGTATAGCAGATTCCTTATCTACATAAATAAACTCGTAACGATCGTGTGTCTATACATTGCCCTTTTTGGCCAAATTTTCGTACAGCTATCCGTTTCAAGTGTAATAATGACAATCTGCAAATTTGTTAGCTATAGTTTCCTGATAGTCCTCATTTACCCCCCCCCCCCCCAATCACGATTGAGGCACAATCTGCCAGACGACTACAAAATTAAAATTTGGCGAAGTTACCTGTAATCGACGGTAAGCTTCCAAGATATTCAAATCATTATTTTCCCCGAAAAATATTTAGACAATTTTAATGACGTTGCAGACCTTCATTTCGAGGTATTCCGCAGCTAAGCAGTGAGTCGTATCACAAAACGGATGGCACAATCTCAGTTCAATTTGGAGTGATCTACAACTTTTGTCCTATGAAGGTTCGTCGTATCTCTATTCCTTATTATGTTACATTTGTCTCTATTTCTCGATTATACCTACATATTGCTCTTTGTACACGTATAATTCGTAGTTCGAATCACTTATACGAAAGGTAGAGTCATGTAATTCTACACGAGCAAGGGCCACCCAGTATCCATACGTGAGCCAAATTCTATGTTTGTACCTGTCATATTAGTACCCAAAAGTAATGCTATCGTAAGACCAGCCATTTAGACCGCTAAATGACGCGTCTTATAGTACAATCCGTTTCCCGATATGATGTATAGTTTAGCAGCAATTAATCTGTAAATGAAGGTTTGCAATATTATAAACATGCATATACACTGACTGAGCAAATGTCATGGGATAGCGGAGCACTGATGCGCAGGCGTGTGCCAGCGGCAGCTGTATAGGAGACCTTGTGAGCAGTGGCTGTGCATGTAACAGGTGTAACATGGAACGTCGTCGTGAGCTGACACCGAACGGGGTATGGCGGTCGGTGCCCGACGGATGGGAAATGCGATTTCGGAGTGGTGCGGGGATTCGGCTTCACACGATCAAACGTGTCCAGGGTGTATCGTGAATGGTTGAATGCGGGTGTCACCATCCACAACAGACGAACGACCGGCCGTCCAGCCACCCTCGATGACCGTGTCCGGCGACATCTGAGACGGATTGTCAGTAGTGACAGACGGGCAACCGTGCAACAAATCACGGCTCAATTCAACACAGGCCGTGCTAGACACGTCTCCCAGAGAACAATCCGTAGGAACATGGGTTCTATGGTGTATGGGAGTGGCGCCGCACACGGGTGCCACTGTTAACCCAACGTCATCGGGCACCACGACGCGCAATTGTCGCCAGTCACCAGGGATGGACACTGGAACAATGGCGTAACGTGATATGGTCGGACGAATCACGATTTCAACTGCACCATGCTGATGGGAGGCACCGTGTGTGTCGCAGAACACATGAAGCGATGGATCCCGCCTGCCTCGAAGGTGTGGTCCAGGGCGCTGGTGTCTCTGTTATGGTCTGGGGTGCATTTTCCAAGTATGGAATGGGCCCCCTAGTTGTTCTGGTACGCGGTATGTTGAGCTGCTCGGAGACCATCTCCACCCATTTTTGGCCTTCCAGCGCACAGACGGTTCTGCGGTGTTTCAAGATGATAACGCGCCGCCTCATCGCTCCCACGTCGCCCGGGAATGTTCCAGGAACATGCAGCGGAGGTCCAACGACTGCCATGGCCACCCAGGAGCCCCGATCCTATCGAGCATATTTGGGATGTCCTGGAACGCAGGCTCCGTGCCATGGATCCTGCACCCACGAACAGGCCAGCTTTGGCGGCCGTTCTGCAAACGATTTGGTGTCAGATGCGTCCAGAGGACTACCAGGGACTTGTCGACTGACTTTCACGGCGTCTCACTACAGTTCGCAGGGCCAGAGGAGGCCCCACACGCTATTAGGTGACTATCCCATGGCATTTGCTAAGTCAGTGTACATTGTATGCCGATCTGTATATATTCATTGAAATCGATTTGTAGCGATGTAGAAAGGGTATGTTTGCCATTATAATTAATATTTTACATCGATAGTGACTCTCAGCAGGAGGGCGCCTGCTATTGTAATCATTACTCCCCCCATGGACTTTGACTGGCAGTAGGAATGGGATCCTTTTCCAACTCCTTTATATCTAGCATTAGTAACGAGGGACTACCATTGTAAATATTAATTCACTTCTCGATTTGACTGCCAGAAGTCAAGGGAGCATGCCATATTTTCAAAACTTTCCTAATCGATTGTGACTAAAATGTGACTGGCATTAAGCATAGGGTACTGCTGTTATATTGGAAACTCACCAACTCGATGTGACTGTCATTCAGATAAGGGGCCTGTAATTATAATGATAACAGCACAACTCAATTTTGACTGGCAGTAGGGAAGGTGCCTGATTATATAATAAAAGCTCCTCAACTGTAATCTGTCTGGAAGTAGGAAAGGGCGCCTGCCATTGTAACGAAAACTGCCATAATCGACTGTGACCGCGCAGTAGGCAATGGAACCTCCAATTATAATGAATACGTTCTTACTCTATTGTGAATGGCGGTAGGCAAGTGAGCCTGCCATTATCATCACAACACCGCAACTCGCACTTTACACTGCAAAAACGTATGAGAACCTCTCCGTGCTGTTTCTGAATGACGCTAAGTGGCATGCAAATTAAAAAATCTCATTCACTGCATGTACAGTAATTTACTTCGATATCCGTATACAATGTAGAATACCGTAGCGAAGCACGGGTACATTTGCTAGTATATACTAAGTCTTTGTCGTATTCGTACGTTGATTCCGTGTGCCAGAACTATGACTTCTACAGGGACATTGTTTTATGTATTCGGGGTATTCTCACTCGCCCGATCGCCTGCGCTGCGAGCCTGTCTCCCGCCAAGCACTTTGCCGTAATGCGGCCAGCGCCTGTTTTCGCACAAGATTTCCTGTACTTTATGAAGGTATTATGTATATGCACACACTCAGTAATGAAAATGGCATTGGAACAACACACTGAGCACTAAACACGTGAACACTTGACTAAACTGAACCTTACGCTGATAAAGCTCTCAGCAGACTGCATAGGAGGGGAGCTTGTGGCGCCGAGAAGCGTATAACGCAAATTGCTCTGTATATATAGCAGGTAAAAAAAATGGCGCCGTGTTTTGAACAAATTTTGACTGCTTTTGACTGGCGTTTCGTTTAGGTCACAGAAAAGCAAAGACGACACCGATGGTATTAGAGGAGAATTTGGATATAAATATGTCTTATGGCTAGGGGTCGTCCCAAAATCTGTGTAATGTAACGCGATAAAATGTGTGACGGAAGTGTAACCAAAATAACCGCGCAGGCAGTGATGTAAGATACGGATCGATGGTCAGACAATGTTACCTAGCAACCGTGCAGGCTGGTTGCCATCTAAAATTAACAGCCGTTGATGGACGGCCGTAACCGGGAGACATATTTATGATCATTTTATTTTCGCAAAGGGAAAGTGGCTGTTTCTCATCAAACATACTGTATCTTGCCTTGCGAATAATGACGGCCATAAAAATGTGTGCTAAATCAGCGACCACTTTGTTGGACGTAGATCTTGATAGCTGAGGCTGTCTCCTGACATGCCATGGGACTGTTGTGTGCTGGATCAGCTGTTGTGTTGTAGGACGTAGATCATAATGCTACGTATTTCTTTCGATTTATCGGAACTCTCTTATCTCCCCTAAGGTGGAGTGAAAGGATGCACTATCTGTACCCCTTGCATGCCGTAAGAGGCTATTAAAAGGGGAACAAGCAAAGAATCTGTACTTGCTCTCTCGTCTTCTAAACCCAAAACTATACCCATGATTCTATGTTTTTTCCGTTTAGCGGAGAAATTGACATACATGTTTTATTATTTTTTTATTTATCGATAAGGCCACCTGTGGGCCACGTTTACACAATCTTCCTTCTATCACGCAGACTGATACCCTTCTCTTTACACTCTCACCAAAGATTCGTGAGTCTTTGACTTCTCCTTGCTCGTTCTTCCACCGAGATGTTCCGTGGCTTCGCGTGTTGCTCTTCAGACGCATCCCTCATTCCCGCAACCTTCTTCCTAAATGATGTCCTTTCTTTTATATCCTCCTCCTTGATACCTATTTCTGCCAAGTCATTGTACATCTGTGTAAGCCACCTCGTTTTTTTTTTTTCTTTCATTTTTTCTGCAGAAGAAGTATCCTGCTGGCCAATCTCTCAGGGTTCATTCTTTTGATATGCCCATAAAACGTCAGTCTATTATTATTATTATTATTATTATTATTATTATTATTAGACCAGAGCAAGAGGGATAGCGTCTCGGCGTCGTCTTAGCAAACTACTGTAAGACCCATACTAAGCTGTTTGTGCCAGAGAGTTTATTATTAAAATATTAAACGCCGGTCACAGGCAACATGTTTTCAGTGCCTCGAGATCCAGTTGGTGATTTGGAGTCCCACACCTGTGTTTAAAGCGCCTTGTTATGCACATGAAGAATGATTGTGTAATTCAAACATTTAATACTTGTCTGTCGTTTGCAGTATGGCTTTATATGAATGTAAATATTTAAGAAATAAATTTGCTGTCGTATTGTGATGTGATGTTTATGAATAGAGTATTATGCTAATGCGGCTTGAGCTCCAAGCTCCACGGTGATGAATGGAGCCTCACCCAGCATTGCTAGCCGCTTACTGATCTGGGAGAATTCTAGACCCCCCATACACAAGCCTGTGACCTGATGAAGGCTAGATTTGATGCCCAGTTCCCAACCTTAACCCTTAACTACTGTACTCGGCTCCCATATTAGAGACATTCACTCCCGGGTCTGGTCAAAGAGATCTAAACTTTAGAAAAGGTCATTTGTATTTTTTAATTTTTTTATTTTAGGCAGTGGCGGTTCGTCGTTTATTCAAATGGGTGTGCAACATTTCATACGCACGTTCTCTCTTTCGCCGATATTAAGCCATTAAGCATAGGCCTATTAGGCTACACCGCCACGCACAGCCCAATTAAATTCGCCCGCGAAGCGATCTCATTGGCAAACTTCAACAGCTGATGAAATGACAACGGCGCGCGATATCGAATTAAGTTTTTCAAGTTATTTATCAGTTTGACCAAACCTCTAACGCTCATACACCCGGTTCACGTTGTTTTCGACTATCTATATTATATAAAATAAGAGTTTTGTCTCTACATTGCTCAGAAATTCAAAAGAATGGTATTTCTGTATCGATCATGTCATCAGTAACAATGTCTGTCTGTCTGTCTGTCTGTCTGTCTGTCTGTCTGTCTGTCTGTCTGTCTGTCTGTCTGTCTGTCTGTCTGTCTGTCTGTCTGTCTGTCTGTACGTACGCGTATCACGAGAAATCGGCTGAAGAGAATTTAATAAACATCGGTATGTAAAGTCAGGGTATGAGACACTACAATGTAGGTTATAAATTATTTTACTCATAATGAGTGAAATGGTAAGCCGGCCCCGTGGTGTAGGGGTTGCGTGCCTGCCTCTTACCCGGAGGCCCCGGGTTCGATTCCCGGACAGGTCAGGGATTTTTACCTAGACCTGAGGGCTGGTTCGAGGTCTACTCAGCCTACGTGATTAGAATTAAGGAGCTATCTGACGGTGAGATAGCGGTCCCGGTCTAGAAAGCCAAGAATAACGGCCGAGAGGATTCGCCGTGCTGACCACACGACAGCTCGTAATCTGCAACTCTTCCGGTTCAGCAGCGGTCGTTTGGTAGGCCAAAGCCCCTCAAGGGCTGCAGTGCCGTGGGGTTTGGCTTGGTTTGGTTTGGAGTGAAATGGTAGTTTAGAGGAAGGGCTAAAATGTAATTCTCAAATATATTATTAGTGGTCCTATCGATAAATACTACATAACTGAAGTTATATAGAATTCAATTTCCGATCATTTATGTCTTGCACATGTTTACCGTACCGGCTATGATAACAGAGATACTCATGAATTTATATTTTTGTTGCTAAGTCCACATCAACGCCGAGCAACGAGAAAATGGGTAAACAGCATCTAATGAAAATCGGTATATAGAGTCGGGGAATAAGAAACGACAGTCTAAGCTATAAACAATTTTATTCACCCTGAATGAAATTGTAGTTCAGGGTAAGGCACCTATGTTATAGGTCTTATCGAAAAGTACTACATAACAAAAGTTATAGAGAATACAATATCCGATCATTTACGTCCTTTTAGCTGCCTCTGTGGATCAGTGGTAGAGTGTCGGCCTCCGGATCCCAAGATAGCGGGTTCAAACCTGGCAGAGGTAGTCGGATTTTTGAAGGGCGGAAAAAAGTCCATTCGACACTCCATGTCGTACGATGTCGGCATGTAAAAGATCTCTGGTGACACATTTGGTGTTTAGCCGACAAAATTCATTAAATCTCAGCCACAGACGCCCAAGAGAGTTTCGGTTTACTCGGTCTGCCGTCTAGTGGGCCTAGAGTAAAACGGAACGTCGAAATTGACGAGCAGACAGCCAGATGGCGTCAACTTGAAATGTCTGCACACGGTAGCTGAGGCCATACGATTATTATTATTATTATTATTATTATTATTATTATTATTATTATTATTATTATTATTATTATTATTATTATTATTATTATTATTATTTATGTTTTATTCAGTTTTACCGTACCGACTATGATAAGAGTGGTATTTCAGAGTCGGAAGAAAACTAAATGTGAAGGCCTACAATATCGAAAGCTCATAACATTGATCAACAATAACATTACATTGACTATCGTTTGTTGTGATGTGCTTTGTCTCTTATGCTGCCACTCAACTCCGATAGATGGGATTATTGCTGCGTACCGAGTATAACAGCCTGGCTGAATACTGGCGGGATTAGCTAACTTTCTTTTTAGCATGCCATTCCTCTGGTTCATACATTTTCTGATGCTGCTGGTACGTAGCACACTGGTTCATCATAGTATTCCAGCTATTCGATACCTACTCTGACGCGCTTGGAACTGATGATGATGATGATGTGTGTCGATTAAAGGAGCCTAACAGCTAGGTCATCGGCCCCTAATTGTACGAGGTGCAACGAAATGAAAATTAAAACTTAAAAATGTATCTACTAACTAGAATAAGTAACGAATGGTGATGAAAAAATTATCGTGGAACGAAAACAATCAGTGGATCCAATTCACAATGTCTTAGTTACTGGGATGATACGTGCTGTATCTTGCGTAGTGGGACTAATCACAGGCCACGTACGCTCATGGTGCTGCTCACATACTGCCACTAATCATAGAAAATGTAGACCCACGGTGTATCATACATTATGGCAACGCCCACAGACAACACAAACCCATAGTGTTCTAATGGCACTACTACTCTCGGGCAACGCACATCCATGGTTTTACTCACATAGTGGCACTAATCACGGGCGCCAGTCAAACCCATGGTGTTTCTCATTTAGTGGCACTAATCACAGGCAACCGTAGACCCATTGTGTTTCTCAGAAAGTGGCACTACTCATAGGTAACGCAGACCCATTCTGAACACAGTGGAACCGACCGGTGGAATGCACACGATGACCATTATCACAAACAACGTCCAGACCCGTAGTCTTCCGCGAATAATGGTACTGCTCCTACGTAACGCAGACCCATGGTGGTACTAATGACAGGTATTCTCATGGTTCTAATATCGTCACCGCTTGGTCGCCCCTTTTAGTATTCTCTTACGACAGGCGGGGAATACCGTGGGCGTATTCTTCGTCTGCGTCCCCCATCCACAGGGGTGAATCCTGGAACTAATAACATGGAACTGCATGCTGAGGCAATACTGATCAGTAAAGTGAGCGAGTCTCGTGATTACTGTGGTGTTACGAGAACTACCTGTCTTAATCCACAGCTGACAGTAGCAACATTTCCGCTATGTATTGCGAATGTTAATGATCCCTGTCCAACAGGTCCAAGATCCAGTCACATCTCTTCATAAATTCTTCTCCCACAGACTATTTGTTACACTGCAGATTGCATATAAATCCACTCTCTATACTTGGACGCTATGGTTCAGCGACAATTCGTAACAGGTTCAAAGCAGGACACAAGTGTGCAACGACTGCAGCAACAAACATTTCTTGTACACTGCGCTTTACTTAGTATTTCCAATTCAGTTCAACTAAAACAGTGTTCTCACGGATGACGGAGACAAGAGAAACATATCTAAATAATATGAACATCAGCAGCTGGTGGAGGCACACAACATCGAAACTCAAGTTCACAGGATCGATACCCGGCGCAATAAATAATAATAATATTATTATTTTTCCTGGGATACCGTGCCTCATAGAGGGATAAGAAGCATGTGGCTTGAATGGCTGGACAAGGAATTAACTACAGAAGACCTTAACACGATAGATTTTGAAATTTTATTTATTTCCTTTTTTTCTAGTTTAAAATTGAGAAATAGAAAATCTGAATGAATAACAATATTGATGAGCTCGTCAGCTCTAACAATAACAGGGACTTAGAAGTCCGAAAATCAGGTACAAATTTTCGATAATTAACAGTTTGGTTGGTTTACATAGAAAAGAGCGTTATTGCTCTTGACAGGGACTTAGAAGTCCGAAAATCAGGTACAAATTTTCGATAATTAACAGTTTGGTTGGTTTACATAGAAAAGAGCGCTATTGCTCTTGACAGGTACAGAATTTACAAGAGCACTATTTGTTCCGATCATTTACACTACATGGGAGTCTGTGTTCCGAAAGTACCATAGTCAAGCCCGCAGAGGGATCAATTTATTATGCCGCAAGTTCCACCTAACAACCTATCGGTTGTCCTCAATTAAAGTATTTACACACAGTTGCCCCGATGTGGGCTTATCTACTGCTCAACAGTTATAGGATTCATTGTTCCCAAAGGCAACTAACACCAGAAAAAATTTACACACAGAAATAAATGTACAGGGGCATAATTGCCCATACTAGTGGCCTTCTGACGAACAACTATGTCTATGAGGGAAGGAGAAAGAGGAAGTGGAGTGGGGACGATGACCTAGATGTTATAATCGTAATATTGAAAGATACATTCTGACAGTTCTTAGAGAGAGTACCGTTTACTGTCTGCCAGGGTGGGGAAAATGGAGTAGAGGGTATGGTTGCCACGGAAACGTGGGCGTTCCCAGTGCGGTGTTAAGCCTGCTGGACGGCTTATTTTAAAATCTGAACGAACAAGTAAGCCGAAAGCGAAGGGAAGGAGAAAGGAATGCAGGAATGTGGCAACACCGTGCCATGGCACAAGCAATGCTCCTGCCTCCAGCCCTGTCAAAACGCTTCTTTTAATATTGCGGATATAGTAACATGTCACCTCGCACTGTCACGAGTAAAAGAGGGGGAGAGAGAGAGAGAGACGTTCTACGTTTGACGAACAACTACGTCTATGAGGGAATGAGAAAGACGAAAGAGAGTGGGGATCGATGACCTAGCCCTTTTAAACAACAATTATTAAAGTCGCCATCAGAAAAAAAAAAACAGATACTCTACTCGAAGTTATTCAGTTCTAACGCTTAACGCTTCTAAAGCTTAATTTTCAGTAAAATAATTAAAATCGCCACTTTTCTAAAGATCTTTTGACTAAGAAATTTTGTCTAATTTTCCGAAATATTACTTTTAGATCTGGCAACATTGGAGTAAGGCAATGGCGTGGAACATATTCCGAACACATTTCCCCGAAAATTCAGTATTTACACCAAAGGCGGGCACAATTAGGCTTCCTGAGCAACGCTCCAGCTCAGGCAAGTAAAGGAGCAGGAAGGCAGAGTCCGGCAGTATTGCGTTAACATAATACTAGTATACTCAGCAGGTACATTGCTGTGGCTTTGCTTGCGCCTTGACTCCGCATAGTCTAGTCTTTACAGCACAAACTATTAGAAATCAGTTGCTCTCGACTCTTCCCGCGCTCATGCCCTTAACTCAAGGAGCGGGGCTCTCTCATTGCCCACCTATGATTTACAGTGTCAATATCGCCGTTCTCAGACGGTTTGCGTTGAAAGAAGAAGACCAATAATAATAATAATAATAATAATAATAATAATAATAATAATAATAATAATAATAATAATAATAATAATAATAATAATAATAATAATATGATGATGATGATGATGATGACGACACGAACTTTAATATTATTTCAAGCTTCAAATATCCGGTTTGAAAAAAATATTTGCACTACCACAATAGAACTAGCAGTGGTAGCAATATTGCCAATTAAGAGAGAATACGTTTAGACATTCTGAGAGAAGGGAGAAAGAGAAATATTGCTTCTCGGCGTCATTGCCAGTCAGGAACGGCGATGACAGGGAAATATAGACCACTACGTGCTGCGTACGTAGACCACAGAGTTTCGTGACAGCGGAACACAAACGAAGGAAAAGAAAACAGAGCTGGTGCCAAGAACAACAAGTACTTCGGCAACAGTAATAATTACGTGGGAAAATGGTTACTAGTTTCTATGAAGACCTTTCATTAGTATACAATGAGAGTATCTTTGTTGCATTTACTTTCTGTATATTTATGCCTTTTCGTACGCAAGAACTGTTATTTTATTTTCTTCACGTAAATCTAGCTTCTTCCATGTGACAGGCCGAGGTCTCCACCAGCAGACTGTAATGAAACACTGCTACCAATAGGAGATATGGAGAAGGCTTACATTAGACGCACAGTAACAACGAAAAAAGAAAAGTGCGTGGAAGAAATTGTCTGCGTGAGACGGCTGTCTTCCTGGCTGGTTAGAGCCGGTAGAGTGGGGGCCGAGTTGCGCAAAATGCCGCCAATAGCGGAGTGAGTTGTAGGAGAAAGCGAGACTGACCTTTCCGACACTTGATATCATTCACTCATTTGGTGAAAGCTGCAGTCGAGGTCGTTGCTGAATTATGTATACGTGAGGCAGAGAAGCTCAACATTCCCCCATCAGCAACAACTCGACCATGACGGGTTCAGTCCTGTATTGTCGGTGTCAGCCAACAATGGTCCCTAAGAAGAAGACGAATCGTATGGGCTCAGCTACTGTGTGCAAGTATTTTAATTTAACGCCATCTAGCTGCTTAATCTTCAATTTCGACATTCCGTTTTATTTTAGGCCTACTAGATGGCAGAGTAAAAAGAATCTCTCTCGGGCGTCTACGGCTGAGTTTTAATTAATTTTGTCCGGTAATCACCAAATATGTTACCAGAGGTGTTTTAAGCTGAGTCGCGCGAGTTTTTGCTTTTTTTAATTTTTTAAATGTTTTAAATGTTTTTAAAAATTCTTTAAAATTCACCAGAGATGTTCTGCATGCCGAAATCTTACGACATGGATTGTCGAATACAATCCTTTCTACCCTTCCAAAATCCGACTACCACTATATTGGATCTATAACCTACATTTTAATTTTCTCGTTGAATTAAGACCGGAATACACTAGAAACCATACCAAAAGAAAAAAAGCCATGAAAGTAATCTGCTTCAGCACTGGATATAAGAAGAAACAACATCACAAGGTAAACAATACACTATAGTGCATATATTACTATTTTTTTTTACTGCACAGATCCATGCATATTTTGCTGTTTTTAGTGCAAATGAATCCGCTCCCTAATTAGTACTAACCAACAGCTAATAAAATACAACTCACAACTATAATTAAAACAATAATATCGTGTAATAAAAGCACAAGCTTCGTCAATTTCAAAAGGACACTTGAGACACTTGTATTTGTCCATTTAATATATGAAAGGTTCCCTAAATGCCCAGGAAAAGCAGCCCGTGTGTTTCTCGACTCGTCTACCAGGAGATAAATCAGCACAAGACTTGGGCTTGGAGATATATCTTAATGAAGAAGCATGCCTTCGAAAATCACTCACCATCCTGACAGAACCGAGGCGATAACATCAGCAGAAACTTGCCTACCTGCGAAAAAAAGAAGAGAAAAAAAACATATTTGAGACGTGGAACATCTGATTATTAAAATGTATAACAGGCAAAATATTCAATACTCCCAACTAGAAGCAGAATACGACAAAATACAGGAAGTAGCCTTTTATTTTATCAGCACACGGATTATTACATGTTATTTATTTAGGCCTATTTATTTATTTATTTATTTATCTGTCTCTTTGAAAGTACACAGGCCGTTGGCCTAATACAGCCTTCTAAACACAACAATACTTATAATGCATACGGTATGTAAGTAAACACAAAATAATAAAATAAAAATAAGGAAGAAGAATGAAAAGAAGAAATTGCATATAGGGCAAAATAACGACCTTAAGTCCATCAAGGAAATTTCCATACTATGAAAATAAAGGAATTAAAACTGATACCGGTATAATTAAAGTAATAAGTGAATATAATAATAAATACCCTAACGAGCACTGATTATCAAAAAACGAGTATAACATCTGAATTTATTAATTAGAAACACAGCCTCTTAAGTATTCATTAATGATAGTGTGTGATTAAAATAAATATATTCCTGCAGCAAATGTGTTGCAAAAACGTAGCATTTCAATAAATTGTGAGTTCAAGTGATGAGATGTTCTGGATCTCTGAATGTGAAATACTGTGCTCTTGCGAGCTCTAAATTTTGGTACATGAAGGGAGATACAATTCAACAATCCTATGCAATAAAATTTATTGTTTACAGTTCTGTTTAACGTTTTTAACGAAATAATAATTCTTCTGTTTCGCAACGATGAGAGGTTAAAATTACTCCTTAAATATCGCGTTGATGTATCAAAAGGGCAAAAATGTCTTATTTGTTTTAATAATAATATTATTTGCTTTACGTCCCACTAACTACTTTTTAAGCTCTTCGGAGACGCCGAGGTGCCGGAATTTAGTCCCGCAGGAGTTCTTTAACGTGTTAGTAAATCTACCGACACGAGGCTGTCGTATTTGAGCACCCTCAAATATCACCGGACTTAGCCAGGATCGAACCTGCCAAGTTGGGGTTAGAAGGCAGCGCCTTAACCGTCTGAGCCACTCAGCCCGGCTCTTATTTGTTTTATAATACAGATAGCAGAAAGTATCCGTGGTTGACGGGCCGAATTGGCGATATCACCGAGTCCTGTTTGCACCCTTCGTCTGTAGGACCTACCAAGAACCGACCAAATACCCACCTGAAAAGAGCTCGGCCGGCTTTAACACAGAAGACCTGAATTGACATGCATATGTCTTATGGCTGGAGGTTATCCCGAAAATTTGTGTAAGGTGACGCGAGAAAATGTGTAACCGAAGTGACGTCGCATTAGTCGTTACCGTAGGCCTTGGTCGCCAAATATGCTGCGGCTGTGGATTTGTGTAGTGTGTGTTGAAAAAGAAAATGGTGTTTTTTAAATTTATTTTATTTAGAATTTGCTTTACGTCGCACCGGCACAGAGAGGTCTTATGGCGACGATGGGAGAGGAAAGGGCTAGGAGTGGGAAGAAAGCGGCCGTGGCCTTAATTAAGGTACAGCCCCAGCATTTGTCTGGTATGAAAATGGGAAACCACGGAAAACCATCTTCAGGGCTGCCGACAATGGGGTTCGAACCCGCTATCTCCCGGATGCAAGCTCGCAGCTGCGTGCTCCTAACCGCACGGCACATACATACATACATACATACAGACAGGCAGACAGACAGACAGACAGACAGACAGACAGACACCGACCTCGATAGCTGCAGTCGCTTAAGTGCGGCCAGTATCCAGTATTCGGGAGATAGTAGGTTCGAACCCCACTGTCGGCAGCCCTGAAGATGGTTTTCCGTGGTTTCCCATTTTCACACCAGGCAAATGCTGGGGCTGTACATTAATTAAGGCCACGGCCGCTTCCTTCCCACTCCTAGCCCTTCCCTGTCCCATCGTCGCCATAAGACCTATCTGTGTCGGTGCGACGTAAAGCAACTAGAAAAAAAAAAGACAGACAGACAGAAATTACGGAAAAGTAAAAAGTGCATTTCCTTGTCACTGTGGACATGACCGATACAGAAATACCATTCTTTTCAAATTCTGAACAATGTACAGACAAAACTCTTATTTTATATTTATTTATTTATTTATTTATTTATTTATTTATTTAAAGATA
Organism: Anabrus simplex; assembly: GCF_040414725.1. NCBI lineage: Eukaryota > Metazoa > Arthropoda > Insecta > Orthoptera > Tettigoniidae > Anabrus > Anabrus simplex. Next base: position 851,025,234 of record NC_090265.1, read on the forward strand.
TATCCATGATTATTAGCTTTTCGCGGAGGAAAAAGTTTGTTTCTCCTGGAAAACAATGCATATCGCCTATTTCTAGAATAGATTTTAAATACACGTGCCTGGCCGTCAGAGCTGTCCGGTGATAGGGCTAACCATTCTCCCATTATTTTGGTATTTAGCGGATATAACAAGCGCAAGTTCAGTAAATACCTGCATATTAATGGCTGCCATTTATAAAAGTGTAATTATTGAAAAATTGGAATAGGCTTGTATTTAAACTGAATATATCTGAGGAATCTCCATACCAGATTTCTGCTGAAGGTGCTCAAATACGTCAGCCTCGTGTCGGTAGATTTAATGGCACGTAAAAGAACTGCGGGACTAAATTCCGGCACCTCGGCGTCTCCGAAAACCGTAAATTTCAGATGTGTAGGTCCAGTAGGTTAGGCGTGATTGAGCGAGAAATGAAGACACACCATCTCATTTTATAGTCTCCTATGGCGCGATTTTAAAAAATAATTTAAACACCTTGGAACAAAATACAGCAGACTGTATCCGACGTTTAATTTCACACCTTTTATGATCAATTCATTCAAAACTGAGTTACCATTATCGCCTTGGTCTCCCCCTACTTCTCTTACCCTCCAAGATCCAGTCCATTATTCTCCAAGGCAACCTATCCTTTTCCAATCGTCTCACATGACCCCACCAGCTAAGCTTCATTCATCGATTTTATTCCTACTCAGCCTTCCCTTCCTTATTTCAAGTACCTTCCTGTCATTCTTCTCATCCATTAGTGCCAACAATCATTCTCGCCACTTTCATAATCTGTTATTTCTAACTTATGAATAACATATCCTCAGTCCACCGAACTCTCACTCCCGTACAGCAAAGTCGGTCTGCAAACAAACCCGTGTAAATACAGTTTCGTCTGATAGTCCGGCAGTCGTTTGTTTGTCACATGGGTATATAAAAAGATAAGCAAACATCTGTAACGTTTTTAACAGTGGCGGCGCGTGACTTTCGTCACTGGGGGTTCAACAGAAGGAAGAATTCTTGTGTCGCCGCTCCCCCCCCCCCCAACCCACCGCCCCCACATACTACCACTCCGACTTTGGTCCAAGTCCCTTCGCTTTCATCACTCACAAAAATAAACAGGGAAAACAAAACATCCTGTTGGTAATTTCGCACCCACACATCCACTCGATTCTTTTGCATAGGGCCTATATCCATTCTGAATTTACGCACGATTTCTTTACTTTTAATCTGCATCGTTATATCAAGACCAAGCAGTGGGCGGCCGGCATTCTTAATCTCAAGTTTGCGCTCAAGAGAGAGAAGAAAATTTTGTCTTTCTAGGTATCTGGACACTGTTCATACTCATTTTGTAGCTCCTGACCTTTCCCGAGCACAAAGATTGTGGACGCAACCACAATGCACAAAAACACACACACGGACATAAGATTGTAACTTCTTTATGTTCTAAAAATTAAGTTTCTGTACGACACAATAGTACACTGACACGCTTGCACAACGTACAATAATATAAGGAATTATGATAAATACTGCAAAGTTTTATAAACACTAGTATCACATTTGAAAAACAGAAGGAAACTTTAGGGATGTGTGTTCGCACTGTTGACAACGTTGGTAACTTAATTTTACGAACTCGTGTGGGCTAGGCAGTTAGCATTTTCATTGGTATTATCTTCCCGCTATCTTTTGCATCAATGATTTTTAAGTTAAGTTTCTCTCCAAGAAGTAATTACTCCAAAGAACGCAAATGAATAGATGTTCAATTTGGGACAAAATATCAATCGGAATTTGGCAGTTTAATGTGACTTTTGGTAGTAATGATGCTTTCCAACACTAGTGTTAACTATATGTACTATTCTTTGCTGCCGTAGGTAAATTCCTGTAAGGGATGGCAGGCATGTACTAGTTTTCTAACCCCAACAACACGACTCGCGATTACGAAGACGGGTGAGAGAGAGTGGCATATTGCGCATGCGTAAATCACGGATATTCGTTACTGCGATATCCTGGTCTTGTCTACGTGTTGGTCGGCATCTCCCCACACCCCACCTCACTCTTCGCCGAGGTACGGACGGCGATGTGGCCTTGCATGGGGGGTGCATTCCAGACGAGTATCCAGCCAGGACTTCGCGCGGCTCGCTTGAATTGAAAGTCAGTACGAGCATATTACGGATAGATGAGCTTAGAGAAGATTTCGAGATTGACAAGGCAGTTGTGAAAATTAAGTAGTTAAGTACAATGTGATATAAACTGGAGGTTCATTGCTCCATTGCGCTATACCAGAAACCGCCACTGGTTTTTAGTAACTTTTAGTAACATTTTTTTATGAATAACCGGGGTTATTTTAAATCTTACAGGTATGAGTTTACCATCATTATTTTTCAAATCGGCCCAATGTTAATGTACTAAGATTAAAATTTGAAAAACCTATAGCGTTTTAAAGTGATAACTTAAAATATAACGGAAGTCGTACAATTTAATATAATTTCTCCCAGACTTTTGAACCACTTGGAAGCTTTTAGCACTCTTGAGATTGCCTGGTTAGAAATTGTTATTTATTTATTTATTTATTTATTTATTTATTTATTTATTTATTTATTTATTTATTTATTCAGTGGCGAAGTTAGGGATCCAGGCTCATTCTTACACCTAACCACATTGTGTTTACAATCTAAAGTAAAAAATTAAAAATAATTAAACCGGTTAAAAATAAAATACAATGAACAGAAATAAAATGAATTTATATAAATAAGAAGCTAAATTGATATTTAAAAACTGGCATAATTAAGTTGAATTCAAGACTTAAATTAAACATCAAATACGAGATCAATTATGAATATTGTTTGGTGTAGGAAACATCTACACAGGCCCACGTACTTTCACCACGCTTCGCAAACTATAGACCATCAATATGTCAGCTATCGCCTTCATATCAATTAACTTAAGCCATTGCTCACGTAACCATGGTAACTGGTCTGGGAGAAAGCAATTACTCGATTTTTTGTATTGAACCATCCAATACTGAGACTAGTAAACGTAGAAAATAAAAAGCCATCCAAATTAGTGGCGTCCTAATATCAGAAGATTACGGCAAGAGGCACTCGGTGACTTTTCAACAGCTACAGTATCATAAATCGAACAGTACAGAACAAGAAATTCCAATACGGTGCCTACCAACTATTAATAGGACAACAACGCCTCGTCAGCTTCAGGAATCACCAGTTGACTTTCAGTAGAGCTATTGCCAGTCAGAGTCAAACGCTAATAACAACTGTTCTGTGAGAGCAGGAGCCTATACTGTTAATTTACGATTTAACCTAACCCCTCATTACGAACCGTGCATGAAACCCCAGAATTCCTGAACAATTAGAGTGTTTATTACGTAGATTGAAAGGGGCTTCTTCATGACAAGAAACACTCTTCATAAATCATCTCTTTACAAACACTTCATGGCCTTACAATAACACGCAAGCATGACTCGGCAGATCTACCAAGCTTGGAGACTTCAACGCAGCAAGGAGAAAAGCTGTAACAGACATATTTGAATGCAGATTGGTATAGGAATGCAAGGTACTGAGACACATTATAGTCTCTGAACATTTGCCTAAGTGGTTCATTTCCTGGTAACAACAACCTTCATAGGTAACATTCAGTCATGTATCTTCCTATTGCTTCGCCCCATTCAATTATGGCAATTATGAAAACACCGTTCTCCTCGGCCTGACACAATTTATTCCTATATAAATCGCACACACCTATGGATACAGGAAAGAATGCACCAACGGAAAGAATGCACCTACGGTATCCCCCATCTGTCGTAAAAGATGACTCCTCAGGGTGTCACAACTTGCGAGCGTAGATTATGGCATCGCTTCCACAAACTTGTACTGTACCAGGTTCCTACCTTTTAACTTTCCTACTGGACCTTCATTGGTCATCTCTTGTTCTCTTCCAACTCTGACGGCATTAGGTTTGCGAGACATACGAAGTCTCTCACTTAAACGGCCTTCTCGTGGACCATCAAAGACTGTCTCCTAATTTTAGAAGGTGAAGTACAGATACTTTACATTATGATCGTAGAATTTCTCATTTAAACAGAATCAAATTCTCATCCTGTGAATTCATTCCGGAAAAAATGTGTTTTATCCGTCGCTTGCAGTCTACTAACTGTAGTTTTATACGGTGCGTAATGCAGAAGATTATAAACGAAATAGTATAGACGAAGAAAAATACGAAAGAGAAATAGCAACTGTTCAATGCAGAGAACATCAATCAAGTCCCTATCATAACAAAGCAAAATTGCCTCTGTACAGGGTAACACGGTCAGTGGTGGTGGTGGTGGTGGTGGTGATTATTATTTTAAGAGAACGTACAACTAGGCAACCATCCTCTATATAACACTAATCAGAGAGAGAAAAAAGGTAGGGGTCCGGCACTTCGGAAACTGAAGGTATCGGCCAAAGAAAGACAAGGACCACGAAGGACGTGAAAATGAAAGACTCCGCATCCCTCGAATGTTCTAAAAGCGTCGGGGTCGGAAAAGAACAAGAGATGACCAAGGGAGATCGGATGGGACAGATGAAATTGAAGAGCCTCTCACAAGTAAGTGGAAGCAATCCAAGAATAGCTAAAGGCCCTGTGGTCACCAACCCACGCTCCCAAGTTGAGAGCCCCCGGGTCCCCTTTTAGTCCTCTCTTACGACAGGCAGGGGATACCGTGGGTGTTATTCTGTTGCCCCCACCCACAGAATTCATGAACGTCCCTGGAAGAGCGGAAGACACAAGCTCCGACTATCCATTACAGTGGTACTACTTTGAGTGGTTAGCTCTAAATCCGAAGCAAAGTCATTTTCGTATAGGACACGAAGGCCCCTAGCAGGTTGGAAGTTACTCGCTTCCACTACCAGTAACCCCGACACTAAGGGAAATATTTTGAAAAATTCTATACCCGAACCACTTTACGGTACATGAAAGATTCTGGAGGATTGGAAATACATTGTTGAAGTATACGTAACTACCATACTAAGCTGGGCAGAACGATTAAAACCTATGCCCAGGAACATGTGTACCCAAGAATTAACCTGGCGATTCTTTATGTAGTAGGCAGAATTAACTCCGCAGGCAAGTGTGTCCTCGGAAATAATAATAATAATAATAATAATAATAATAATAATAATAATAATAATAATAATAATAATAATAATAATAATAATAATAATAATAATAATAATAATAATAATAATAATAATCACGTTTCAAATTACTTAACTTCCTTATGGGCAATAGACCTCACGTCCTTCCCGGTGAACGACCTCAGACTTGATAGTCCCTTTTAATAGAAAACCAGTTGGCTTTCGTACAATTGTAGCAGTAACGGTATCTATTGGAGATGAGTGACAACACAAGAGACAGAGCACTCCTCAATCAACAATAGTAAATCAGTGCAGTGTCTTTGCTGAATAGTTCCAGGGTCTGAGGACATCGTAGGCCGTCACACTCTGTGTTCGTAAGTGTGTTTAAACGTGTCCGTTATTGTACAGGCTGTACTATTGTGTGTACTGTAACTGTACATCCTTCAGCATAAGATTGGTGTCACGAAATGCTTGGCTTCATCTTCCGACCCGATTTAACGGAGAAAAGGCCGAAGGAAGTAGTAGTAGTAGAAGGAGAAGAAGGATGAGGAGGAGAAGAAGAAGAAGAAGAAGAAGAAGGAAGCTATTAGAACAACGTACAATCCTAGCATTTTCTGAAGTATATGCAAGACATCGGGAGGAAACCTCACTCGGCAGCTACATCACAAAATATTATTATTATTATTATTATTATTATTATTATTATTATTATTATTATTATTATTATTGTTACCGTGTTTTGGTGGTAGTTATGCATGAAAGAAGGTGCTGGGTGGTGAAGGGGTCTCAAGCTACTAAAGTGAAATTAATTTTAAAATTTAACAAGGTTATATTTTCTTTTCAAAATTAGGTAACAACAAATAGAACAGGTACTTAGTAGCCGAAACACGATTGACAAATACATTTACATAGGTACCCCATTTGGGGCTTCAAAAAGTCAGAAACATAATTCTTGAGCCATGAGCCCAACCTTACAATGAACACCATACAACAAAGGGGCCGAAAACCCCCAAACATGCCAGAAACACCGGCTTCCAATTACATCCAAAAGCCTCCTTGAGGCAGAAACACAATTTTCAAAAGGGCAACTTCCCCTTAAAATACAAGCCTATCATAGGCCACTCCGAACTCCACCTTTAAGCCGTCCTCAAAGGACATATACACAGGGGCAAAATACCCAATCTACTGAGGTCTGTTAAATGACAAGAAAGTTAATACGTGACCTCTAAAATCCCAATTTGAGAGGAGGCGAACTTGCACTCCTAATACACTTTGTCTTTAAGACCTATTTTGGCTCTAAGGCCACTGATGCAAGGGCTAATCCCATACTACAGAGGTGACTTAAGAAACTACTAACTTACATTACTGAAGAATAGGTTGCGAAAAATAAGTTCACCTCAAACAATGTGAGTGGGAGCTCGAGAGGGTTAACACTCTCTATCCCAGTATGTCGCTTTACAAGAGAATAGAAGAAAAGAGAAGTTACATTTTAGGAAAAGGTTACATAGGGGAACGCTTAGAACCTGTCCCGAACGTTAAACTGCTGAGCTGGCAAAGAAAAAAAATTTATTAATCGGCCATTACCTTATTGTTGACCGCTGCCGAGGAAAGAGGCGCTTCCCGCCTCCTGCTATGTACTTAATACACTGAAAGATGGAACAGAAGTGCCCGGAGACCCTAAAATCAGCAGTTTAAATACTCTCGCAGAAAGTTCTAGGCGTTAGGGGAAAGAAAACACCCTCCCACAAAGATTTTATTGGGTAGGACCCCGCAACAGATTCAAGTTGGGGAAAGATACACCAGATTGGTCAGAAATTAATTGAAAAAATTCGTGATTGGATACATTCAAAACAAGGGGAAGAAAGGGGTAAATATTGCCAACTTAAACAATGACAGAAAGAAATTTAACAAAGAACAAACTCCTGAAATTAAATTTTCTCCAACAAAATAGTTCTTTGACTCCGCACTAGGGTGCACTATTGTTGATCTTCAGTAGTGTCCTCTAGAAGAGAAAGTTCACACTTCTTAATACAAGCAAGACAACAGTACGTCGAAAATGACACAGTTCACAAACTCAAAAATTTCCAGGTAGTGACATCTTCTGAGAAATTTGGAAATTAAGACCGTAGATAAAGTTCAGACTTCCTCCAGAAGAGGAGTTTCAACTGACGCAACTTTTAAATAAACGGTGTGGAGGTGTACCGCCCGGTACAATTATTATTATTATTATTATTATTATTATTATTATTATTATTATTATTATTATTATTATATCTGTGAATAAACCCATTAGCACTACGCCAAGTACTTAGAGACGTGCGTATGACTTCCTTTGTGTCCATATTTCCATCATTCTCTTACTGAGGGCTTTCTTTCTGTTTTCAGAATAGGTCGTTCCAGTCTTCTTCTTTGATGTTTCCTCTTGGTCAACTTGCTATTTGCGAATTTTGAATCTGAAGATTACCCGGTTTTGTGTAATTCCTGCCTGTTTCAAATCGGTTTTGAGTTCGCCAATCAATTTAATTGTTTCTGTTTTGGCTTTACTCTCGTTTTAGTATAATTCGACTATTTGTTTAGTTCCCGGTCTAGAAAACCAAGAATAACGGCCAAGAGGATTCGTTGTGCTGACCACACGACACCTCGTAATCTGCAGGCCTTCGGGCTGAGCAGCGGTCGCTTGGTAGGCCAAGGCCCTTCAAGGGCTTGGTGCCATGGGGGGATTTGTTTAGTAAGTTTGTCTGGATGCATTCTTTTAATACGTTTTCTAATGTCACTGTCAATATTTGCATACTGTTTGATTTCCTCTCTGCTTCCGAGTCGGTATTGTCCGTCGGCGAGTTTTGGGCCTGGAATATTTCCTATGATTTTGCGTTTCTTTCTTTTTTCTTTTTTCAAAGTTTTCAATGTCTGCTTTCCTTTTCCAAATCAGTGTTTCTGAACCATAAAGAGATTATGGTTTAATGATTGTATTCTAAAGAGATACATTTTTGTTGTAGATATTTTGGGTTAGTCGGCAAGCAGGTTCCATCTTTTGGCATCTAATTTCACTGGCTTTTCTTTCGAGTCCATTTTCCTCAATTGTTTCACCAAGTTATTATTATTATTATTATTATTATTATTATTATTATTATTATTATTATTATTATTATTATTATTATTATTATTATTATTATTATTAAAAGTATCAGAAATGGTTTTCAGTTGATTTATCAGTAATGGCTCGTACAACCAGAAAATCAACTAAACAAAAAGTACAATGTTCGAAATATTTTTCTGCAACTATTGTTACATTTACTAGGGGAGCGTGCTTGCCTCTTACCCGGAAACCTCGGGTTCCATTCCTGGTCAGGTCAAGGATCTTTATTTGGATCTGAGAGCTGCTTCGAGGTCCACTCAGCCTGAACAACTGAGAAGACCTGAGGAACTCTCTGCCGCTGATTTAACGGACCTGGTCTAAAATGCCAAGAACAACGGACGAGGGGACTCGTTACACGGACCAAGCGTTACCTCGCAATCTGCAGGTCGAGAGGGTGAACTGTGATCGCTTGCTAGTCCACTGGGAAGATAGAGAGAGAGAGAGAGAGAGGGATGGGGGGGGGGGGTTAAATAATTTTTTTCAAGAGTGAACCGTTGTTGGAATAGAGTTTGTACAAAAAAAAAAAAAAACACATAAGAGGCTCGTCTGCTAAATAATCGTGCAATAATCACTCCAGGAGATTTGGCATGATACACCCACAAATAAACAACAAATTAACCGAAGGTAGAACTGATATATGTTTCACTGATTGGGGAAAAGTGTTTGACAGAATGAACTGGTGTACTCTGATGAAGATACTGAAAGATAATGGTATAGATTGGAAAGACAGAAGATTGATAAGAGAGTTGTATAAGAATCGAGATGTGATAGATTAGAAGAATATAAAAGAGAAGAAATGGGTATCGGAAGAGGAGTGAGACAGGGATGTTGCATGTTACCGGCCCTGTTTAATATATGTCCCGAAAACCTGTTACAGAAGGCCCTGGAAAAAGCAAGGGGCGTTGCAGTGGGTGTAGAACCAATAAAGACCATAAAATACGCAGACGATGCGGCATTAACGGAATCCGAAAAAGATCTGCAAGACATGTTGGAAAATACTGAAAAAGTGGGCAAATAGTTCAAAATGAAGATCAACATTGGCAAGACTAAGTTGATGAATCGTCGCCATAAGACCTATCTGTGTCGGTGCGACGTAAAGCCCCTAGCAAAAAAAAAAAAGTTGATGAGAATAGGAAAGAAGGAAACTGCTGTTAATAAAAAAACTTAGAGGGAAAGAAAATGGAACAAGTAGAGTTATTCTGATATTTAGGAGTACGTTAACATGGAATAGAAGCTCTACAAAAGAAACAAGAAGCAGAATATATATGGGAAAAGAAGCTTTCGGAAAGGTGAGAGGTCTTTTGATGTCTGAGGTAAACCATATTAAACTAAGAAAAAGTTCGCGAAGTGTAACTTAGTGTGGAGTGTGGTGTCATACATAGCTGAAACATGGACATTAATAAAGCTACAAAGTACTTGGAAAGTTTTGAAGTCTGGTTGTGGAAAAGATTTGCTAGTTGCTTTACGTCGCACCGACACAGACAGGTCTCATGGCGACGATGGGATAGGAATGGGAAGGAGGCGGCCGTGGCCTTATTAAAGGTACAGCCCCAGCATTTTCATGGTGTGAAAATGGGGAAACCACGGAAGGTTGTGGAAAAGAATGGACAAAGTGAAGTGGACAAAGTGAGAAATGATGAAGTGCTAAGAAGAGTAGGGGAAAAGAGACATTTGATGTAAGCGATAAGAGGAAAATATCCTGGTTGGGTCACATACTATGCAGAATTGTCTCCAATAGAGAATGATGGAGGGAAAATTAGATGAAAGAAGAGGAAGAAGAAAGTTTGGAGTGTTAAAAGACGTCAAGCAAGGTAGAAGCTATGAACAAATGAAACAAGATGCTCACGACGAGAATCATGAAGGATGTCCCGTTGAGACCTGTCTCAAGACAGATTCTCAAAAGAAGAACATCATTCTCCTCGTCTAAAACGAAGTATTAGGCTGTTTCAAAATGTAACGTAGAGACAGGCATGCAGATTAACATTAACCTCTGGGAAGTAAAGTTATTGAACCCTCGAGTTTGAAGACAGGCCAGGACTACCTCACGAACTCTGTTCTGAGGTTGAATCAGGTGTGTGCACTGAAAAGCAGAAACAATTTTCAATACAATCCCACTGTAGATAACTATCGCATTGATTTACAACTATTTGTGACGGGCGATGCCATTCACAGGGCGTTCCCGTAATTATAGTGGCAAGGAAACATTCGCGACAGGAAAGTTATGGGACCGGCTTGGACCCCGCCCCCATAATAACCCTTTAACAAGCATCCCTGAAAAATATTAGAGATTGACAAGTGATAGAGAAAACATTCAACCGAATTCTATCGTTTTGATACATATCAGATGTTCGCAGAAGCAATATATATTTCAATAACTGAAACCCTGGTGTTTCACAATGCTTGAATATTTGAATTTTCATCAGTCATCAAAAGGTTCTTGACTGCTTTTGGGTGAGCCATAACCTGGGTGACCGTTGTAGCCTACAAAACAATTTGAAACATGAAGGTGTAACCAATTATCTCACCTCACACCGATAAACAGGCAAACATACTCCATCAAAGCGCAGTCGTCCGAATAAATAACAAGAGTTAACTCGTCATACTACTGTATACACCCCTTTCTAAACAGAACGCACCTTGGGGAAAGTGAAAGTGATTATAGGTACCACAGAGCACGAATTATTTTTACCGGCCGAGTTGGCCGTGCGGTTAGGAGCACGCAGTTGTGAGCTCGCATCCGGGAGATATTGGGTTCGACCCCCCCCCCCCACTGTTGACAGCCCCGAAAATGGTTTTCCGTGGTTTCCCATTTTCACACCAGGCAAATGCTGGGGCTGTACCTTAATTAAGACCACGGCCGCTTCCTTCCCATTCCTAGGCCCTTCCTATCCCATCGTCGCCATAAGACCTATCTGTGTAGGTGCGACGCAAAGCAACTAGCAAAATATATATATACCGTATATATTCAGAGAGCTGGCAGGGCAGTATGAAGGTTGGATGCCTTTTCTGACGCCAAACGTTGATGAAGTATGTATTCACAATTGCGTGTTTATGTGGTGGTTGGTAGTGCGATATGTTGTTGGATGTGGACGCAGACAAGTGTATTATGAGTTATGACGTACACAAACCACCTAGTCTCCGAGTCAAAATAATTAACCATACGCAACCATACTCGGAATCAACTCAAGTCCTAAGCGGTCCCTTTGATGTTATATAAAAGCCATTACCCCCAGGTTCAGGACGAGAACCGAGATTCAGAAGGGGAAAAGTTCATACGCAGGATATTTTCTACAGTTCTTCATTTGACTACCTATATAACATCATAGGGACCGCTTAGGACTTGAGTTGACACCGACTATAAAATCCTCGGCTCCCCACCTCGAACTTCAGTTGCGCTGGTCATGATGGTCTCATGTTTGTATCTTACTTCTGAGTGATTGGGGAGATTTTTATTTTGTTGCAATAATTCATTAAAGCCTGATTCGTCCATTCGCAAATTCCTTTCAAAAGTAAGTATCTTCAAGCGACAGTTCTTCAGTTAACCTAACAGTTGCCACCTGCTTTTGGCGTGTTAGCATCAACTTTCGTGTTCAAATTCGTTCGGTTTGATACTTCATTCACCCGTCTTAATTCTCTCTGATCAGCTCTCAACGAAGGAGCTCCACTTCACCCATCTGCATCAGACGCTTTCTATGAACTGAGAAAAGCATGCTTTCTGGGTGCTAAACGTACAAGATCGTGTACACAGTGAACAGCGAAGCACACTTTTAAAGCATCAGCCTTACTGTGCAATCCCTGTTCTTTGTCCTATGACCAACCGAGTGGTTGTGGCACGTTGGGAGGTAAGCAGAGGTGCTGGAACCAGTGGCAGGATTAAGACCTCTGAGTTGATACATATCACGAAGTTTGTTGTGGGCACCAAACTGGTTTCCAAATTATGTCGCTTGCTATCAAACGTGTTATCATCTCGTCATGCTGTCCACTTCCATCACTGTCACTTGGGCTATGTTGTACTAGGTCACCGAGAGTAGCTCCTGGACAGGAGACGGTCCGCATTTACCACTCCATCATTGCTACTTCATGAGTACAGCCCGGAGTTTTACGTTATATAAAAATGCGAAATATGTGCATAATAATTTAGTAAATATCAGAGTAATATGTAGACCTAATATCCTTAAAACCGGGCGATTTGGCCGTGCGGTTAGGGGCGCACAGCTCTGAGCTTGCATTCGGGAGATTAAGGGTTCGAGCCCCACTGTCGGCAGCCCCCAAGATGGTTTTCCGTGTTTTCCCATTTTCACACCAGACAAATGCTGAGGCTGTACCTAAATTAAGGCCACGGCCGCTTCCTTCCCACTCCTAGGCCTTTCCTATTCTATCGTCGCCGTAGGACCTATCTGTGTCGGTGCGACGTAAAACCAATTGCAAAAAAAAAGTGTATAAAATACATATCTAAATATCTACTATTCATAAAATATGCAGTAGTATTATTACACAAAATTTACAAAAAAAAAAAAAAAAAAAATACTTGGGGTTATATGAGACAATTTTTTTTTTTTTTTTTGTGACAAAGTCATCGTTGTTGCTTTAGATCATTTATACAGTCTACTGTTTTCTAATTTTGACAGTATTAAATAAACAAATTAAAAAGCAAAGCAAAGTCATCTCCGTACAGGCCATGAAGGCCCTGGGAGTGGTGGAAGGTAAAGGCTTCTACTATTCGCAACCTCGGCACTTGATGGGGTAGAGTGGTTAGCTCTACGCCCGGCCGCCTTTGCCCCCAGGAATTAACCTGGTACTCATTTTTGGTGTAGGCTGAGTGAATCTCAGGGCCATATGCACCTCCGGAAGTGGAAATCTCATTTCTTAAATTTTACGACTTCCTGACGGGGATTCGAACCCACGTCCTTCCGGGCGAACCGAGTACGCCTTTACTGCATCGGCCAGGCAGCCCCTATAAACAAATTAAAGGCGTAATTAAAGTACTTCAAATATTTAAAAATAATGTTATGCATTTTAAATCGCGGAGTATAGGCTATTACACAATGTATTGTTGTAGCTAATTTCCAGTTGCCTTCATGCCCTGAAAATGAAACAAATAAAATATGTTATTAAATTAAGTTGATATAGTATCCGTCCTCAAACCCCTATTAAGTAACACAAATTGTACGATAACCTTTTCATCGTGTTGCGCAGTGTGTCTCCAAGTATTCCTTGTTTCCCTTTGTGATGTTCTGGAGCTGATCCGATAAAATTCTCTTGTAGGCTGAGAAGGACCGTTCTTCATCGCAGGAAGTCACCGATACATATTGTCCGACTCGTTGGCCGAATGGTCAGCGTACTGGCCTTCGGTTCAGAGGGTCCCGGGTTCGATTCCCGGCCGGGTCGGGGATTTTAACCTTCATTGGTTAATTCCAATGGCTCGGGGGCTGGGTGTTTGTGCTGTCCCCAACATCCCTGCAACTCACACACCACACATAACACTATCCTCCACCACAATAACACGCAGTTACCTACACATTGCAGATGCCGCCCACCCTCATCGGAGGGTCTGCCTTACAAGGGCTGCACTCGGCTAGAAATAGCCACACGAAATTAGTATAACGATACATATTTATTTTATTTTGAAAGATAAAAACTAGCTGGGTGGAATATCTTCCGGGGACTCTTCTTGCTCAAAAATATTGATCTTGCAAACATAGAGCGCTTAAATAACCTAGATTTCGTTTTAAAACTGTCAACAATTCTGAGCAATGAAAGGCACCTAGGCATCCTAGATTTTGAGAAAGAATTAGCACTGTTATACGCAACTGAGGCCCTCGGACGTACTGTTAGAAATCCTAATTTTAAAGGAATTGTAAAGCCAACTTCAGCAATTGAAACATATTCTAGAGATAAAATTCGCCATTTCTTGTTTCGTTGAGGCCCCTTGGACCACATGGTTCCCAACTCTGGTGAACTTTCTTCTTAGCCCAATATTCCTTCATCTTTGACTGTGGATTGCTTTCCTTTCCTGAGTCCACTTCACTCCCACCCCAGGACGCAATGTTTCAGCTGTCAGTGACTAGAGAGCGTCAGATGTTCTGATGAGCATTCTAAATCCCTGTTGAATATATCCATGGGATCAATTATTTTACTAGAGACCGGGCGAGTTGGCCGTACGGTTAGGGGCGCGCAGCTGTGAGCTTGCACCCGGGAGATAGTGGGTTCGAACCCCACTGTCGGCAGCCCTGAAGGTAGTTTTCTGTGGTTTCCCATTTTCACACCAGGCAAATGCTGGGGCTGAACCTCAGTTAAGGCCACGGCCGCTTCCTTCCCACTCCAGGCCTTTCCTATCCCATCGTCGTCATAAGACCTATCTGTGTCGGTGCAACGTAAAGCAAGTTGTAAAAATTTTTACTGAAAATTAAACGAGCTGACAATTTTGTTTTAATAATTGCCTAGATATGTATAAAAATGTTTCGTTCTTCAAATAATATGTAAAGATATGTAATATTACTAAGAATATGTAAAAAAAAAAGTACATAAAATGAAGCACAGGTATAACCACATCAGAACCACAATTCGACATTTTCAGTTGGCTACAAGTAAAGGAATGGAATATGTAATTCGTAATTACATAAGTATCCGGGCCCTATTCATGAGTATAGTCGCAACGTCAGCCGGCATCCTGGCAGGCGCACCCTCAAAGGTCGAAGTGATGCAGATAGGCTTCTTCAAAACAAGTGTTTCTTCCTCGTACATTTCCTCCTCCACAATGACTTTAGTGTACCCTAGTATCTCAAGCAGTACAGACATATTTTCTTTTTAGTGCTTTTATCAGACTCTGTGCTCTGGGGGTAGCAAGCCTGAATGTCACACTACGTCCCGGGCTTGATTTCCGGCCAGGTCAGGGATTTTCACCTGGATCAGAAAGCTCAGGCGCTTTCTTACGATAAGATAACGACCCCAGACAAGAAATCCAAAAATAACGACCGAGACGATTCGTCGCACTGACCACGCATCATCTCGTAATCTGCAGGCCTTCGTGTTGGGCAGCAATTGCTTGGTAGGTCAAGGTTCAACAGGGCTCAACGGTGCTTTTTTACAACAAATATGAGGAAAATAAGCGGTCAACGACCAATTTAGCAACTTCATGCTACTAGAAACTCAGATGTACGGGTGCTGTTGACAGCGTGTGTCCTGACGTTGTCGTATAGCGACACGAAGCCTGTTGATAGAAGTCCAGCTCGTTTTCTGAGAATTGCTACGAGCAAACACACCTGTGTGTCACAGAAACTGGCAGCATTCACTGTCGCTCCCCATCTGAACCATACTCCCTACAGCCCGGAACTAGCACCGAACGATTTCCATCTCTTCGGAACTGAAGAACACCTGGATGCTAAGTGATTAAACAGCGATATGGCCGTTCAGCATTCTGTCATGACGTGGTTTCAGGAACTGGGCCCAGATTTCCTCAATACCCCAGTAATAATAATAATAATAATAATAATAATAATAATAATAATAATAATAATAATAATAATAATAATCGTATGGCCTCAGCTACCGTGTACAGACATTTCAATTTGACGCCATCTGGCTTTTTGCTCGTCAATTACGACGTTCCATTTTACTCCAGGCCTACTAGATGGCAGACCGAGTAAACCGAAACTCTCTTGGGCGCCTATGGCTGAGATTTAAAGAATTTTGTCGGGCAAATATCAAGTGTGTCACCAGAGATCTTTTACATGCCGACATCGTTAAGACATGGAATGTCGAATGGACTTGTTTCCGCCCTTCAAAAATCCTACTACCTCTGATGGGTTTGAACCCGCTATCTTGAGATACGGAGACCGATACTACCACTGATCCACACAGGCAGTGTATCTCTGGAACAAGTCTTGGACAAGAATGGTGACTATTTTTAATAGTAATGCGTAGCAGTGCTCTACTACAGTGTATCTTTATATCAGCCTGTAAATTAAAGTTTCTGTGTATGAGCTCTTGTTATCCCATTTTGTGAAGCGCCTTTGTAAATGATAGACAGTATGGGAGCTGCTCAAGCAAGGATGGTGCTGAATACCATGAGATGCTGCGATCATCGGCCGCGAAGAAAACTAAACAAGTAGTGTCGAGCAAGCCGTGTGTTATGGAGACAGCATTGTACTGCCCGAACGGAGAATAACACATGATAAAATAACAAAAAGAGAATACAAGGGAATGATATGGTGGCTGGTGGGAGTTTATAAAAATAAGGCATTTAAAGGAAGTTATAGATGTTTATTGTGCGAGAAAGAGTTAGGAAATGCACATTTCTTGAGACACTGTGAAAGTACAAGAGCATTACAGGTTAAATATTTGGAAACAGAAGAGAGAGATAAAATAGAGAGACAATCTGAACATTATACTATCGTCTAAGTAATGAACAGGAAATAGAGAAAGCCAGGGAAACTACCGACATTACTGATCATTGTAAAAAGCCTGTGGGAGAAAAAAGTGAAAGTGGCGAATGAGGGTATGGTACATGCAGTTGAAGTTGCGAATAATTAGGGACTTTGGCAAGTTGAAAACAATGGAATCAGCTAGAGTACACATCAAACCAAACCCCACGACACTTAACGCCCTTGAAAGGGCCTTGGCCTGCCCAGCGACCGCTGCTGAGCCCGAAGGCCTGCAGACTACGAGGGGTCGTGTGGTCAACACGACGCATCCTCTCGGCCGTTATTCTGGGCTTTCGAGACCGAGGCCGCCATCTCACCGTCAGATAGCTCCTCAATTACAATCACGTAGGCTGAGTGGACCTCTAACCAGCCCTCAGGTCGAGAGAAAAATCCCTGACCTGACCGGAAATTGAACCCAGGGCTTTCGGGCGAGAGGCAGGCACGCTACCCCTAGACCACGGGGCCAGCAAGAGTATACATGGTTCATATTATTACAGGACAGTTAAACTACACATATTCTATAGAAATGCACACTAATGTTTCAGGACGAACCAAGCCTCGGCTCTCCTGCCTCGGATAACCAAAGTTGGAAGACAGAGACTCCGAACTGATCTTGTACATTAAAAAAAGTTATAAGTATGTCATATCTGAGTAGAAATAATTACGGAAAATTGTTAATTGCTTGAGTATCATCTCTGTATGGGGTAGAACCCAGCAACTGAGAGTACTGATATCTGAAGTACAACTAGTGCGCCTGGATGTCATGAAATGTGCTATTCATAGGGCCAGTCGGTGGTGGTGGTGATTATAGTTTTAAGAGGAAGTACAACTAGGCAACCATCCTCTATTAACACTAATCGTAGAGAAAAAATGGAAGGGATCCGACACTTCGAAAAATGAATGTATCGGCCAAGGAGACTAAGGCCACAAAGAGCGTGAAAATGAAACTCTCTAGCCTTCAGAACCTAACAGCGTTGGGGTCGGAACAGAACAAGAGTTGATCAAAGGAGGTCAGACAAGATAGGTAAGCGTGAGGAGCCAGGTACAAGTAAGTGGAAACAATGCCAGGACTCACCTAAGGTCACCAACTCACACTCCCAAGTTGAGAGCCCGTGGGGCCCATTTTAGTCGCCTCTTAACGGCAGGTAGAGGCTACCGTGAGTGTTATTCTACCACCTCCACCCACAGGGGATCTGTTAAATAAAGTGTGTGTCTGAACTCCTGTTATCGCATTTTGTGGATTGCATGATGTCTTCCGAATCCGAACAATGCGCAGTAGGCCTAATGCTGACGTACGCAGACAGACTGCCCATCCTACCCCTCGGGAGTTGGCATGACGTCTCTAGCACAGCTGCAGTATCCAGCAGCTGATAGTACTGATATTAGAAGCACAACCAATCCTCCTGGATGTTATGAAAGGTGCTACACATAGGGTTATAGTCGTGTTGCAGTAGAACAATCTGTCCCAGTGAAGAAATCAATGGCAAACTCCTCATCAAGACTTGTACGTCTCATTATGGTTCAGCCATAGCTTTTTGCGGTTTCTCTACGACTGCATAACATCTGGTTGGTGCTATTTGAGGATCCAACCAGCCTCCGGCTTGAAGACATGAGACAGATAGATAAACAGACAGCATTACTGTAAAAACTGTCCTGAGCGGAAACCCAAGAGACCGGAAAATGTTCCCGCTGTATGCAGGATTACGTTTCATAAAGGTGATTAAAAAATAAAAAAACCGAGCTCGATAGCTGCAGTCGCTTAATTGCGGCCAGTATCCAGTATTCGGGAGATCGTGGGTTCGAGCCCCACTGTCGGCAGCCCTGAAGATGGTTTTCCGTGGTTTCCCATTTTTTACACCAGGCAAATGCTGGTGCTGTACCTAATTAAGGCCACGGCCGCTTCCTTCCCACTCCTAGCTCCTTCCTGTCCCATCGTCGCCATAAGACCTGTCTGTGTCGGTGCGACGTAAAGCAAGTTGCAAAAAAAGAAAATAATAAAAAAAAATAATAAGTACATACCTCCGTTAGATAATCCAGCAGTACAGTTATATATGATGATGTGTGGAAGTAGATACAATAATGACACTAATCACATACTTATATACAGTAGTTCATCAGCACTAACACAAATCTGTTATTGCCTAGAACTTCCTCACAGTGCACAGTAGTACAGTACATACACTTACTTACAAATAACATGTTTTATACAAATAACACCAATACTAATACTGTACAGTACTGTCTTTTACTTCTTCCAGTAATCCAGAATTGTACGCTGGACATAACTTTCCCTGCTAGCACGGTTCTCAATAAAAATGCGGGCATGGCACATAACGTCGAACAATTTCGGGTCTTTTTCGCTAGGGAATAAGACAATATCTTTTACGGCCGACTGGACATGACGTTAGGACTTCACTTTACACAAACCATATTCTTAATCGACTTCGTCACGTCATTAGCGCCATAAATTTCTGTTTTCCTTTCTTCTTGGTGCTGATGAGTGACGAACTCTTCGATGTTTTCTAAAGCCGCCTCCGTCTCAACTACTAGATCAATGGTCATGTGATCTGCGTTAACTGTTCGAGAGTTTGTTGTAGCACATCAGTATTTCCGCTTATGACGGTTCCTTCGTCAAGGTGTGAGACTAACTTGGCTTTGTGAAAGCAATGGCGTACCGTATTTGGCGACACTCCTTTCATGCTTCTGCGATCCAAATTACAACATCGAGCACGGAGACTGATATTATTTTCCTGGCCGAATGCTTTCTCGGCCGTCTTAGATCCGTTCGAAATACACGTGTTCTGAAAAAAGGGTTAGGAAAGAAATTTACTTATATTTTCCTTTAGAGTAGCAAAGTTTTCTTCCCTTGCCGCGTCAGACAGGTTCCGCTAAATACATAAATAGTAAAATAATTCACGGGACTGGGAACAATTTTCGATATGGACAGTTTTCCGGTTCATATAGGTTCCACTAAAGGCAGGTTTTACTGTATGCACATTCTTGCCACCACTTGCGGAAGGTACAGGATACCGTACATGTATTCAAACACCACCCACTCATCCACACACACGGGGAGGATACGACATTACGAGGACAAAACCAAACAACAAAACACGTAACCATAGCGCCATCGATCATAAGAGGGAAAGAAGTGGTCGGCATATGCTGTTTAGCACAGGGCATAAATAAACCGCTTTAGCTTGTCAAGAGCCTGTGTATTAATACGTTAATACATGTGAGGTTCGCGCACTTCTGTCACTGGCAATGTTCTCTCTCTTTTTGCCAACCAGCTCAAAACACTGTCGTAAATCAAAGCCAGACCTGCCTGCACGCGTTGGTGAGCTTTTTGTGTTAGGCTATATGTGCTAAATGCATTAACAGTCTGTATCTATAACAAGTAGAGTAAAAAGCCCTTGTAATAAGCCAACTGCAATGCCGCAGTATAACTGCAGTGAGACTGAAGCGAAATATTGCTTGGTTAATTTGATGCTGACGGAAACAATTCGTGGAAGTTTGGGATTAAACAGAAAGAAATGCTGCAAAAGTTTAGATTACAGTTGAGACTGATGGTAGTGGCGACTGACGTTTTACGGGGATGTGAAATTAGATAACAATGTTGGTCAGTTAATCACAAAAAAATTACTATTTTTTTCATCTACACAGGCGCATCGAATCATGGATATGTTTTTGGGCTTAGAAAACGAAATAATTTCTATAGGTTAAATGTCATGTTGTCGGAAAATTTATGACTCTACGAAAGACTGTTATTTATGAGACCATTATCCAGCGCAAGCACAGCGCTTTAGTATCTCTTTCTTCTAAATTCTTGGTGTTACCAACCCGGCGCACAAAAAAGAAAACATAAACGATGACAGACAGTGAATAACATATCCACGCCATTTTGATGGACGGAGTCACGGCAGTGCTGCAAAGAAATAACTATGCCATTACGAGAACATAAAATAGGACGTGCTATTGGTCAGGGTGCATGATTTTATGTCCCAAAAAATTATCTTCCTTACGCAGTGTTCCGAATTGTAATGGTAATGTTTTCTCGTCAAAATTATTCGCCATTGCTTTTTTTACAGCCTCTTTTTATGGGTCTACTAATAGGCCTACGTCCAACATCAACATCTTCCAAAAACATGTATTTCCGTCCACCGAAATGGCACGTTCTTCCATCCATATGACGTACAGTGGTTGCCTGGTTACGGTGTCGCTTTTCTGTCCACGCAAATTTTAAATTTCAGATAGAACCCGTTCCGGCTCCATTGCTGAATGGTTAGTGTGCTGGCCTTTGATTACAGGGGTCTCGGGTTCGATTCCCGGCAGGGTTTGGAATTTTAACCATAATTGGTTAATTCCGCTGGCACGGGGGCTGGGTGCATGTGTCGTTTTCATCATCAATCATCTTCATCACGATCCAAAGGTCGCCTACGGACGTCAGTTCAAAAGACTTGCACATCTGGCAAGCCGAACTTGTACTCGGACACTCCCGGCACTTAAAGCCATACGCCATTTCATTTCATTTCATTTTAGATAGACCCCCCCCCCCCCAACGCACCCAAAAACATAACCACGTTAAAAAGGAAGACACTAAGCCTATGGAGGATTGAAGAAAAGGTCCACGCAAGGAGTGAAAATGAATACTGTGAGGGTTGGAAGACAAAAGTACCGTCGGGGTCAGAAGACAAAAAAAGAGTTGATCGAGGGAGGTCGTATAGAAAGATGAAAGTGAGGAGTCTGGCTCAAGTGTAATCAATGCCACACTCAGCTGGGGGTTCCCCAATCGCCACAATACGGGAACCACTCGGGAGTTGTTACATTTAGCTCCTTCTAACAAGTGGTGGTTGTGGCTATTTGGAGAGGAAGTACAATAGGCCGTCATTCCCTCTTAACCTTAACATAACAGGACAAAGAACAGGTCCAATCCTTCGAGAAATTAAGATATACTACAACAAAATGTTCTCATTCCCTGCCTTCATGGGTATGGCGAGCTTTCTAGGGGGTGAAGCCCTTTCTCAGGCCAGGAAATGTGTTGTGGTGATTTGGGGGCGCGGAGAAGGTGAGAGGGCAGTGGCCGTGACCTATAAAATGAACAGTCCTAGCATTCGCCTTAGTGAGGAGAACGGGAAATCATTCTCAGGACATGTGACGGTGGGACCAACCCACCGTCTCCCGACAGTGTAGCTGTAAAGTCAAGGTAAAAATATGAGCAAAAGAAAGCGAAGAGGAGAGTGAAAATGAAAGACTCGTTAGGTTTTGCAAATCTAATACCGAAGGAAGCCAGAAAATAACAAGAACTGATAAAAAAAATAGAAGTTATATCATGTGACTTCGATTACACGTAACACTGGATATCCTACGATATCAAAGGTCACGTAGACCTATAAGCTTGCTTTTGCAAGCGGTCACAATCGAACCACGCCCCTCGTTGTCTGCGGGCGACCTCTCCTCATTTGCCTGGTGAACGAAGTCAAGGCAACAAGGATACTCAAGTGTTGGCTGACAAGGTAGTCACTGTGTTTATAAACAGATCTGTAGGTGAGAATCTCCCGATCACTTAGTGCCAAGCAGCAAGACTTAAAAAACCATCGACGCAACACAGACACTACGGAAATGAACAATTTTCAACAGCCTAACTTAGTATTTTTCTTTCATGACTCATCAACTTCGCCTACTGTTCCACTCAGAGTTGCTCCTCATGTTATTATATTTTAATTAAGTTGTTTATTTTGTGGTTCTGTTACCATGCGTTTTCTTTTTCACGTAGTTTATATATTTCTTTATTCAAAATTAGTTTTGGCAGACTGAAGAACCTAACAGTTATAAATTAACTGAGCCGAAATTGAAAAAAATCGTTTCAGATACCACAAAAAAAGAGAGAGATTTTATTCATAGAAAAGGGAAATTTTCCTAGGACTTTACGTCACTGCTCAGCTTTGTTTTCGCGCCGTTTATTGTTGTAAGAATTAAACACGTGGATTTTTAAAGAGAAGTGAGAGCCTCCGTTGCTCAGGCTGCAGTGCGCCGGCCTCTCACCGCTGGGTTCCGTGGTTCAATCCCGATCACTCCATGTGAGATTTGTGCTGGACAAAGTGGAGGCGGGACAGGTTTTTCTCCGGGTACTCCGGTTTTCCCTGACATATTTCATTCCAGCAACACTCTCCAGTATCATTTCATTTCATTTGTCATTCATTAATCATTCCCCCAGAGGAGTGCGACAGGCGTCGGCAGCTGGCACAATTCCTATCCTCGCCGCTAGATGGAGACTTCATTCATTCCATTCCTGACCCGGTCGAATGACTGGAAACATGCTGTGGATAGTCATTTGCACCGTGTCAGTATCATTATTAGTTGTTTGCAGAATTGAAAAGACGAAGATTTGTGGAAATAGAACAGGTAAAGTACTTAGAAAAACACCGACACGTTGACAAAGAAGTTCGGATCAATCGAGTGTTTAGAGACAAAAGCCGGACTTACAACCGGAATTGTAATGAAAATGTATAAGACGTAGGACTGGATGTGCGGTTGTTCTTTGGATAACCTAATATTTTATTTTCCGTGCATTTTCAGTGGGGAAGACAGGTGGATTGAAAGTGGTTTAAAACAAATGAAATATTATTCTGAAACGAAGACTAAGAAGCATGGTTTATCTACGGATCACTTACAAAAACGAATTAGCGGTTAGGAGAGAAATTCGCTCCAACTAAAAATAGGAGGATTGGATTGGTCCGCATGAAGTAAAGTGAAAAGGTACGTTTTCGTTTTAAAGCATGATTTTTTCAAATTTTAAGAAACTCGTAGACCTAGAGAAGGCATATGACAGATTACCGAGGGAAAATATGTTTGCCGTACTGGAAGATTATGAGATTAAGGAGAGATCATTAAAAGCAATCAAAGGCATCCAAGTTGACAATTGAGCTGCGGTGTGAATTGATGGTAGAATGAGTTCGTGATTTAAGGTCCTTACAGGGGTTCGACACGACTGTAATCTTTCACCTTTGTTTTCATAGTTTACATGAATCATCCACTGAAAGGTATAAAGTGGCAGGGAGGGATTCAGTTAGGTGAAAACGCAGCATGCAGTCTGGCCTATGCTGACGACTTAGTCTTAATGGCAGATTGTGTTGAAAATCTTGGAACTTGAAAATAAGTGCAATGAGTATGATATGAAAATGAGCCTTTCCTACATTAAAGTGATGTCAGTAGGGAAGAAACCTAAGAGAATTGAATTTCAAGTTGGGAATACAAAACTGGGAAAGGCAGATAATTTCAAGTATTTAGGATGTGTATTCTACCAGGGTGGAAGTATTGTGATATTGAATCAGGGTACAGCAAAGTCAATACAGTGATTTCGCAGTTGCGATCAACAGTATTCTGTAAGAATGAAGTAAGAATGAGGTCTGTAAGAATGAATTAAGAAGTAAGAATGAGGTCTGTTTACATACCAACTTTGCTTTACGGCAGTGAATGATGTCTTACTCATAAGTTAGAAGTAACAGACATGAAAATAGCGAGAATGTCACTGGTACAACCAGGAGGGAACAATGGCAAGAGGGTACTCGCAACAAGGAAACAGAGGCTTGGTGGTGGAGTCATGTGAAGGGAATGGAGGAGGGTAGAATACCTAAGAAAATAATGGACTCGGTCATGGAGGGCAAGAGAAGTAGAGGGAGACCAATTTCAAGTATTTAGGATGTGTATTCTACCAGGGTGGAAGTATTGTGATATTGAATCAGGGTACAGACTCAGTTTCTAATGATTTAAAGATAAGAGGTGTGGAACTAAACGATGCCACAGAAAACCGTATTGCTTTTATGACAACAGTGTTGCTATATCGAACGTCTCTGCTCAACACCATTACGGGAAAATGGCGGCACATAAATTTGTGGAATTCAGTATTTACGTTCAAGATAAAAAACGTAAGAAATTAAGCTGCAAATTACTTTTATGAACTAAAGGGGACGGGGGATTTAGAGGGGCTATTTTTGGTTTGTACAGAATGAGAGATAAATTAAGGCACAGAAAAAACCTCAGCATCGAAGTGTAAGGCACATTGGAGAGAAAATAGACAAATAATATTTTTTATGGGCTCGGGGGGGTGAGGGGTGCATTTAATTGCATTTAATAAATTTCACCAGGCAACGCGGGGTACCACTGTGCTGTCGTATCATAACGTTCTCAGCCATAACGCAAACAAATCACTGTATTAATGTTAAAAGAAAGAAATCACACACATAGGCTTATCGCCTAACTCTCACTCAAAACAAGGCAAGTACGCACTGATTTAAAAACACACACGAAACAAATATTGCAGATGATTTCACTACTGAAGTGAGCTCCCGGCGCGGCAGTTCAACAGAGTGAGGGACTACACAATGCTTGTACCAGTCGGAGGGCTAAAATCCTCAACGGAACCGCTGTGCGGAATCTATCTGAGACTTGAGGCATGGACACAGAAGAAGGAAAATGAAGGCAACGAAGCGATGGCTCTTCCCGCCATTTTGCTTCCTCCCTACGAATGTATTATGAAAAAAGGAAATGTTATGTACTTTTTTTTTTTTTTTTTTTTTGCTATTTGCTTTACGTCGCACCGACACAGATAGGTCTTATGGCGACGATGGGATAGGAAGGGGCTAGGAATGGGAAGGTAGCGGCCGTGGCCTTAACCCTCCGTTAGGCGCGCGGGCTACAGGTGTAGCCCAGTCATTTTGTTTTCGCCCTCACTCCTAGGCTCGCTGGCCGTAGAAGGGGAGACTATCAGTACCCTCCTTCGTCACGCTGTTCTCCGGATTTACTGTGCTCTGGCACTGTTTACTGAAGTTGTCTTTCCACAATCTCACATCAAAGTCGGTTGGGCTACAACTGTGGCCCGCGCGCCTATCCGTGTTATGGCGAGCAGTGATCGCATCCAAGTGACATCTACTGGTTTTAAAATGAACTAAATTCTCCAAAAATATGAAATTGTTAACTATTCTTTATTTCAACAATGCAAATACCATAGCAATACTGTTTTATTGTTTAGAATGTTGAGCGGACTACTTTCGTCATTCGAACATTTTGGTGCTAAAGGCCGTTTCCCGTCCGCCTCTGGTGTTGTGGTTAGTGTGATTAGCTACCACCCCCGGAGGCCCAGGTTCGATTCCCGGCTCTGCCACGAAATTTGAAAAGTGATACGAGGGCTGGAACGGGTCCACTCAGCCTCGGGAGGTCAACGGAGTAGAGGTGAGTTCGATCCCCACCTCAGCCATCCTGGAAGTGGTTTTCCGTAGTTTCCCACTTCTCCTCAAGGCAAATGCCGCGATGGTACCTAACTTAAGGCAACGGCCGCTTCATTCCCTCTTCCTTGTTTATCCCTTCCAATCACCCCCATCCCCCACCAAGGCCCCTGTTCAGCATAGCAGGTGAGGCCGCCTGGGTGAGGTACTGGTCATCCTCCCCAGTTGTATCCCCCGACCTGGAGTCTGAAGCTCCAGGACACTGCCCTTGAGGTGATAGAGGTGGGATCCCTCGCTGAGTCCGAGGGAAAAGCCAACCCTGGAAGGTAAACAGATTAAGAAAGAAAGAAAGAAAGAAAGAAAGAAAGAAAGAAAGAAGGCCGTTTCCCGTGTTATTGTTGTCTATGTGGTGTTGGGTAGTTTCTAAAACCATAAATTTTCATCAATATTAATTTCAATAAATGTATCTACAAAATATACGAGTTTGATGAAAGTATGCATTCATAATGATGAAACCCGGAGCCTTAAACTTGGATTAAATTTCAATCACGCCAATTCTGAAAATACACCACTTTGGTTTATTTACTTTTAAGAAATTTCAAACGGTGAAGTTTTTTAAATTTTGTAAAAACAATGCTCAGAATAGTCCAAAGATTGATATAAAATATGTTTCTAAATTTTAAGCTTGAAGGATAATTAAATACCGTTGAAATATATTGTGGGCTACAAGGGTAGCCCACGCGCCTATCTGTGTAACAAAATATGGCGCGCCTGATGGAGGGTTAATGAAGGCATAGCCTCAGCATTTGTCTGGTGTGAAAATGAGAAACCACGGAAAACCATCTTCAGGGTTGCCGACAGTGGGGTTCGAACCCACTATCTCTCGGATGCGAGCTCACAGCTGCGCGCCCCTAACCGCATGGTCAACTCGCCCGGTGTGTAGTTATTTTAATAACTCACGGGCAAAAATGCCTCGTCCGTTTTTATCTATCTTTCAGAATGCATTACAAAGCACAGTATCATATCCCTTAATCACGATAAATTATGGGTGTCTCAGAGGGGGTGTGTTCACTCCTTGTAGGTCCATAAGACTAATACTGTTTTCTTAACGTGGAATGAGCTATAGTTACAAATAGAGGATTGTAGCGTCATTGTAGACTGAACACTGAAAGACATAACAGTCTATGATGGATATGTATGTATGTATGTATGTATGTATGTATGTATGTATGTATGTATGTATGTATGTATGTATGTATGTATGTATGTATGTATGTATGTAAGAAACTCTTTCAGGTCTTGATTTCAATGCAGCAATCTCAACATGCGGCCTTCTTATCCCACCTCCCTCTGAGTCGTGCGGGTTACGTGAGAGATGCCATCAACTGTTCAGTTTGTCATGCCTGGTCCAGACCAAAAAGTAAAACGGTCGTGTCATGCCCGTCATGTAAACACTAGTCTTACCTCAAGCCCTGCTGGAGGCTTGTATGTGTGTGTTTATAGTCAGACACTTCCTTTGTGCTGTGCCCTTGACCAGTCACTATTAATCAGTTCCAAGAAACCTCCTGAAGCAGGTAGAAAAAGTTGGCAAAGCTACCGGCAACACAATGGCAAGAACTGGCTAAATTCATTCCCAGACGCCTGCAGTATTTCTCAATTAGTACTGTTTGTACATAATACTGTAAT
This sequence comes from Anabrus simplex, assembly GCF_040414725.1. Classification (NCBI taxonomy): domain Eukaryota; kingdom Metazoa; phylum Arthropoda; class Insecta; order Orthoptera; family Tettigoniidae; genus Anabrus; species Anabrus simplex. The sequence goes on from NC_090265.1 coordinate 851,052,847, forward strand.
GATGTATAAATATACAACCACGGCGCGGGGTTTTTACCGTCCCTTGTTTACTCTGCTACAGCAGTGGTTCCCAAACTGGGGGGCGCGAGAGTTACAAGGGTCGCACACGCAATCAGAAGAATAAAGAAACAGGTCACCCGATGAATAGAGTTCTTGGAACGTCATAACCTAATTACAAATAGGCCTACCGAGATTTGTGGTAAGTGCGGACACAACGTGTAAATGAGTTCGAAAGGAAAACTCAATTTTTTTATGTGCCGTTGCCGTCTTGAAGGCTGGAAAGAATATGAGTGGTATGAGAGTGCTGTGTAGTGACCGGTTTAAGAAATGGAATCTTTATCCCAATGTTAGGTAAGAAGTGTAACAAAATCCTTCTCACTGCTAAAGCAAGGAATGAACACTGCCTATACCATCCACTGCAATCGGCTTTTCAAGTAAGAGACCAACGTGTTATAATCGACTGTAAACTGAGCCTCTCTGCTCATAGTGAGTCAACAAAATGCAGAGCTATGCGTAGTCTAGGCATTCTTTACAGTTTCACTGAAATGTACTGATATTAACGTCTTAAAATTATACTTTGTCTCCTATATTCTACCCATTATTGACTTATGTTTCTCTATTTGATCCTCATCTATCACAAACATATCTCAATTAAATAGTATAACTTTTCCACTTTGAATGACTCGCAATCCAGTTTTTAACTAAATCTAACATACATAACCTGGAATAACCTGGAATTCGCAATATATAGGCAGGCCTAAGATGAATTCTCGATTATAGCTTATATCTTGTACGGTACACGATTGGGTGACTTTTTAATAAAGAATTGAGGAACACTGCCTTATTTTTTACTGAAATATACAATGTGTAGGCTGTAATTTGTTTTCTTATTCAATAACAATATTGGGCTTCTTTCTTCGTTTCTGCTCAATAGCGGACATAATTTATGCAAATTATTTGCAAACCCAGAATAGAATCAAAAACTTCTTTACATTTCGATATTGGCGGCAGCACGTAATCATTTGTTTTCCGTGCGTTTGCATGAAAAATTTAAGGTTGAAACTCAGACTGAAACGAAAAAGTTTTGGTAAACCGAGATAATAAATTCTGCGGTGAATACGGAAGTGACCGTTATCAGAGATAATGACATTATCCGAATTTTGGAAATCTAAGATAAGAACAAAAGTAACTGGCGTTGGTGAATACAAGCCTTAGACACGCATTAAACTCCCCCGATGAACGAGGACACAGCTCCAAGGCTTTTTGACAGACTTCCCCAGCACCCCGCGGTTAGCTCGCGCCCATGAATACAGGTACAAGCGGGATGACAACACTTCGCGTAAAATAAATTACGTGTCAGATACGTCGCACTTTGTGCGACAGCGCGATATTAGTGAGCAAATACTTCATTTTAGAGACCTGCTCTACAGCAAGGTCATGCCCTCATCCCAGTGAAAGACAAATGAGCTGCGCATAACGGCTATCATTAGTCTTCTCTAACTTCAACAGCTCTCTTCAGTGCTCTCTTTATACAGGTCACTAATACCCAGAGTTGGAAAGTAACTCAATAAAAGTTATAAAATTATGTACTTATAACCTGTGCTTTTTTGTGGCGGTACGCAACGGTACGCAGTATTGACACCTTTTTCTCGAAAGAAAAGTCCACAGTTCTAGCCCCTCAGGCAAGCAACTCAATGTTGAAAATATCCTAGGGATATGAGCTATGACTTTTAAGCAAATGAAAAATAATGAATTATGACAACATATTCTTTGTTTATTCCTAAACATTACAATCCTTTTCTTAATCATTGTTATCCGGACGATTAGAATAGCAGTTTGCCTTTTTCTACCACTACGAGCGCTAATGTAAATCAATGCAGAGTTTCACTTAAACCCTTATAACTACACTCGGTGTGGACATTTTTCAAAACATCAAAAAACGCCTGAGGGTACTGAATCAAGGAGCACGTTACAGAAATAATTATTTAAATAAGTTAAATTGGCAAGAGCTTAAGTGAAACTCTGCATTGACTCGCATTAGCGCATGTAGTGGTATATAAAGGCAAACCGCTAATCCAATCGACCGGATAACGATGATTAAGAAAAGGATTGTATTTTTTTTGGAATTAAAAAAAGAATATGTTCTCATAATTCATTATATTTTATTTGCCTTACAGTCGTAGCTCATATCCTCTGCATGTTTTCAACATTGAGTTGCTTGCCTGAAGGGCTACAACTGTGAATTGTTGGCTACTGAAATACAATAGAATAGGAGGTTGGGTTTCTCACCCTTCAGCAAACAAACTTTCCTCATCAATGACAAGCTAACGGTATCCGTATTGGAACGAGTGTCGTTAATACCAACACAGCAGCAAATAACTACTAAATAGCAAACCATCTTAGTAAATCTGAGGTTAATGTAGGCCTATGTTTAAATAAGTGCTTCCGTTGTTTTTAAATTGTTTGAAAATACGAAAGGCTTGTATTTTGCTGCCAAGGCAAGCGAGTTCATAATTTGTTTAGTAGAAGCAAGGTGTGCACGTGGTTCACTAGTTAGAGAAGTGAAATGAATAAAATAACTAGTTATTTTGTGCAGGCGTGCAATGAAAGAAAGCATGACCATTCTTTTGAAGTATCCTTTGAACTGCGAACAATTAATAAACTGAATGTTAAGAAAGCATCGCAGGTACCGATAGATTTACTGCAGTTCAAGAGGAAAACGATTCTAACCACGACGTTCCCGATTGTTGGACGTTAACTCCGAAAAATGATTTCTTTTTCCAGAGAAATGACTGGCTTTATGCGAAAACTAAAATGCTAGGTTGCAAAGTGTGCCAATATTTTACAAGTTTAGGAACAGAAAAACCGATGCAAGTGAACAATTCTTCAGAGTGGGCCATTGGAATAGGTACATCACGGTACATCTGGAGATATGAAAAACGTGTGAAATTCAGTTTATGAAGAAGTTCGGCTGAGCACCGCACCTTTTTTTTAGAAAAAAAGAAAGAAAAAAGAACTGTGTATAACGAATACTTTTCTAGCAATTCTTACTTGTAATCGTTACTTTTCACAAAATGTCATTTTCACTCGCAATTTACTCCGATATAGGCCTACATCACATGGAAGCTGAAAGTGATGATGAAGATAACCTTTTTTCAGTTTCAGTAGAACCAAAAGCTTTGCCAGTGATGGATAAAGTGCTTTCTTACCTCTCCAGTATTTCCAAAGACATCAAACTTATTCTACAATATCTATCGCCACTGGGGATGTTCTTAAAATTAATTACAGTTTTGTTTCAAATATCCCGGTAGAGCGCCCTTTTAGCAAATGCCATAATGTACTTTGGTTTAGCAGTGAGAATTTTGAAAATTAATTATTTTGTGAAGTAAATGACACATGCTAGAAGTCACCAACAAATAATGTTCAGAATCAAGTTCTATCTATTTCATTACTCTAATTTATTTCAGGATGACTCAATAAATAAATATACACACAAAATTCTAATCAGCTATGAATGGCCACATTTACTCATTACCATATATTTACAAGTCTCTCTCTTCCTTACGACACAGAAGGTGGTCCAGCCCGTTGCTATACGTGCGGACGCTTAATCCTTACTTTCACTTCCCCAAGTCCAGTCACCTCATACAGCAGCTGTGTGCAGACCGCTAGATCTAAACACAGGGGTACGGACCACTCAAGACACGATCACTGTTCGTTGGTTCGACTCACAGACAGTCCAGTAATTCACCCGGTCACATGCAGTGAACAACTGAACAGCTCAACAGTATTCAACAGCAGGACGATACTCACACCAACGAGCATTAACACAGGTCCATTTACCCTCACACTCACGATAGCGGCTTCCCTTGCTGACTCACTCTGAGCCTCAGTCCAGAGAAATACACGAACACAAAGTACAGTCTTCCGTTCCGTCGTCTCCAACCCAACCACTCACTGGTCTCTCGGACACCACAACAACCACAGCTCCTCGTTCAGACCTCGGTGGGACACTAACGACAACCAACACCTCTGCGCCCTCAGCCCAGCCACCGAACCCCAACACAATGAGTCTCACACTGACCCCACCACGGAGTCCAACACTGACTCCGAGTCCAGCACCAACACTGGTTCCACCACGGAGCCCAACACTGACTCTAGCTCCACCACAGAGGCCAGCTGTGACTACAGCTCCACCACAGAACCCAACTCTGACCCCGAGTCCAGCACCGACACTGGCTCTGCCACGAAGCCCAAATGTGACCAACTGTCCGCGGCTAGCCTCCCCTTTTATAGCTCGCGAGATTTGAGGCAGAATTTTCGCGAGGTGGCTAGAGGCAGAATATTCCCGCTGACTCTCCAAGAAACTCACAGGTAAGCTGGCCAACGAGAACAATAGACGGAAAGGCCGGCCCCACCCCACTAGCCGGCTGGGAGATCCCAGGTCATCTGAGTCATTAGCTCCTTCCTGGAAGTACCGAAAAGGGCTCCCACGGGGTTGGCGTGTAAAAATAATGTACGAAGTTCCCAAGTATCACGCTCAGTCTTGCATAGCGATGATAGCCACTTACTACATTTATGCTAAAAACGATGACCACACAAAATGAAGTAATATCTTCTTTCTTTGCAAACTTTGATACTGTTACAATAAAACAGCGTCTGTTTAATTAATCTAATTTATTTCAGGATGACCCAATAAAGGCACACACACACAATTCTATTCAATCATGAACGATCACACTTACTGATATCTATCTATTTACAAGTCTCCGTTATTTACACACAGCAGAAAGTCCCACCTGATGGGGATTTTCTGAGAGGGTTTTAATCCTATTCAACGGCTCGCCTTTACTTTCACTTCTCCAAATCCAATAGTCACCCACTCCGCAGGTGCGTGCAGTCAGCTACACACACACCTCAGTCTCCCGAATACAGAGGCGTAGAGCCACAGTCCAGAAATTGGGGGGAGAAACTAAACGAAGGGAACAATAGAAGAAGGGCAGCGCGGCATGTCCTCGGGCGGGCTGGGAGGTTCCGCGAACAGGCTTAGTCATCTCTTTCAGGAAATACTGTACCTACAGGGCTGCGACAAGGCTGGCGGTCGCTTGAAGACGTAACAATATCTTTCCAGCACCATGCGTAAAGAATAACAGTGATCTCTATAAAGACAGCCGTTCTGTGAAGTACAGCGAACTCTCGATTATTCGGGCTAATCACCGGACAAATTTGTACGGATAACTGAAAACACGGATAATACGATTAATGCAATAATCTCAAACAATGAACACATTCAATTACCACTTTTATCAATAAAGTAGACCAATATAAATATTACAACGTCTGTTAGTCGGCGGATGTAGAATGAGTCTCGGCCCACGCGTAGCTACGGCTGGTCCGTGGTTCGGCAGCTCTGCATCCTACAGCTCTACCGTGGCTCTACGCCTCTGTATTCGGGAGAAGGAGATGGACTGGTCGCCAACGTCGGCTGTCCTAAGAATGGTTTTGCGTGGTTTTCCATTCTCCTGCACTAAGGCGAATGCCGGGGCAGTTCCTATCATAGGCCATGGCTGCCAACCCACTCACATTCACTAATAGTAGTAGTTAGCAGTACCTGAGGTACAAAAAGTGAATTCCAAGAGTTTCTGTTTGCTATTTTTTATTTATGTACGGAATCTGTCTGAATACTACTCCCATAATCATTCGCTAATTTCTTCACTGATTCTCATTTCTCGAACGTTTCAACTAATTCAAGTTTTTATTTTAAAGTTCCAAGTATTTTCTCTGGTTTCGTAGCCATGACTGCTAACAGAGAAAACTAACAAGGAACTGCTATACAGTACACTGCTTAGTGTTTAGTTCTCGAACAAAGCGCGCCAACTCACACTTGCAATCGAGACTGCGCTAGAATTTGAAACGTGCTGTTCATACGTATTCAAAGTGCCGTGATAAAAATAAAGGAAATAAAATAAAACAGTAAACATCGGAGGGTGCACGGATAACCCGCAACCCGGATAATCGGGAGTTTGCTGTAATTGTAATTGTTCCCAAGCATATTCTAGCCCGCACAACCGTTCTGCTATGAGATCTCTATAAACATTAGCGATGTCGTCTATCTGAAGCCCTGACTTTATGTTACTCTCGCTCCATTACCACACACTTCCTATAAGCCAAATTAGTTAACATTCTAACAAATTACCGCCTAAAATCCGGTCTCTAATCTAATTTCTTTCGAAATTCAGACTGTAGCGTGCCGCGGCACATCTCTGAGAACCCCTGCGGTGTAGAGGCTATCGGGAAATGAAGCTCTCCTGGAGCACAAGCTCACAGAGCAGCCGGTGTCAACTTGTCGGAGAGATAACGAGTGCTCTCCCACTGTTTGACAGTACCACGCTCCGGTGACCACTGCTGCCAACTCAGCCACGTCGTTGGCACATATGCCCAGTCTTTCTTGACAGGGAATCGTGAATTTCTTCCAGCTCCCAGGTGATTAGTACCTGGTGTAATACACGATGTCTGAGATGCGATGAACACCGCCGCTGTAAGGGGAGTCGAGATCTCAGCAGAACAATTCTGAATTTCTGTATCTTCTGATAAACACTGCACCGCTGTAAAACACTAATCGATTTTATACCCCTCATGAAGACCGACTCCAACACTCAAACTGAAACGTTTAAAAAAACATGGCGGCCAAAGTAGCCGGACTGCCAGTATTGTCTAACACGAAAAGTATCACGTACATAATTGGCTAATAAGGTACGGTAAGGAAGGTAAGGTAAGGGTGTATTCTGCCCGAAGGGAGGTCCTAACCTCCACAGAGGTGTGCTTGAGACGGAGTTCGCATGCGGTAGGGTGGTCAGTTCCTTCCAGCTCCTCCAACTCCTTACCCCCAACCAACAGCGCGTGGCAACCCATCCACATCTTGACCTCGCCCAATGTTGCTTAACTTCGGAGATCTCACGGGATCCGGTGTTTCAACACGGCTACGGCTGTTGGCTAATTGGCTAATGGTGGTAATTTAACATGATAAATGTAACATCATGAGAGAAAAAAAAATGCTTTTGCACGCATTAAAACATTTCGCGAACAACTACCCATCACATACAATTCAGAACAATAAGCTGATTATTTTGAAACGACACTTGCTAAAATAACGTTTTCTCTCCGATTTCACATCGCTGGGTAGATGGAAATTTTATTTACTCGTGTCAGAAGCATACTTAATCATACAGTTGAAAATAAAGTAGTCTAATAATAATGAAACTATTTACAAAAATTAACAGACAAAAGAAAAAAGACCAAATTTACTGTACATCTAGATGGTGTTTTGCCAAAACTGGGCCACACCTAGGGCGTTGTCTTTAGCAAGCATTAAATCTTGCTGTGAACATGAAAATGGGAAATACATGATACAACTGTTAAAATGATATGTATAATGTAATTTTGAACGTTTAAAAATAGATTAAGCTGCGAAATTCCTCAATGTATTCACTCTTATGAGAACTATGAAACATAACTTGTTGCCTTAGCTTCGAAATGGTGGATAATTATTCTAATGTTCAGTACCCAATGAAAGGAAAATACACCCGAAATGATGATCCTAACCTAATTAACGGCCCTGGTGATGATAAGCTTTTATTTCTGGGCACTCTATAAAAACGTATGTTGACATAACTTATAGCACAGCGCACCTCGCACAATGATGGTAAACTTAGTAATGAAACGTTCAGACACTAAAGATGCAATAGATCTTTACAGATCGAAGTACAAGCATGCAAAAGCTCTACTGACTCCAACCACTGGTGTCTTTAACTTACATCGACGAGCTTCAATTTGCTTGATAACAGTTAACCACAGCAGATCAAAATGATGTATGCACACTACTAGTTTGCCACCGACTTCACAATATATTCTTAATCCACATCTCTCCCTTAACTTAATGTCTTATTGTTTAGGAAACTTAAGAATAGTTGTATAAGAGCCACTGGCGCAGTTCGACTTAACTCAACTTAACTGTGCTCAAAGATGGCTGCTGTCACGTGGAATTGTCTGCCACCACAGGTATCTAGCTAAAGAGGGCAGCACGGTGCTCAAAGATGGCTGCTGTCAAAAAGCATTTTTCAAATTATCCGCCACCACATTTCAAAGGTAAGTAGCTAAAGAGGGCAGCACTGTGCTCTATAGATTGAAGATGGCGGATGACAGCTGTCAGAAAAGCACGTGGATTTGTTTACCGATTCAAATCTCGCGCTAGTGAGGTTAAGTTGGTAGCACTAAGGTTTAGGCCCGCCAAGATGGCAGCACTGCCGATGACAGGTGACGAATTTGCAGCTACTGAGATAAAGAGGGCAGCACGGTGCTCTGTAGTTTAAAGATGGCGGATGACAGCTGTCAAAAAAGCATGTGGATTTGTTTACAAATTCAAATCTCGCGCTAGTTAGATTAAGTTGGTACTACTGAGGTTTAGGCCCGTCAAGATGGCAGTACTGAGGTTAGCGATGCGTTGTTGTCTGTCAAAAAGCACGTGGCTTTGTTTACCTATTCAAATCTCGCGCTAGTTAGGTTAAGTTGGTACCACTGAGGTTTAGGCCCGTCAAGATGGCAGCAGTGAGGTTAGCGATGCGTTGTTGTCGATGACAGCTGTCAAAAAGCACGTGGCTTTGTTTACAAATTCAAATCTCGCGCCAAAATTCAAATTTCCCGCGGGAGGCGGAGGGGCCCCTGGGAGCCCGGAGGAGGAGGCGGCGCCCGAACCATCCAATTATACTACTAGCACCATTTGATCCAAAGAAAGTCAGCTTTTAATATTGTCGGTTCTTTCGCCATGACGAAATAACTACCCTGTAAATATCACGAAGATATTACTGAACACCGCCGCACCACCTGCAAAAATAACCCTGGGTTTATTACCTTCGGGTTAATATTTTAACTCGTTCTTGCAGGTCACGCGTTTCACCAAGCTATTTCGGCAGAGGATTAACTAACACCATGTTAACCATCGCCGGAAACAGCTACCGTACAAATCGAGGAGGCTTTTCTTCTCTTCCACAGTTTTGTGGCAGCTTGTGTTATTCTTTCTTCTGTTAAGTATTCCAACCTCTTGAGAATTTCATCAACGATCTTACTGACGACAATTTCTGGCAGTCTATACCTTTTCAGAAACTCTTCCTCGGGTAGATTTAGAAAATCGTTCGTCCTTATAGACCTATTTCTGTTAGGAACACCATTTAACATATTCAAGTAGAGCAATTCCGCTTCCAACACATTTTAAAGCGGCTATTTTGATTTTAATCTCAAGTTAACAGTTTAATCCCATGAGAGGCGGCGTTAACTTAACCCCAACCTTAACCTAGAGTTAAAACTAACTCTCACCGAGCGAGTTGGCCGCACGGTTAGGGTCACGCAGCTGTGAGCTTGCATTCGGGAGATAGTAGATTCGAACTCCACTATCGACAGCCCTAACGATGGATTTCCGTAGTTTCCCATTTTCAAACCAGGCTGTGCCTTAAATAAGGCCATGGTCGCTTCCTTCTCACTCCCAGCCTTTCCCTCTCCCATCGTTGTCTAAAACCAATTCGTGGCGTATGACGCAAAGCAAATTAAAAAAAAAAAACTACTACGTGAAATAGAATTAACAGTCAAATTGAGAGGTAAAACATAATTTAATATTATCAAATAAAGAATTAAAATTGTGTAACACGAGATAAAGATTTAACCCCAGCTGAAGAAACTGGGCCTGAGGGCGCTACGAGAAAAGGTTAGCATTTACCTGCTGTCCTTGGTTACCTCTATTTCACGAAATTCTCAGGTTACTTGAAACGCTTTCCATTCTTTGTAACAAAAAGTATGGAAAAAACACATGCTGAATCTCACTTCCTTTAAGAGGGATTACAGGTCAAAGACAGCCGACCGTCTCTTCAAATAGCAACTGTGCAACCCTACTTTCAAAATAGAGACGTTCTATTTTTGTAGTGTGGGTGTATCGCGTAACTGTGAACATTAAAATGATCACAGCTATTTTCAATGCAATACAATGTTTATTTAGTAAAAGAATGAAATAGGCATTTACAAGCATTATACACAAAAACGGTAAAATTATATTTGTCGTATACAACCCTAAAACCCTGAAATTACTGAGCAAGTGGTCACTAGGCTTGGGTCACGTAGCCATCAGCTTGCATTCGGCAGAGAGTGGGTTCGAACCCCACTGCCGGCAGCCCTGAAAATGATTCTCTGTTGTTACCCATTTTCGTACCAGACTGTCACTTAATTAAGGCCACGGTCGCTTCCTTCGCGCTCCTAGTCCTTTCCTATCCCATCATCGCCCTAAGACCTATTTGTCTCGGTGAGACGTAAAACAGACTGTAAAAATCCTGAAATCTATATAAATAAAGTTGTAGGGGGTCCGCTGTCTGTAATTTCGTTTGTTTTGCCAATATTTCAGATATTTATCCGTTTTAGGTCAACTCAAGACCGAATCGGTGGTTTTTATTTTTCGTGTGTTCGTCTGTCTGTCTGTTCCACCATCACGGCAAAACTTCAAACTTCATATTTAGATTATATTCATCCCGAGGAAGGTTTCGATATGCATATCATATTAAAATCTTTGAATAGACGGGGGGTTTATAGGAAAACCAGAACGGTTTTCCTCCATTTTCGTTTACACTATTGATTTTCTCTAAACTCCTTGGACCGTATGTGAAACGCATCTTCATTATAAACAACTTTCCTTATGTTCATAATTTACCTTGCTCTTCAAATGACGGAGAAATTTACTATTTTCTGCGGGTATCATGCTCTGCATTGAGTGACCGACACCCCCCTGTGGGTGGGTGCGGTAGAATAACACCCACGGCATCCCCTGCCTGTCATAAGTGGTGACTAAAAGGGGCCCCAGGGGCTCTGAAGTTTGGAGCGTGGGTTGGCGACCACGGGGCCTTTAGCTGAGTCCTGGTATTGCTTACACTTACTTGTGCGAGGCTCCTCACATTCATCTATCCTATCCGACCTCTCATGGTCAACTCTTGTTCTTTTCCGACCCCGACGCTATTAGGTTTGCGCGGGCTAGGGAGTCTGTCATTTTCACGCCCTTCGTGGCCCTTGTCTTTCTTTGGGCGATACCTTCATTTTTCGAAGTGTCGGGCCCCTTCCATTTTTTCTCTCTGATTAGTGTTATAGAGAGGATGGTTGCCCAGTTGTACTTCCTCTTAAAACAATAATCACCACCACCTGAGTGACCGACAGACCGACAACGAACCTACAAGTTACCATGGCAACGTCTCTGACTGCATGCCAGCAGGGAAGTAACGTATTGCCATTTTCCTCATCATGCCTTTAAATTCGTGGCTGTTCCTTGGGTGGAAAGCAAGAGAGGCGTCAATCGGCCATTCTGCGAGATATTGGCGGAATATCGTTGGAGGTTATAACCGTCCGCCAATAGCTCAAGAAATAACACCATTACTCATCTTCTTATATGTTTACCTAAGAATCCTTGCGCCTAAATTTCTCCTCTGTTACTCACACCAGCATAATTTATAGAGGGGCATTTGATTTTCCAATATATTCACTTGGTATTTACATATTTGTCGTCATCCGGCTATCCTCAGTTATAATCCATTTTCCATTAATGTCAGCTTTCTTAGATGTATTATTTTGCTTCCTTAATTACTCCGTTTGTATGCGAGTGCTAATCCCGAAAGCTGGACACCCCTTTTCTTTGAGGAAATATTCCAAGCCATGCAAATGTATAACTTTTGGCCCCGAAAAATATCGAAATATGGATGCAATTTTAACGCTCTTATGGCTATTGTTACTGTAGATCTGGAGAAAATCAATCAATCAATCAATCAATCAATCAATCAATCAATCAATCAATCAATCAATCAATCAATTTTAACGACGGTGCATACCTTCGTTTTGGATAATTGGTGGCTAATCGGTAAGTCGTATCACTAATCAGAAAGCACAATCGCGTTTCATTTTGGAGAGATCTACATCTTTGGTCCTATGACATTTTGTCGTATTTCTAACCCTTATACTGTACGTTAAATAGGGGTGTATTTCTCGATTTCATGTTAATTTTGTACTTTTACACGTATATGTTATCATTTGGCACACATATAGGAAAGATAGAATCATGACATTCGGCTCGCACATTAACATGACCAGTGGCCATGTGATAGCCAAATTTTATGATTCTATCTGGCACATGAATATAAAAAATATAAAGTAGTTTGTGAAAACTGTACAAAATTTCACCCCATTCAATGACTCTAACTCTATCAAACCATACATATAGGAGATACGAGACGACGTCATGGGACCAACCATGTAGAACACTGAACGAGTCGTCTGATGGTGAAGTTCGTTTGTAGGTGCAATTTAATACAGTCTTACTAACTGCATTTACGGTAATTTACGGAGAAATCCGTATACAATGTAGAATATCGTAGAGAAGCACGGGTACATTTGCTAGTTAACTTATATATTTTGTAAAAAATAAACTATGGGCATTTTCTTAACAACTGGTCTCTATTTGTATAACCTCAACATCCTTATTGAGCGTACCTTTAATAAGTAGACGAAGTTATGAGATATTTCCTACACTTCAAGAAAGTCATAACGTCTAGGGTACATCCTCATGTATAACATTAGAACTACAGTAGCTACATGCATATTCTCTTTTTCCACCTTCCTTAGATTTCTTTTCCTAAATTCCTCTGGCATATTACATAGTTATTCTGTTCTCCCTGGTTTCCTAATTTCTCTGTTTAATATCTTAACAAGAGAGTAAAATTCAAGTTCGTTTCCAATCGACATAAATATGTCGTACGGCTGGTGTCATCTGAAAATTTTCGACACGAAATTACTGAAAAAAAATGTGTGACGCGATGTTATGCTGTGTGGTGTTGACGGAAGACCATTACTGAGAGACATATTATCAACGAAAGGCGTTAGAGAACAGATGGTCAATTGTGATCTTGCGGGCTGTGATGTGAAGTATGGATTGATGGTCATTAACTGAGATACAGGGAGAAGGCTCTTTTATCACAGAGCCCTCATCTCAACATACTCTCTAACGTATTTCATTCGAGTTAGTTTCATAGGCCCTGAATTAGTTTACCCTTTTCAAAGCACTGATTAACGAATTAAGGCCACGGACGCTTCATTCCCTCTCCAAGTCCTTTCCGATCCCATCGTCATATAAGACCTATTTGTGTCGGTGTGACGTAAGACAAATTGTAAAAACCCTGACAACTTATATTGCCGACTCCAAGTTCCATACAGGAGTCTCTCGTAAACGATTCCTTACATGCAAACAAATTAACTGTTATCAATTTGAGTTCCATTTATTGAAAGACATATTTATGATCATTTGATTTTTCAAAAAAGGGAAAATTTGACACCAATTGTTTTTACATTATTTCTTTTCCATCTATGTATTTTTCTGGGATATTTCTAGTTTCTTGGCGCTCTTTTAGTGGGAGTGTTGATTCCATATGTGTTTTGCATAAAGTGCACTGCTCTTCCGTTTTGGCTTCACTTCTGGCCTCATTCTTATAAACAGAGAGCTTAAAGGCAACATCTAATGTCCATAACGTGATCACATATTGGTCCCCAAGTACTACTACTAAAATGTTTTCTTTCCTCCCCTGAAGGGGAAGGCGGGCCTCTTCTTAAGACGGTGACGCCGTTGATCAGGCCAGACATTTGTTACGGTGAAGGAGATGCTCGGAGAAGGTGAGGGGGTTGGCAGCCGTGGCCTATACCAGGAACTGTCCCGGCATTCGCCTTAGTGGAGGAGAACTGAAAACCATGGAAAACCACTCTCAGGACAGCCGACGGTTCGGGCCAGCCCTGTCCCGTCTCCCGAATACAGAGTCGTAGAGCCGCGGCCACCCCTCAACTGCTCGGTTGGCCGGTCAGAGTGCAGAGCTATTGGACCACGAACCAGCCGTGGCCACTTATGGGCAGAGAACCACTCTGCATCCACCGACCTCCCCAAGTATTTAGGCTAATGATTTTTGTTATACGTCAAACGGCTTAAATATAGTAGTCTACATTCCTTTCAGTTTGTTTTGTATTTTCAGTGTACCACTGCTTCTGACACGAATGCACGAATAAATATGAGAAGCCTTCAATAACTCCAATAGCAGCTGTACACAACGAACCCTTCCTTCATAAGTTTGACACGAACAAGATCAAGGCTGAAGTTCATCCAACATAACTGCCTGTAATATGGCCAAATCGAATTTGTGTGCCATTAAACGGGCAGTGTAAAAGGCAAGCTGAGCTATGCATCATTTCAGTAGCATTGACAGCAAGGTCAGGTTGGCAGCCTTGATCAATCACTCCAACATGAGACCCGCGCGATAAGCTCATCTTACTGCACAGCGTGGGGTACACTATAACGAGGATACTTCAGCAATGATGTGATCAGAAAGTACCACAGAGTGATTCTTAAGTACACCGCTTTGTACTCAGGGTCTAATTTAGGTATAGTGCAGCCTCTACTATACGTAGTAAAAAAAATATGCCGCCCCCACTCCCAGAAACAAAAAGTTATAAGCAGCTGGTCGCGTTTAAATTATTTTAAAATAAAATGCTACAAAGCATTAAATGAATGGAATTTTGTGTATCCAGAACCAGGATTTTTAGGAAGTAATAGGTTAGAATGAAAACTAATTCGGTTATTATAAATACTAGGTGTCATCTAGACCAGTGGTATTTAAGCCTTTCGGTTCGCGAACCCCCAAAATCCAACGGTTTCTCTCTCTCTCTCTCTCTCTCTCACACACACACACACACACACACACACAAAAGGCACATTCTTTCACCTTCGTACCGTCCAGCTCCATGGCTGAATGCTTAGCGTGCTGGCCTTTGGTTACAGGGGTCCCGGGTTCGATTCCCGGCAGGGTCGGGAATTTTAACCATAATTGGTTAATTCCCCTGGCGCAGGGACTGGGTGTATGTGTCGTCTACATCATCATTTCATCCTCGTCACGACGCGCAGGTCGCCTACAGGTGTCAAATCAAAAAAGATCTGCACCAGACCTCTCTGGAGGCCACACGCGATTATTATTATTATTATTATTATTATTATTATTATTATTATTATTATTATTATTATTATTATTATTATTATACCTTCGAACCCCCGAAGTACGAGAATATTGCGATTATACCAGAAATAACGAATGATTGTTCCTGGATGCCAAATAATATTAGCTATCATCATCACCACCATCATCATCACCTTCCGCAGCTTATCCCACTTGCTCAGTGTCTCTGCACACACCGAGACATGTAAGAGTTGCTAGTTGTTTTACGTCGCACTGACACAGATAGGTCTTATGGCGACGATGGAGCAGGAAAGTGCTAGCAGTGGGAAGGAAGCGGCCGTGGCCTTAATTAAGGTACAGCCCCAGCATTTGCCTAGTGTGAAAATGGGAAACCACGGAAAACCATTTTTAGGGCTGCCGACAGTGGGGTTCGAACCTACTATCTCCCGAATACTGGATACTGGCCGCACTTAAGTGACTGCAGCTTTCGACTGAAAATCCCACCCCAGCAACACCGGGAATCAGGCTACGGTCACCGGGATGACAGGCAAGCACCTAAGCCGCTACACCATCCTGATCCTCAATAATAACAATAACGTGTTGTAGTATATAGATAACGTCGCTGGGCAACGATGTATATACACACGCACACACGAGTATATTATTAATGCAATATTTACTATCGTATTATATGACATATACTGTTACTGAAGAAAAATTGAAGTGAATGAATGGATTTCGAAACAAAAAGTTAAGGGTTTCGTGGTTCAAATCCCGGTCACTTCATGTGAGATTTGTGCTGGACAAAACGGAGGTGGGCAGGTTTTTCTCCGGGTACTCCGGTTTTCCAAATCTTTCGTTTAATAAACCTAGCATATATTCTAAGTGCTGCCGTTATCATTGTTCGCCGCTGTTTATACGATTACTACGAACCGGAATCCAGCTCCAGCTCCATGTGGTGGAGGTGGTGGTGATTATTGTTTTAAGAGGAAGTACAACCATCTCCATGTGCACGCGTGGGAGAGAAGGGAAAGTTTTTGTGCTCTTATCTACATTCCAGGAATCTATTTTGGTGAACTATGGCGTACAAACTACGGACATTACATATTATTATAATTGTACCGGGTGGTACACCTCCACGCCGCTAATTTAAATGCGCGCCAGGTAAAACTCCTCTGCTGGAGGAAGTCTGAACTTTATTGACGGTATTAATTTTCTACCTTCTCAGAAGATGTCACCACGTGGAAAAGTTTGAGTTTTTGAACTGTGTCATTTTTTATGTGTTTTTGTTTCACTAGTAGTTAGAAGTGTGAACTTTCTCTTCTAGAGGACACTACTGAAGATCAACAACGGTGCACTCTAGTGCGAAGTGAAAGAACTGTTTTTTGGAGAAAATTTAATTTCAAGAGTTCGTTCTTTGTTAAATTTCTTTCAGTCATTGTTTAAGTTGGCAATATTCACCCCTTCTTTCCCCTTGTGTTGAACCTAACCAATCCCGAATTTCTTAAATTAATTTCTATCCAATCAGATGTATCTTCCCCCAACTTGAATATGTTGCTGTGTCCTACCCAATAAAGAGTTTGTGGGAGGGTGTTTTCTTTCCCCTAACGCCTAGAACCTTCCGCGAGAGGATATAAACTGCTGATTTTCGGGTCTCCGGGCCACTTCTGTTCCATCTTTCAGTGTGTTAAGTACATAGCAGGGGGCGGGAAGCGCCTCTTTCTTCGGCAGCGGTCAACAACAAGGTAATGGCCGATTAATAAATTCTTTCTTTGCTAGCTCAGCAGTTTAACTTTCGGGGCGGGTTCTAAGCGTTCCACTATGTAACCTTTTCCTAAAATGTAACTTTTCTTTTCATCTATTCTCTTGTAAAGCTACATACTGGGATAGAGAGTGCTAACCCTCTCGAGCTCCCACTCACATTGTCTTGAGGTGAACTTATTTTCTCAACCAATTCTTCCGTAATGTAATGTAAATTGTTATTTTCTTAAGTCACCTCTGTAGTATGGGATTAGCCCTTGCACTAACGGCCTAAGGCCAAGTAGGTCTTAAACAAAGTGTATTAGGAGTGCAAGTTCGCCTCCCCTCAAATTGTATTTTAGAGGTCATGTATTAACCTTCTTGTCATTTAATAGACCTCAGTAGGTTGGGTATTTTACCCCTGTGTATATGTCCTTTGAGGACAGCTTAAAGGTGGAGTTTTGGTGTGGCCTGGGAGAGGCTTAAATTTGAGAGCGAGTGGCTCTTTTGAAAATTGTATATTGTATGCCTCGAGGAGGCTTTTCAGTGTAATTTGGAGCAAGGGCTCCTAGGTATGAATGGGGTTTTCTGCCCCTCTGTTAAAATTGTGTTTGGGGTAAAACTGAGATGACTGCCCAAGGATTATGTTTCTGACTTTTGAAGCCCCAAATAGGGTACCTATGTAAATGTATTTTTCAACCGTGTTTTGGCTACTAAGTACCTGTTCTATTTGTTGTTACCTAATTTTGCAAAGAAAATATAACCTTGTTAAATTTTAAAATTAATTTCACTTTAGTAGCTTGAGACCTATTCACCACCCAGCACCTTCTTTCATGCATAACTACCACCAAAACACGGTAACAAGTGGTAGCAGAGCGTGGTTGAATGGGTCTCAATTTAGCCCCTTTTGACGGCTACACATTGTTTTGATCCGAACTCTAACCATTTTCTCAGTTGCTGGAATTTTTTGACCTTTTCAAAATTGGTCTGTCATCATGCCCGGCCCTCGCGATGTTCTCCTTCTTAACTATTTGCGCAAGGAGGAGTTGATCTATGAATTAACTATCAGAAATGTGCAATCTGGAGGCACGGTTGCAATAGACACTAACAAGCTTAGAGAGTCCCTTGATTTGCCCATTTCCATCCCCAATTTGGGAGAGAAAGAAATTGACGACTCTCTTTCCACGATCACGGAGAATATTACTGGGCTAGCTTCTGTAGTTAGTTTTTTTGATGAAAATGATCCGTCTCCTAATCAAATTAAGCGTGTGCAAGGCAGGCTATATCATTTTTCGAATAGGGTTAACGATCTGTTGTCTCTAAAACTGAATGATGTTCAGAGGAAGGAAGCTAGTACGCCCCTGGAAAATATTTCCGAATTATCTAGTAAGGTCACTCAATTGTTAACTGGGGAAGTTCCTCCCAAATCTGATCAGCCCACCATAGTGAATGTAGGTAGTGAGGAAGCGCCTCCCAAGGGAGAAGTTAATAGAATAACCGTTGCTGCTCAAACTATCCCTGCCCCATTGGACAACGAATCCGAACGTCGTGCATCATTGAGTAACATCCGTTCTGAATTAACTTCCTTACCATTGAAACCTTTACCTACTATGTCACCCGGGTTTAGCAGCTTGCCTCATCCATTGGCAATGTTGCTCAGAGATATCTCTAAGTTTTCCGTTAATACCACCAGTGATGTAATTTCATTTTTAAGATTTCTAGTGGAATTTCAGGATCATGCCCTTGTTTTTTCTCTTTCTCCATGTCAAATCTTGCAAATTATCTATCCGTATGCTATTGGTATTCTCTCTGATAAAATCGTAAGAGCCATTGCCGAGCAATCATCTATTGAGGATTTCCATGCCCATTTGCTAGCTAACTTCATCCCTGCTAGGGCCAGGTCCTCCCTTATTCAGAAGTACTATTATCGTGTACAGCGCTTGGATGAAAACTTGGCTGATTTCATACAGGACATTAAGTTTTATACTAGGGTGTTTGCCCTTCATTTTCCTGAAGATCAGATTGTACAGGCTATTGTAGAGGGAATTTCACATCCCTATAGGTCATATTTGTGTTTCGCGGCGTGCCCGCAAACTTTCTCGGAACTTGAAGCATTGGCCGTCTCAGCGGAAGGAGTTAGATACGCCGATTCTTTGCGTGTCGCGAAAGAACCCCCGCCTTCCATTAGTAATACTCGGCCTCCACCTCGCCGATCAGTCACCCCTCGTAAATGTTATGCTTGCGGGTCGCCTGACCATCTGCGCAATAAGTGTCCTCTGATCAAGTCTAGTAGGGCAAATAATGGAGCGGGTTCATCACAAGGCTGTTTTAAATGTGGGGCTTTCTCACATATCGCAAAGAATTGTCCCAATTCGAATAGCACCCCCTCCTGCTCAACTTCTGGTGTAACTTCCAACAACAATCAAAAGTGACTAGTGGCTGCGGCTGAGTCAACTAATTCTGCTTCCCAAGGCTCAGCCCCTGGCAAAAAGGTCGAGAATTCAGGGAACGATAAGTCTTCGAATACATCTTTTGAATGCCCCAAAGAGTGTCTTAGGATTGCGGCGGATACCCCCGCACCTGTTCCTTTTCTTAAGATTGAGTTAAATAACGAGCCTATAACAGCTCTCTTAGATTCAGGCAGTGTTTGTTCGATTATTTCGGCTGAATGGTATTCTAAATTGAAAGCTGTTTGTAAACTACCTGACTACGTCTCATCTCCTATTCAATATGTTTCGGCTAATTCATCTCCATTAGAAATTCTAGGTTCCGTACTGGTCAAAATTCGTATTTTTAAATTTACATGGAAAATTAAATTGTTTGTGGCTAAGCACCTGTCTTGCCCCATCATACTGGGAGCGGACTTTATTTCTCACACTGGTCTTGTGCTCGATCTTCAGAGTAAGTCGTGCACATTCAAATTTGCGTCCAATTGTAAAATTCCCTTGTTAAAGTGTAATTCTGTGTCATGTTCATCTATTTCGCCTACCCAGGATGAGATGTTGTTAGACCTTAGACATCTACCTGAGGAGCAGGCTGATAGTATTCGTAAATTATGTCAGTCATTTCCAGAGGTGTTCTCTGATACTCTTGGTGTTACTGACCTTATTGAATACAAAATTGAGGTCACGGATTCGATTCCTGTCCGTTTTCCACCTTATAGGCTATCTCCACCTAAAATGAAGGCTCTGAAAGAAATTATCGATCAAATGTTGAAGGATGGTATTATTAGGCCCTCTAAGTCGGCGTATTCATCGCCTATTTTTCTAGTCCCGAAACCCCAAGGAGGCTTCAGGCCTGTCATTGATTACAGGGCTCTCAATCGGAAGGTGGTGTTGCAATCTGTGCCCCTTCCTGACCTTCATTCTTGTTTTTCATGGTTTCGTAAGGCCAAGTTCTTCACCATCTTGGACTTAAATCAGGCCTATAATCAAATTCCCCTTGCCGAAGAGTCTAAACACCTTACAGCGTTTGCCACGGACTGGAATTTATATGAATACAACCGCGTGCCTTTCGGGCTCCCCACCGGAGCAGCTGTACTCACTAGGCTACTAGATAGGGTCTTCTCCGACATCAAATTTGAGTACTTATATCACTACTTGGATGATGTCGTCGTATTTTCAGAGACTTTTGAAGAACATCTAGATCATTTGCGAGAAGTTCTCGATCGCCTTCGTAAGGCTGGGTTAACTGTTAAGTTGTCCAAGGTTGCCTTTGCTAAGCCCTCTATGTCATTCCTAGGGCATATTGTGTCACCCGATGGGGTAGCAGTCGATCATTCTAGAACACAGGCCATCCGTGATTTTAAACCTCCCAAGGACATTAAAGGCATCGCCAGGTTTATTGGTATGGTGAATTTCTTCAGAAAGTTCATTCCTAACTTTGCTAATAGAGCGGCGCCCTTAAACCTCCTTCGTAGGAAAGGCATCAAATTCGAGTGGGGACCTTCTCAACAAGCCGCTTTTGAAGACCTTAAATTAGCACTTTGTAATGCCCCTGTTCTTGCTATGCCTGATTTTTCGAAGAAATTCATCGTCCAAACCGACGCATCGTCGTCAGCAGTAGCTGCAGTCCTTCTTCAAGAGACTGAACTAGGGAGGCGACCCATCGCCTATGCGTCTAGGACATTGTCGGCTCAAGAAGCCAAGTATTCCATCTATGAGCTCGACGGTTTGGCAGTTTTATTCGCCTTAGAAAAGTTCCGTCTCTATCTGGAACACGTCAAATTCGACCTGGAGACAGATAATCAAGCATTAAGCTGGGTCTTAGGTAGGCCGCGTCGTACTGGTCGTATAGCCCGTTGGGCCATCCGTATTTCTGCCTTCCAATTCAATGTCAGGCATATCCGAGGTACCGAAAATGTTGTCGCTGATGGACTCAGCCGTATGTTTTCACACGACGTTGAGAACCATGAACAGGTCGATAGTTCATCACCTCCCGAGTCCATGCTATCTGAGGTTAATGCCATCCTAACAGATGCTCCCATGCTTTTTAGGGATATCGAGAAATACCAACGTGAAGATCCGACGCTGGCTCCGATAATGGAAACCCTTTTTTCTGGGGAACATGTTGTCCCTTATGTTCTGAGGAATGGTGTTTTATGTTGCCCTTCGAGGCATGACAAGATGATGAAAGTTGTCGTTCCAGCTGTTCTGGTACCTATGATCTTCAAGTATTATCATGAGACCCCACTAGGAGGGCATCTGGGTATCTTTAAAACTCGTGAAAAGATTCGTGAAATGTTCATCTGGAAAGGTATGGACGGTGAAATCCGTGAACTTGTAAAAGCTTGTAAATCTTGTTTGCTCAGTAAACCCACCATGTCCACCAAGGTAGGCCTTTTGTCTTCGCATCAAGCGTCGCGCCCCATGGAACGTCTGTATATCGATTATGTAGGACCCTTCCCCCAGTCAAAGGGTAATGCTAACAAGTTCATCTTTGTGTGCGTAGATGGTTTTACCAGATTTTCTTGGTTATTTCCGACTAAGCTGGCTACCGCTCAGTCTACCATTACCTGCTTAAATTCTATTTTTGCTTCTTTTGGTCCGTGTCAATATATTGTATCTGATAATGCTAAGGCTTTTACATCTAATTTATTTCGTAAATTCTGTTTTGACTTATCAATCTCTCATGTAACTACTTCTGCTTATTACCCTCAACCATCTCTGGCTGAACGGGTTAACCGTAATCTCAGGTCCGCACTTATTGCCTATCATCATGAAGATCATTCCAGGTGGGACACGTCCCTGCATTGGATAGCTTTTGCTTTGAATTCGGCGGTTCATGAATCTCACAAGTTTACTCCAGCTTCTTTGATGTTCAAGTTTGTTCCCAACTCGCCGCTCTCTAACCTCTGGTCTCTGAATGACATTCTACCCGAGACAATAGATCCGGATAACATTAAAGATCTTTGGAAGAAGGCTAAAGCCAATCTTAAAGTGTCTCATGAAAAGGTTAGGGAAAGGTATGATCGTGGACGGAGACCCACCCCTTTGAAGGTAGGTGACCAGGTTATGGTCAAAAATTTTGTTCCCGCGGGCAAGCATGCCCCCAGATTTCATGGGCCATGCATCATCCTCGATTTTCTCACACCGGTTACATTGTTAGTAAGCAATCCAGCCACCGAGAGAATATTTAGGGTTCACCTGTCACAGGTGAAACCTGTGTAAATTTTGTGTCAACTTGCTTCATATAATTTGAAAGGAATATGAAGGTTATATTTTTTTTGAGTTCAACTTTTAAGGCTTTCTGCCCCTCTATAATATTTTGTCTTATATGTAAGCCTCTTGTAAAACCTTCCCCGATCCGTTAAACTGCCATTCTGTCCTTGCCTCGGCCATTACCACGCTCCCGTCTCCTGCTCCACCTTACACAGTGGCTTAACTTATGCCATGGATATTTGCACGCCGCTGGCCCCTCAACCTCTCCACAAGCCTGTACCCTCAAAGAAGATGATAGTCCAACACAATTCTGCCGCCTAGCTTTAATGTTTCAGTGCCCCCGCAGCCGCGCGGCGCTGTGCCGCGGTTGGGTCCGAGGACGGGCCCCCTCGGCCCCAGCGAGGACGACGTGTGCACGGCGAGCCGGAGCTCTCCTCCCGGCCAAGGCGGATGTGCGGCGCACGACCTGCTACTTGCCCGCAGCCTGTATATGTTCACCGCGGGCGCGGCGTGCTTCAACACCTCTGCTCCCCTCATAGTGCGGGCGAGCGGTATCTCAGGGTACTTGAGGGGTCCGAGCGGTTCCCTTTGGACGCAAGCTGCAACGGCCGGTCAGGCCATCCAACTTAGCCTACATCAACTACATGGACAGTCACTATAAGAGATGACTACACTTGGGAATTCAACAGCAATATTTGGTGGACATTGCAAAATTTTTCTTCACTTTTAAGTATTAAAAGTTTATCTTCAGAACTCAACTACTACAAACAGAAAGACTTTGCCTCACCTGCAACAACAAAATTTTGGAATTTCTCAAATACTTCTGCAATTTATTTTAATATCAACATCAAAACTGGGACCTTATTTTCAAACAAAAGTTTATGTTCTTCTGTGTTACCCCTTGGAGGAACTTTTGGGGGGGGAGGTCTGTACCGGGTGGTACACCTCCACGCCGCTAATTTAAATGCGCGCCAGGTAAAACTCCTCTGCTGGAGGAAGTCTGAACTTTATTGACGGTATTAATTTTCTACCTTCTCAGAAGATGTCACCACGTGGAAAAGTTTGAGTTTTTGAACTGTGTCATTTTTTATGTGTTTTTGTTTCACTAGTAGTTAGAAGTGTGAACTTTCTCTTCTAGAGGACACTACTGAAGATCAACAACGGTGCACTCTAGTGCGAAGTGAAAGAACTGTTTTTTGGAGAAAATTTAATTTCAAGAGTTCGTTCTTTGTTAAATTTCTTTCAGTCATTGTTTAAGTTGGCAATATTCACCCCTTCTTTCCCCTTGTGTTGAACCTAACCAATCCCGAATTTCTTAAATTAATTTCTATCCAATCAGATGTATCTTCCCCCAACTTGAATATGTTGCTGTGTCCTACCCAATAAAGAGTTTGTGGGAGGGTGTTTTCTTTCCCCTAACGCCTAGAACCTTCCGCGAGAGGATATAAACTGCTGATTTTCGGGTCTCCGGGCCACTTCTGTTCCATCTTTCAGTGTGTTAAGTACATAGCAGGGGGCGGGAAGCGCCTCTTTCTTCGGCAGCGGTCAACAACAAGGTAATGGCCGATTAATAAATTCTTTCTTTGCTAGCTCAGCAGTTTAACTTTCGGGGCGGGTTCTAAGCGTTCCACTATGTAACCTTTTCCTAAAATGTAACTTTTCTTTTCATCTATTCTCTTGTAAAGCTACATACTGGGATAGAGAGTGCTAACCCTCTCGAGCTCCCACTCACATTGTCTTGAGGTGAACTTATTTTCTCAACCAATTCTTCCGTAATGTAATGTAAATTGTTATTTTCTTAAGTCACCTCTGTAGTATGGGATTAGCCCTTGCACTAACGGCCTAAGGCCAAGTAGGTCTTAAACAAAGTGTATTAGGAGTGCAAGTTCGCCTCCCCTCAAATTGTATTTTAGAGGTCATGTATTAACCTTCTTGTCATTTAATAGACCTCAGTAGGTTGGGTATTTTACCCCTGTGTATATGTCCTTTGAGGACAGCTTAAAGGTGGAGTTTTGGTGTGGCCTGGGAGAGGCTTAAATTTGAGAGCGAGTGGCTCTTTTGAAAATTGTATATTGTATGCCTCGAGGAGGCTTTTCAGTGTAATTTGGAGCAAGGGCTCCTAGGTATGAATGGGGTTTTCTGCCCCTCTGTTAAAATTGTGTTTGGGGTAAAACTGAGATGATTGCCCAAGGATTATGTTTCTGACTTTTGAAGCCCCAAATGGGGTACCTATGTAAATGTATTTTTCAACCGTGTTTTGGCTACTAAGTACCTGTTCTATTTGTTGTTACCTAATTTTGCAAAGAAAATATAACCTTGTTAAATTTTAAAATTAATTTCACTTTAGTAGCTTGAGACCTATTCACCACCCAGCACCTTCTTTCATGCATAACTACCACCAAAACACGGTAACAATAATTATTTATTTCATGTAAGTTCACACTCAGTACAGTTCTTTAAGTTTCCAATGACGGCCAATTTTGTGGAAAGTAGAATCACTCATGTTACAAATGCGAACAACGTGGTTGCAGCAATAATACTGTACAAGTTTGCTGAACACATGGTTTTCCACATTTCCTCTCTGTGGAAAGTCAAGTCACAAGACTAGGAAAAATGCCAGTCGTATGTACAGCAGGATACGTGAACCATAACTGGAAAGGAAGCATGGGTGAACGGGTACGATGCTGAAACTAAAATTCAGTTATCACTTTGAGAGGGACCACAGAAAGTTTGTGGGATCAGGTCAGGTCAACAAGCTCACGAATTTCGTTAATGAAGGGCAGGGCAGTATTTAGGTAGGGGCCAGACAGGGCGGAAAAAGCTCATCGTGATAAAATTCACAAATCAGTTGAGAAACTGCAACTGGTACGTACGGCTCCTCGGTTTAATGGTCAGCGCACTGGCCTTCGGTTCAGAGGGTCCGATTTCTGGCCGGAGGGGGGGGCAGGGGTTTTTGTTCGTCTTAACACACATCTTCATTTATATACAACACATCACACTAAAAAGAACTACAGAAGCGGACTATAGTGAACACATCTCTTAACACAGGGTGTCATGAGGAAAGACAACCGACCGTAAATCTGAGCTAAAATACAAAACAAACTGCCAACTCCAGGAAGAACAAGAATCTGAGAAAATACAGGAGAGTCATTCCTCGGGTATTTTGAAACATTCGGAATAGAACGTTAACATTTTATCTTAGAGGAAGGAAGTCCATCATTACTACTGTGAAACAAACTTCTGATAACTGAATATATTTGCGACTGACAACTGAACGCCAACTGCTTTGATGAGTCATTTACTGTATGTAATGCTTCAAACTGCTCAGTGGAAGGTATCATTTCTGTCCCTGCGAATTATTTACAATCTCAAACACAACAACGCTTGGCCCATCCTGCCTGCTTGTCACTTCAAACTATTTAAATGCAAGGGTAGATAACGAAGGTATAATGTACAAATTTGCTAAGGAACACCCTTACAATTTCTGAGATACCCGGAAAAACAAATAATCACGAATATGCTTTTGGGCTTAGAAGACCGGAGAGCGAGTACATATCCACCCTTCGACTTAACTCACAGGGGAGATGAGTTTAAGTAAATCAAAATAAAAATGAGCATATCCACAAAATAATAGTAACTTACAGCTCATGAATTGTGTGAAAATGAAAGACATTTTAGACCTACTAAATATAATATTATTATCCAGCCACGTGGTGTAGATGTATCGTGCCTGTGTCTTATTCTAAGGCCCCGTGTTCGTTTCCCGGCAGTCCAAGGATTCTAATTCTGCATTGAGGAGTAGAACGGGTTTCACTAAATACGAGATTTTCTCGAGCTCTTAGTTACAGGAAGAAGATGAGCTACTGACCTAATATACATAGACGAACACTAGTTGCCATGGTTACAATGGTGTCTGGAAATTCCAGATAGACTTCCAGCCCAAAAACATGCAACAGCAAGATTTAAACCACTAACTGCTAATTACCAGGGCTATGATTTTGATGACATAACCAAACCAAACCAAACCCCGTGGCACTACAGTTCTTGAAGGGCCTTGGCCTACCAAGCGGCCGCTGCTCAGCCCGAGGGCCTGCAGATTAGGAGGTGTCGTGTGGTCAACACTTCGAATCCTCTCGGCCGTTATTCTTGGCTTTCTAGGCCGGGATTTTGATGACATATCTTTTAATTGATTCACAACAGACATTGCTAATCTTGATCATAATCCCCACATTGTAGAAATGCTAATTTTTGCCGTTTTGAATGAGGTAATTTTCTAAAATTATATGTCATTATTTGATTCTTTCATGGCATTTATTAAGTTATTATATTACTTTTCGAGTAATTTTCTTACATGTTTGAGGATTTTGAAGCATTTAAGTGAGGAAGAATACGGAGACTTGAGAATCTTCACAACGCTTTATCAATCTGGGAACTAAAGAAAGTTTGTTCACCACTTACTTCTTGGAAATGATCGCATTCCAGGAGAGACACCTCCAATCGGAGAAGTCTTCTCGTGAACAGTAGAGATTTTCTTCTGAAGACGTGGAGTAAAGCAAAGAATTTCAGTTTGTTTTCTTGATATGGCAGAAGCGTATTAGTCTGTAATGTCTCTAACATAAATATAGGCTATACCAAATCTACTAGTAAATTAATTGTAAAACTTCACTTAAAATGTATGTAATTTTTTAAAGTTTTGGATCATTATACTGGATTTTTGGCTTCATTTTATAGATAATTTTAAAACTTTTTTAGGTCATCAAAATCCTGGCCCTGCCGATTACTCTAATTTCTTGTCTTATACTGTACATAACAAAGTTTTGGGAAATGGGGTAGGAAGGTGAAATTTCTTGGGCCCATGGGAACTGTAGTGATTAATTTCACCCCTGGCTTTCACTTCGAGTGATTTTAGACCTGGGAATAATGTGTAGTACTCACGTGGAGCAACATGTTAATTAAACACGAGTGTCATACCACACCATAAATCTGTAACGTGACTGGAGTGCAGTGGGACACTGGGGGAGCGGCATAGCCTTCAAGAGTATCAGATATCGTCCAAGTGACAGCAGATACATCGTCCTGGTGAACTACTCCCGATACGTCCTCCAATTTCTTCCAGAGAAGGCGAACGTGTTATAGTTGTTTACGCAACACCCAAAATAGGTGATATTTTACGTTAAAACTGAATGTTTACGTACGGAATTTCGAAATGAGTAACGTAATCGTATCACTTTAGTGGCTGTTGCGTACAATATTTTATTTCATTTTATGTTCGGCTCCATAGCTAAATGGTTAGGGGTACCGGGTTCGATTCCCGACAGGGTCGGGAATTTTAACCATAATTGGTTAATTCCCCTGGCACGGTGACTGTGTGTATGTGTCGTTTTCATCATCATTTCATCCTCATCACGAAGCGCAGGTCGTCTACGGGAGTCAAATCAGAAGACCTGCATCTGGCGAGCCGAAGTCCTCGGACACCTCTCGGCACTAAAAGCCATACGCCATTTCGTTTCATACTATGGTGAATTTACTTATTTAAAATTTAATTATAAATAATTTTCATTCGTCGCGACGCAAATCGTCCATGTTTGATCCATGCATTGACGTTTTCTTGTTTCGTTATTCGTGTCTCGCTATGAAATATATAAGAGGTTATATAAGGTTATGTTGTAATAAAACATCAAAATTAATGTTGTTTGAAGCAGCGAAGAGACCACTAAGCTACCAGAGTCGTAAACATGGCCCTCTGGTCTTGGATTAATTAAGGTAATACGATCTTTATGATATATGTGATATTTATATGTTGGAAATGGATTAACCTGTACATTAGTCAGTCTTGTAATGACGGCAGATTACTTGAGCAGGGAGTGAAAAGATTCTATTATTTTGTGCAAATGTGGTTCAATCAGGTGGGGAAACAATTCAACAAGTTCAAGTTTGGTGTTCCTTGATTCATGATCTCTCTGACTATCCGTGTTAATGTTACTCTGAAGCGGAGTTCAACCATTCAGAAATTTCAAATAAAACCGTGAACAGTGCGGAAAGTAATCTTTTGAGTACGGCAAGACGGCAATTAACCGGGCGAGTTGGCCGTGCGGTCAGGGCCACGCGGCTGTGAGCTTGCATCCAGGAGATAGTGGGTTCGAATCCCACTGTCGGCAGCACTGAAGATGGTTTTCACACCAGACAAATGCTGGGGCTGTACCTTAATTAAGGCCAAGGCCGCTTCCTTCCCATTCCTAGGCCTTTCCTATCCTATCGTCACCATAAGACCTATCTGTGTCGGTGCGACATAAAGAAAAATTACGGCAATTACGTCGTAGTATGAAATAAACAGATTTACCGTCGCTTCACGAAGGAGGTTATAGAACTTGGAATCATCGCTTTGGATCAATTTGATAAACAGGATGTTTATAATTATACAGTCGAACGTCGATATCTCGAACTTCGATTTCTCGAAGTAACTTAAATTTCTATTCTTCACGTGTATTTATTTCTCTAGTACTCGAAATTCGGTTACAGAATTTCTCGATTTCTCGTAGCAAACAATTCCTCACTTGAAGCAAAAAATACTCTGTAACTCGAATTTTATGAAAGATCCTAAATATGCAATACGGCATTTGTGGTTTGTGAGGAACAGTTAACAAGTAAAGAACGGGTTTCAGCGATGCTGGGAGTTAATATGACGGGAAACGAAAAACTACAACTTCTAGTGTCGGAAAATCAGCGAACCCTCGCTGTTTCACGGGTATGAATTAATTACCGGTCACGTACGAAAGTAACCACCGACCGAAGTCGCGGATGACAAGCTCCATTTACGAATCTCGGCTGCGTGGTATTGACGAGAAGTTTCAACGTGAAGGGAGGAAAGGTTAACAGTAACAAACAGAAGAGACTAACGGATTTTTTCCAAAGGTGTTAACGGAGGTATGTTTCTTGCTTCACTACTGTATGTACTGTATCCCGTCTTCTAAAAAGTTACATTAATAAGGGTTATAATTAAAGTGATGCCGTAAAATAGGTTTGTTTGTATATTTTTAAATACTGTTAAAAATAGCGTATTCAGTATAAGCCCGTAGATTCATATGATTCAATTATGTGATGTTCAAAAGCGGTATTCTCTATATTTCTAAATTTCGATAACTCGAAATAAAGTTAGCTCCCAAGATGATTCGATATATCGAGGCTCCACTGTACTTTCGCTACTTAATCCACTCTATACAGGAGGCTATTTATAGTACGTGCACCAAACTGCAGGAATAATCCCCAGATTACGGGCTGTAAGATTTGTCCGGTTCACCATACCTGAATGAAATGGTTTATCAAGGAAATAAGATGTGAGACGTGCGGGAGTACATTTTGAGCACATGCTGTACCGACGCAGATAGATACGTGTTCTAGCATTCTCAATTTCCTGGTTAACGACTGGCGACTCAAACGTAAGCACTACCACCCGCTGATAGTAACCAAGAGTTATGGCTGTTTATAATCGCCTCTGCTGTGACCATTAGTAAGATGGCTTTGACCAATAGCATGCTTGCTTTGTCAGAGTCAGTCCGCATGGAACACTTCAAAAGCATGCCGATCCTGAAGCCGGCTCGATTGTCAGGTTTCCAACGTTGCACAGCTGCACGCAGTTCTGTCCAGTCTCGCTGCTCGCTGTCGGGGGCACATTCGGCTGTCATTTAAGAGTGCTTATATGCGAAAGACCCATACCATTCGCACGTTAAAGAACTATTTCTCAATATGATATAGGATCAGCATCGCACCCCAAATTCCCTTATGACAGATAGAAATTGAAGGGAAATTAAACACATAACACTGTACTGATGTACGGCCGTGTAAAATGCTTGTGTCAATAAAACGAAGACGAAACAAACCGAGAGATTTCCATCTAAATTTTATGTTCCGCAATTTGATATAAATCGGAAGATCTCCCAAAATTTCCGACGATCTGGCAAACACTGTTCTTACAGTCAATGATGGAATGTACATTTCTGTACATTCTCCCACCAGTTTGGAGTCATTCCAATAAAATTCAAAGACCAGTGATTTGGAAGCGTTATTTATGGTCGAACCGACAACTCCTGTGTCGAGTGGAGGGCAGCTTTGTCACACATATTTTCAATTGCAAACTCCTGTTACTGACGGCTCCTGACTTCCTCCTTACGCACATGTTTGACAGATATCAAAATGCTACTTTCATTTAACCAGGACCCCGCCAGAGTCCTCTGAACTATGAAATAGATGCTCCGTGAAGTTACTCTCCTTCTAATCACCAAACAACCAGTACCCCGTTACTAGTTTGCATAAAACCAAACCAAACCCCACGGCACTACAGCCCTTGAAGGGCCCTGGCCTACCAAGCGACCGCTGCTCAGCCCGAAGGCCTGCAGATTACCAGGTGTCGAGTGGTCAGCACGACAAATCCTCTCGGCCGTTATTCTTGGCTTTCTAGACCGGGTACTAGTTTGCATATTGTCTTGAAATTATTGTTGTTTGAGTCATCAGTCCAATGACTGGTTTGATACAGCTCTCCATTCCACCCTATCCTCTGCTAAACTTTCATTTCTATGTAACTACTACATCCCAAATCTACTCTAATCAGCTTATCATATTAATACCTTGGTCTACCCTTACCGTTTATAGCACCTACACTTAACCAACTGAACAAGTCCTGGGTGTCTTAAGATGTGTCCCATCATTCTACCTCTTCGTCTCGTCAAAATTAGCCAAATCGATTTCCACTCACCAATTCAGTACCTGCTTCATTCATGATTGCATCTATCTCGCCTTCAGCATCCTTCTGTAACACCACATTTGAAAAGCTTCTATTCTTTCTCTTTCTGAGCTAGTTATCATCCATGTTTCACTTCCATACAGTGCCACGCTCCAGATGAACGTCTTCAAAACCATGTTTCTAATCCCTATATCAATGTTCGAAGTGAGCAAATTTCTTTTCTTAAGAAAGGCCGCCCTTGCTTGTGCTAGTCTGCATTTTGTCTCCTTACTTCTGCCATCGTTAGATATTTTACTACCAAAGTCCGGCTCCATGGCTAAATGGTTAGCATGCGGGCCTTTGGTCACAGGGGTCCCGGGTTCAATATTCCTAAAAGGTTTGGGAATTTTAACCATCATTGGTTAATTTCTCTGGCACGGAGGCTGGGTATATGTGTTGTCTTCATCATCATTTCATCCTCATCACGATGCGCAGGTCGCCTACGGCTGTCAAATCGAAAGACCTGCACCTGGCAACCCGAACATGTCCTCGGGCACTCCCGGCACTAAAAGCCATACGCCATATTGTTTTTACTACCAAAGTAACAATATTCACCTACTTCCTTTATGACTTCCATTCCCTAATCTAATATTTTATGCATAACCTGACTCCGTTCGACTGCACTCCATTCCTTTTGTTTTGGACTTATGTCTTGAAATTACTCGCCATGAATTGCACGTTATTGCTTCACCTTGGTCAATATACTTCATATCAATGAAAGAACGAAAGATTGGAGACAAACTACACGCCATTCATCATCGAAATGACCGAACGAAAGAGAAAAACTCTATTAGAAACTGCAAGCAGTCATATGGTAGTTGCAACATGGATAAGTGCCAACTAGAAACCTATGACAAGCTAAAAGTTAATTACAGATACAAGTCAGCCATTTAATTTATTTTCCGTGATTAAACTCTATACATCACCACTAGGCAGGGCTCCCTGGAGCGAGTCGTGGCAATTAACGCAGGATGAACCGCGCCCAAAGAGGACCTCATATGCTCGATACATATTTGACGAATCCAAATTAGTTGTGTAGAAGAGTATCATTCTTGAATAGCACAGACTGGACGAGGAAAAAAAATGACGGACAACCACAGTACCGACAGTACCCAATAATGTAACCAGCAAACTATTTGCTGAACTACCAAGGTTCGATATTTTCGACACAGTCGATTGCTCTCTACTGCCAGTGCAGAAAAATTCGCCCTTAGTTAGATAGCGATTTTATGATTATCGGCGAAATCAGCAGCCCACCCAGTGGCCAAAATCATTAAGGCGTCAAGGATTTATTGTCTGACACCATGGTTAGCCGGTTCGAGTCCGGTTCGTGGAAAAAGCTTCACGACCAGAATGTTGGCCGGCAAGATATAGGAGAGGTGGAAGTATACAATTTCCAATCAATCAATCAATCAATCAATCAATCAATCAATCAATCAATCAATCAATCAATCAATCAATCAATCAATCAATCAATCAATCAATCAATCAATCAATCAATCAATCAATCAATCAATCAATCAATCAATCAATCAATCAATCAATCAATCAATCAATCAATCAATAATCTGAGTGTAGGGCTGTCGCCCAGGTGGCAGATTTCCTATCAATTGTTTACCTTGCTTTTTCTTAAACTTTTCTAAAGAACTTGGAAATTTATCGAACATCTCCCTTGATAATTTATTCCAATCCCTTACACTTCGTCCTATACATTATTATCTACCCCAATTTGTCCTACTGAGTTCCAACTTTATCTTAATATTTTGATCTTCCCTACTTTTGAAATGTCCAGTCAAGCTTATTCGTCTACAAATGTCATTCCACGCTACCTCTCCACCGACAGCCCGATACATACCACATAGTCGAGCATCTCTTCTCCTTACTTTCCAGCCCAAAGTGTGCAATATTTTCGTAACACTACTCCTTTGTCGTAAATCACCCAGAACAAACAGTACTGCTAACCCTTGATTTTTTTCCGAGTAGTCCTGGTGAGGTCCCATACACGGGAGCCATACTCAAACTGTGGTCATTACATCCTTCATTGCTATTTCACTCACTGCTATTTGCTTTAGGCCTACGTCGCATCGACACAGATAGGTCTTATGGCAACGATGGGAGAGGAAAGGCCTAGGAATGGGAAGGAAGCGACCGTGGCCTTAGTTAACGTACAGCCCCAGCATTTGCCTGGTGTGAAAATGGGAAACAACGGAAAACAATCTTCAGGGCTGCCGACAGTGGGGTTCGAACCCACTATCTCACGGATGGGAGCTCACAATTGCGCGCACCTAACCGCTCGGCCATTACATCCTTAATACAACCCCTAAATACTCACATAACTATGTGAAGAGATCTGTAACCTTTCTTAACAACCTCGTTAATCAGCAGATTGCGTGTAAAATCCCTGGAATTGCGTATAAAATACCTGGAGTCAATCCCCCAAACATCTCCGCTACTTTCATATGGAGATGCGGCATATGACGCTGTTTATGGTGATTCGTCCGTCGGATAGAGACATTAAACCTTGAGCAGACCCCATCGACAGGAACAGGTTAAGTGTCGTCACCAGGTTTCACCCTCTCCATACCCCGCTGTTATCACCTCACATCTAGGCGAGCCGAAAATGTCCTCGGACACTCCCGGCATTAAATGTCATGCGATAAATACTGTAAAAAATACAAGTAAATAAATAAATACGTTCAGAAGTACTATATCATATATAGGCTATTATTGATACGCCACTCCCAGAGGCATTTTACACTACTACCAGGTGTAACTTCAGACCGCTCCTCAGGATTACGGCTTCTCTGAAGTACAGACGTTGCTGACAGGAGAAAGTTCTTCCGCTTTATCTGCCGTTGGGACGGGGTTCCCTTCCGCCATCTAAACCGTCGTCCACGTTCTTTTTTTTTCTGGTGAATTTATGTGTTATTTCCTACACAAAGGTTTCATCTGGCCTCCGAAGGTAGGGCTCCTCCGCCCGTAGCCGTTGGTCCCCGCCATTTGGGTGTCAAGTTTGGTAATGGCCGTTTGATCCTCGGCCAGACATTCGCAGGTAGTATCGTCTACTGTCATATACGCTAGCAGGATGATCCTGACCTGACTTGAATGAATTAATGCAGAATTCAAGGCTGGACATGGAGCATATGCGAGTAGCATTTAGTACGGCCCCTATAAGTGACAAATAAATAAATAAATAAATAAATAAATAAATAAATAAATAAATAAATAAATAAATCACCACTACGCTTGAACGTAATCAACGATTTCTTGAAAATTCTAGTAAATCCTCCAGAATTTATAATTAAATTATTTCAGTTCAATTCTTTCCTCCTTTTTCGTTTTTCATCACCAATCACTCGTGTTAACACATCGAGGGCAATAGCCGTGTGTGTTAATGCACTACGGCTTTGGATCCAAGCTCTGCTTTTGGGAGACGAGTGGGTTCGAAATCCACCGTCGACTGTACTGAGAATAGTTTTCAGTGGTTTCCCATTTTCACTTACAGACAAATGCCGGGACAGTTCCTATACATAGGCCACAGCCGATTCCTTCTACCCCTAACCCAATGAAAACCCACAGCCTGTTTCCAGTCATTCGACCGGGTCAGGAATGGAATGAATAAAGCCCCCATCTAGCGGCGAGGATATAAATTGTGCCGGCTGCCGAAATCTGTCGCACTCCTCTGGGGCAATGATTAATGAGTGACAGATGAAATTAAATGAAGAGATATTGGAGAGTTGCTGGAAAGAAATATGAAAAGGGAAACCGGAGTACCCGAGAATAAGCCTGTCCCGCCACCGCTTTGTCTAGCACAAATCTCACATGGAGTGACCGGGATTTGAACCACGGAACCCACCGGTAAGAGGCCAGCGCGCTGCCGCCTGAGCCACGGAGGTCCTAACCCAATGTCATTCACAATTATACATTTCATCTTCACTAGCTCAACTAAGGTTGACGTCAAGAAGAGCATCCGGCCGTAAAATCTCTTGGTCATATTTATACCTTGGTCTACCCCTACCGTTCTTACCGCCTACACTTCCCTCATCCCCCACCCCATATTGAGAAACGGGACTAAGGAGTAGAGGTACATACATTACACGTATGAACACGTGTGACCACCAATAATGTGACATATAGGGATGCGTCAAGTGTTTGGGCGTGCCCGTGTAGCCTCAGGCAGGAACAAGTGCCGGCAGCATACCGCCGTAGGTGCCCATTATTGTTTCAACAGGCCGTTATGGTTGCCACTAAACGTTTACTGCAGTTTCTTGTACGCTTAATTGCAGTAATTTTCTTAATTTATCGCTCGACATGTGTGACTGGCAAACATTCCGCAGATAATGGTGATATCTATGATACCTACACAGAGAGGTGGGTTCGCAGTGTAGGTCTGGAATTAAGCACACTTTATTTACATAGTTACCAAATGAAACGTTTATTACCATGGCCTTAGAAGGAAGACTCAGAGAAAGTGCTTGGCGAACCGCCATCTAGGTAATATTGCACTTTATAATCATGTTCGGTGATTTGGCCACAGTTACTGACCTCGTTCATGTCAGATCACCAGTCTTGCGCTTCGACACAAACTTGTAATTCGTACTTCAGACTTTATAGTTACTCAATTCCCTCGCACGTACCAATACAGAACAATCACCGCAACTTGCTTTAACTCTGGTAGAAAAGCAAACACCCCCCCCCCAAAAAAAAAAGGTGTCAAATATCCTTATGGAAAAAGCAAATGATCATAAATAGGCCTATGTCTTATATGCTACTCGATCATGGCCATCCATCAACGGTTGCTAATTCCAGATGATCGCCAGCCATAAGACATAGCCTGTACCGTTGCCAGGTAACACTGCCCATTCATCCATCCATCCATCCATCCATCCATACTTTACATGACAGCCTACACGGTTGCTAGGTAACACTGTCCGGCCATCCATCCATGCTTTACATCGTAGCGTGCACGGTTGTTAGGTAACACTCCATGGCCAGCCATCCATCCATACTTTACCTCACAGCCTGCACGGTAGTTAGGTAACACTGCATGGCTATCCATCCATACTTTACTTCACAGCCAGCACGGTTGCTAGATAACATTGTCTGTCCATCCATCCATACTTTACTTCACAGCCAGCACGGTTGCTGGGTAACACTGCATGGCCATCCATCCATACTTTACATCAAAGCTTGCACAATTACTAGGTAATACCGCATAGCCATCTATCCACACTTTACATCACAGCCTGCACGGTTACTAGGTAATATTGCCTGGCCAACAATCCATACCTTACATCACAGCCTGCACGATTGCTAGGTAACACTGTCCGGCCATCCATATTATAGACTATACCTTACATCAAATCGTCCATGGTTGCTAGGTTACACTTCCGTCACACATTTTGTAAAACAAATTTTCGCATGATCCCCAGCTCGAAGACACATTTATGTTGACAATTCTTTTTTAAAATTTTATTTTACAAGTTGCTTTACGTCGCACCAACACAGATAGGTTTTATGGCGACAATGGGACAGGAAAGTGCTAGGAGTGGGAAGGAAGCAGCCGTGGCCTTAATTAAGATACAGCCCCAGCATTTACCTGGTGGGAAAATGAGAAACCACTTAAAACCATCTTCAGGGCTGCCGACAATGGGGTTCGAGCCTTCTATCTCCCGAATACTGGATACTGGCCGCACTTAAGCGACTGCAGCTAAACAAACTCTATGGCACTGTAACCCTGACTAACTTTGCCTACCATGTGAGCGCGCTGTTCAACCCGTAGATTTCGATGTGAGTTGTGGTCAGCCCGATGAATCTTTTGGGTCGTTGTTCTTGACTTTCTTCACCGGGACCGCTATCTCATCAGTCAGACAGATCCTAAATTGTTCTCAATTATTCTGAGTGAGCCAAACCTCAGATCCATGTAAAAATCCCTAAGCTGGCCGAAAGTCGATCTCGGAACCCCCATTTAAGAGGCAGAGTCCTTACCCTTAGACTGCGGACTCCATTAAATTAAGCTTATGAAGAATAACATTCTACCAAAAAAAAAAAAAATATATATATATATAGCATTGTGTCGTACTCGGTTAGGTCTTTAGGTCATTCATATGATTACAGAGTGGAAAAAGTTCATGGAAACAATAGACTATATTTTAAATACAAGTAATCATGATTTTGCATAAAAGATAAAAGCACTTTTCTGTAAGATACCCCGCCACCTCTGTGAAACTGTTCGAAAAGCTGAAAACTAGAACCAAATTCTTAAGTACAGCATGTCAGTGGTTTGACATCATTAATATAATATGTTGTGAATCTTGGGCCGATGACCTTCGATGTTAGGCCCCTTAAAACAACAAGCAAACAACAAGCATGTTGTGAATCCAGTACCGTTTGTAACAGTCAACTCTCTCCAACAAGCAACTGAATTGTTTGCCCCATTTTTCGCAGCATATTCTCTGTAGAAAACCGGAAGTATATAAACTAACACCGAACTCGATAGTGCAGTCGCTTAAGTGCGGCCTGTATCCAGTATTCGGGAGATAGTAGGTTTGAACCCCACTGTCGGCAGCCCTGAAGATGGTTTTCCATGGTTTCCCATTTTCACACCAGGCAAATGCCGGGGCTGTACCTTAATTAAGGCCACGGCTGCTTCCTTCCCACTCCTAGCCATTTCCTGTCTCATCGTCGCCATAAGACCTACCTGTGTCGGTGCGACGTAAAGCAACTTGTAAAAAAAAACTAACATACAATACGAACAGAAATTAGTATCTTACTTACGACAGTATCGTAACAACAGTCTCCGATGATGAACTCCTTACCTGAAACAAAGAAAAGTTTACGATAAGATCATGGGTACAAAGAAATCCAACACATATATGGCCTTTGCTGGCGAGATCTAGTGTTTACAGTGCAATGTGCTCTCTGGTATTGGCTAGAGCAATGTCGTTACTTTCACTGACCTGTCTCAGTCTTATCCTTGGCTTTGACAATATGAAAGTGACCGAGGTATGAGTGATTCTAGTAACGCCATTCCTTATGAAGCCAGTCACTGCCGTGAATGGTGTGAAAATGTCACTAATAGGGTCGGTTGGTGCATGCATTTCAGCGGGCTTGGCAGAATGATATGTAATAGCAACTTCTGGCCCAGTGAGGAAAGCAACGGGAAACTACCTCAACCTTCAATTTCCCAGTACGCATCTTCAGTGATGCCCAGGCCATTTATGACAGCTAACAGTGGAGCTGTTGAGGATCCAACCAGCCTTAGGGCTGAGGACTATAAATAGTTACATACATATATACATACATACTGAACCCATGACCTTTGGACCAAAGGGTTCAGTACATACAATACATAAATATCAGTTTCAAATAAAATGTTAGAAAAAGACAAAAAATGTTACAAAGCGGCCATTCCCCAACACAAATCAAAAGTCACTTACCAAGACAACACTTAAAACTCATCTGAGGTAGAGAGGAAAGCAAAACGTAGCTTTACGTAATATTAATTAAAGAAATACCTTTTTTAATATTGCATATATTGTCTGTTCTTCAGCCTCAGGAGCTCTCAGCTCGGAGAGGGGTGTAGCAGCTAGAGACCCTTTAGCTGAGCCGGGCATTGTTTTTACTCACTTGTGGCAGGTTACTCGCTTTCTTCCTTCCAATCAGACCTTCCTTGCTAAACTCTTCTCCTTCCCCAACCCCGATTATATCAGATATGCGAGGCCTAGGGAGTCTTTCATTATCATTCTCAACGCTCTTAGTGGTCATTCCCTTTGTTTTATCGATACCTCCCATCTTCAAAAGATCAGAATTCATTTCCTCTTCTGATTAGTGTTCAGAGGGGATGGTAGCTTGGATGAATTTCGCCTTAAAATAATAATAATAATAATAATAATAATAATAATAATAACAACAATAATAATAATAATAATAATCATCATCATCATCATCATCATCATCATCATCTTCACTACCACATGTCCAATATATACGTTCCTGTTTCGTTTCTAATATCGGCTACCCGACGGCGGGGGGGGGGGGGGTTGGAACCTAAGTCCTGCCAGATAAACTAAGCAAATCTTAATCACATTGGCGACAGAGCCTATCATTTTACTGCCATTCGTCTCGCGTCAACGTGGGAAACCAAAGGAAACTATCTTGAGGTAGTGCAGACGGTGGGGCTCGAACCAACGAACATTTTAATGTAAGAATATTGTTACAAGACCCAAAAAATAACTTGCTCAGTAGAAGTAGTCCCCTTTTAAACAGTTAATGCTAACAGATAAACAAATACCAACGCCTTAAAAATCAAAACATTATCCTTAATATTTATGAACTGAAAACTGCCTACAATAAAAATGTTACTAAATTGCGAAAATCAAATGATCATCATGTCTTTCAATAAAATGTGTGACGTGATGTTACATAGCAACCTTGCAGGCTGTGATGTAAAGTACGGATGGATGGCCATTATATAATCCATGGCCTGTGCAACTCTCAAGGTGCTATAGCTGGGTAACATCCCGTCACACATTTAGTTACATGACGTTATATCGTTACACAAATTTTCGGAATACCCCCAGCTCTAAAGATATATTTATGTCAATAGAAACAATGAAAATTAGCAGACAGCATAGTACATTTATTTATTTATTTATTTATTTATTTATTTATTTATTTATTTATTTATTTATTTATTTATTTATTTATTTATTTGAATTCCAAGTGTCTCTGAATTAATGAAACTCGGATTTAATAAGACGAATTTACTTCGCCTAACTAAACTACTACTACTAGCATGAAGATATTTTTCCGTGGTTTCCGAATTTTCACATCAAGCAAATGCGGCCGCTACCATCCCAAACCTTTCCCATCCTTGCGTCACCGAAAGCCATCCATGTGTTCATCATCATCATCTGTTTACCCTCCAGGTTCGGCTTTTCCCTTGCACTCAGCGAGGGATCCCACCTCTACCGCCTCAAGGGCAGTGTCCTGGAGCTTCAGACTCTTGGTCGGGGGATACAACTGGGGAGTATGACCAGTACCACGCCCAGGCGGCCTCACCTGCTATGGTGAACAGGGGCTTTGTGGAGGGATGGGAAGATTGGAAGGGATAGGCAAGGAGGAGGGAAGGAAGCGGCCGTGGCCTTAAGTTAGGTACCATCCCGGCATTCGCCTGGAGGTGAAGTGGGAAACCACGGAAAACCACTTCGAGGATGGCTGAGGTGGGAATCGAACCCACCTCTACTCAGTTGACCTCTCGAGGCTGAGTGGACCCCGTTCCAGCCCTCGTACCACTTTTCAAATTTCGTGGCAGAGCCGGGAATCGAACCCGGACCTCCGGGGGTGGCAGCTAATCACGCTAACCACTACACCACAGAGGCGGCCTCATCCATGTGTTAAATAATAATAATAATAATAATAATAATAATAATAATAATAATAATAATAATAATAATAATAATAATAATAATACGTAGGCAAGTCAATAAGTATTTGCAACTTTGCAAAGTGTGTACTCTTTTTGTAATAAATTATAAAAATTGATTGAGGATACTTATTGACTTTCCCTCGTAATAATAATAATAATAATAATAATAATAATAATAATAATAATAATAATAATAATAATAATAATAATAATAATAAAAGTTCGATCACAGCCAAAAATGGCGGTGTACAGAATGAGGCTATACCATTCTACCATTCTCGTGTCGATAGATTCACTGGCACTTCAAAGATCCGTTGCCATTTCGAGTGGGTAGACAAGCCTTATATCGTCGTCGTGCCTAGAAATGTCGCTATGTAATTGTATTTCAGCTTAGAACTCTAACCAGAACGGTTCTCTCATCCAAGGTTCAGTATTGTATGAACTACATCAAACCGAGCTCGATAGCTGCCGTCGCTTAAGTGCGTATCCAGTAATCGGGAGATAGTGGGTTCGAGTACCACTGTCGGCAGCCCTGAAGATGGTTTTCCGTGGTTTCCCATTTTCACACCAGCCAAATGCCGGGGCTGTACCTTAACTAAGGCCACGGCCGCTTCCTTCCAATTCCTATCCCATCGTCGCCATAAGACCTATCTGTGTCGGGGCGACGTAAAGCAAATAGCAAAAAATGAACTACATCAACGAATTTTCGTTCTAAGTGATGCATGTGCGGCGGGTCAGTATTTCTGCCGACAACATAGTCACATAGGGGTATTTCAAGGCGCAACGTCGATATCTCCTTTCTCTTCAGAATACTCTATGTCTGCATAAACTATTAGGTAAACTATACGATAAACCGTGGCAAACAAAGAGCCTTCTCGGATTAACGGACCAAGAAACAAGAGAAAGTGGAGCCAAATACACGTACGTGGTATGTGCCTTCCTCTAGTCTCCATATTCCAAGACACGCAATTGTGTCAAGGTACTCTCCTTACGTCACGGAATGACACTTGGCAGTGGCTCATCTTCCCGTGGAAAGCGGTTTTCATTATTTTCGACACCAGCAGCAACTCCTGGGAGTGGAACCTCACGTCAAATGACTTTCTTAAAGAATGGAACACGTGCGGCCATGGGGAGAGGCCGGGCTGTCAACGAGACCAACAAACTACACCAAGGAGTAAATAAAATTTCAAGGATCGCCTGTGAATTTTATGAATGTTTGCAGCAATAACTGAGATTCAGATAAGGCTGTAAGGAGGACAGGTGGAACATTTTGACGATTTACCTCATCCACCATGCATAGCATTTTGACCAATCCAATTTACAGTCCGTGTCAGTTTCAGAAAATCACGCATGACTATTGCTGAAATCGAAATGAGATTATCGCACCTAATAGGAAAATACTTGGAAATTATCGAAGGTGACTCTCAGTTCGTTCAGATTTGTAACATAACACGTAGGCAATGAATAGATCAAATATGGCGGCAATTTAAAAAAAATTGCAGAAGCGACCGTTATCGCACTTGTATGCAGCAAATTCAATTAAATAATATTGTATAAAATACCTATGCTATTTAGTTCATTAATATTTTTTGTTAAACATTTCATTCAGTAAATAGTCTTATCAAATACAACACTTGGTTTACTATACCATCGTTGTCGTAAGACTTGTCTGTGTCGGTACGACGTTAAAGAACTTGTAAAAAAAATCTTATAGCGACGACAGGATAGGAAAAGCCCAGGAGTGGGAAGGAGCGGCCATGGCCTTAATTAAGGTACATTTGCCTGGAGTGAAAATCGGAAACCACGGAAAACTATTTTCAGGGGTGCCGACAGTGGGGTTCGAACACACTATCTCCCGAATGCAAGCTCACAGCAGCGCACCCCTAGCCGCAGGGCCAACTCGCGCGGTAATAATAATAATAATAATAATAATAATAATAATAATTTTACCGGGGGTACACCTCCGTCCAGTTAAACTGCGCGCCTTCTATAAGGCCATGTAATTGAAATTGAACTAATGTTATGCAAGATGCTTGGATTTTCAACATTAGATGTCTCTTTTTCTGTCTAGTGGTTTTACGTCACACCGACACAAATAGGTCTTATGGCGACGAGATGTCACTACCATCGGCCTAAATGCCCCCTCTGGCGGGATTAGGGGCAATTAATTCTTAACGGAAAGTTAATTTTAAGAGTTAGCTAACCTTAGTTTTTGAAGATTGTTTTGTTCTTGAGTCAAGGTTGTCAACACTTCTGACCCCCTCAGTCTCCTGTATCCATCATCCAATTAGGAAGTTTGTGAATATTCTCTCTAGCCAATTAAAATTGGGGGTGTGTACAGGCATGCAACCTATCTGTAAAGAGTTCTGGAAACTTCCCCTCGAGATACTACAAAAGCTGGGCGCTTTAAGGTCGTACTGTCATCTTCATCGCTCCAGTTTATTGTGTGCAGCCTGTACTACGGGAGCAGAGGCCGCAGGTCGGTGTTCGGAAGGCCCAACTACTCAAGGTAATGGCAGAATTTTCTTAACATGTGATAGCTCCGGCAGATAGCTTGAGGGGAAGGTTTCAAAGCTCTTTTATTTTATGTAAATGTCTAAACCTGGTGGTTTAAATTTAAAATTGTTCGATCAGTCGAAGGACTGTGTTTTATTCCCTGTCAGGGAACAAAAGGGTGGTTACCCTATGCCGATTCCCATTCACCTGGTATGGGGTGACTAAAGTTTCTTATCCTCTAAAATTCTTAACACCCTTTTCTTTTCTTTTCATGTTTTTCATTTAGTCACTCCGACGTGGAATAGACTTAGTCTCTGTATCTTTGGGGAATAAGCCGACTTAGGGTTTTAAGAGTATTCTAGAAGGAGTGTAGGCTTTTTGCCTCCTTGCATTTTGTTTTTGGCCGATCATTATCAACCTTTTTATTTTCACATAATGGCCATTTAGTATGGGTACTCATTGCCCCTGTCTATGTTTCTGGAAAATAAAGTGGAAAAATGTTGAGCAGAAGATCAGGCCCAAAACAGGGCTAAGGGTCTGTAAATACCTTATCTGAAGATTATCAAGTATTACCTGGTGCGTGATTTATGCCTCTGAGGGGCTGGATTGTATTTGGGAACTCATAGACTCCTAGGCTATGTACGTCAATGGAGCAAACATGCTCTTATAAAATATTGGACCTGTTTCAAAGCTATAAATCTCATCATAATGCTGATAATTCTCTTTAGATGTGTACCTGATTATTGGACTTTAAATTTTTCTTGTTGGAGCTGACGAGCTCATTATTATATTGTTATTGTTTTTTAAGACCTTCTATTTCCCAAATTTTAAAACTAAAAAAAGAGAAGAAAAATAAAATTTCAAAATTTAGTGCACTAACTTATACTTTGGTCAATTCCGCCTGTTCACCCCAGCACCTTCTTACACCTCTGTGACCCACGATATTCCCGTAACGATATTACTATTAATAATAATAATAATAATAATAATAATAATAATAATAATAATAATAATAATATCGTATTAGCCTAATTCCCTACAGACTTGCATACCTGAACAGTGTCATTTAAACAAGTTTTCGTACAATTCTGACGTTTCGATCAGGCTACCATCTAGCAACGAAGTAGAACTCTACTGAACGGTCTCTAAGGCTGTCTTAACTCCATCGGAGTGGCCACTGGTTGCCGCACCGGAGGTCTTTAACTAGGCAACAATAATGAAAGAAAGTGCCCGCCCTTCAGCGGCATTCGAACGTGGGTTGAACAACATACTACCCTCAACACCTCAAGCCATCCAGATGATGATAATGATGATGATGATAATAATAATAATAGACTCTAAAAAAGTAAATAATAATAATAATAATATTATAATATATTATTATTATTATTATTATTATTATTATTATTATTATTATTATTATTATTATTATTATTATTTCGTGTGGCTATTGCTAGCCTGGTACGGGGCTGACCCTCCGATGAGGGTGGGCGGCATCTGCCGTGTATAGGAAACTGCCTGCCAATGTAGTGAAGGATAGTGTT
This sequence comes from Anabrus simplex, assembly GCF_040414725.1. Taxonomy (NCBI): domain Eukaryota; kingdom Metazoa; phylum Arthropoda; class Insecta; order Orthoptera; family Tettigoniidae; genus Anabrus; species Anabrus simplex. Next base: position 851,097,555 of record NC_090265.1, read on the forward strand.
GTGTGTGGTGTGTGAGTTGTAAGGATGTTGAGCAAAGTACAAGCACCCAGTCCCAGAACCAAGGGAAGTAACCATTTACGGTTTACATATCCATTCGGACCGTGAATCGAACCCGGAACCCTCTGAACCGAAGGCAACTACGCTGACCATTCATCCAAGGAGCCGGACGCCATCCAGATTACAGTCCAGTACACAACAATAAAGACTAACGACGCATTTGAGCTACGGAGAAAATTGTGAATTCTTAACAATTTCAAGGATATTCTACACTGCCCAAGCACCAGCGAGCATGGCCAGCCATTGTTCCAAACATATGTGGGAGAAATATGTATGCAAGAAAATGAAGATTTACACGGGTACAACAGCGGGCGGCCTGAGTGACAGAACGGGTTTTGACATGCGGCATGACCAAGTGTTATCGCCTTTTGCTTGTTAATTTTGAATGCTAAAATATTAGTCATGTCTACCTGGTACACTTTAAGAGCTAAATCGTCGTATCTGCCCGATAATGTGAGATGGTAAGCTGTACAAAAATAAGAGCCTTCTGAATGCTTATTTCTTGACGAGCAGTTAGTGTCAGTTACAGCTGGGCCAGAAAGATGGCTACACTCTGCTTCACTCTGATGGTATTCGATAAACAGCTGGCTAATTTTTTTTTTTAAATAGTGAGTGGCGTTAAACACACACTCAATCTCGCTCAATGACTGGTGGATCAGATGTAGGGTAACAATCCTCTTCATAATGAGAGGAGAAATGAAGAGTTCAGACCTTTCCAGAATGAGGGTTCTGCAGAAGGAAGGGAAGGGCGACGGAAGGCGTGGAAATGAAAGACTCCCTAGTCATTCCAAACCTAATACCGTCGGAGTCGGAAGAATACAAGAGTTGACAAAAAGAAAAGAAGTGGAATAGGAAGGCTGTAAGCGAGGACGCTGGCACACTGGTTTTATTTTTACCCTAGTGGTTTTGTCGCGCTAATTCAGAGAGGTCTCACGGCGACGACACAATGGGAATGGGCTGGGACTGGGAAGGAAGCGACCGTGGCTTGAAATTAAGGTACAGTCCCAGGATATGCCGGGTGTGAAAATTGGAAACCGCGGAAAACCATCTTCAGGGCTGCCGATGGTGGGGTTCGACCCACTATCTCCCGAATGCAAGCTGCTAGCTATGTGACCCAAACCGCGCGACCACATGCTCGGTTCCCTGAAGAACCCCTTGTCCCTACCTCACCCATCCCAAATTCAACAAATTTTACGCGATTTCGTGTTACGCGGTTATTTAAAAGTAACAATTAATTGCGTAAAGCAACATACACCTGTCTGTCCCTGTAGTTAGTAAGTTCAAACGTAAGTAACATTTCTAGTTTCTTAATATCTGTGCAAAATGCGAATATCTCTATAATCTTAGCGAATCGTGACAATAAGAAATCAAGTCAACTATTAATCCACCCTATTACACGAATGAATGAATGAATGGACAAGCGAACGAACGAACGAACGAACGAATGAATGAATGAATGAAGGAAGGAAGGAAGGAAGGAAGGAAGGAAGGAAGAAGGAAGGAATGAGACCTGATTTATGATAAACCACTTTCGAGGAGAATAATTACTCCTGTGGGACTACCTCAACTAAGTGACGGTATAACAGTATTAAAAATACAAATATATCAAATTAACGGAAATAAACTTTAAAACATTTATGTTAAACCACACGTAATCACCAATGATTTGTAATTATTCCTACCTCTAACTCCTCTTCCTACAAACGCATATTTGCCGCAATTTGCCCTCTTGAATTCCAACTTTACCTTCACATTGTGATATTTCCTAATTTAAAAAAAGAACACAAACTTACTCGTCTACTAATGTCATTCCACGCCATCTCTCCACTGACAGCTCGGAAGCAACATACCACCTAGTCGAGCAGCTCGTCTTCTTCCTCCCAAGTCTTCCCAGCCCAAACTTTGCAATATTTTCATAACGCTACTATTTTGCCGGAAATCACCCAGAACAAATCGAGCTACTTTTTTTTTTTTTTTTTTTTTTTTTTTTTTTTGGATTTCTTCCAGTTCTCGAATGAAGTAACCCTGGTGAAGGTCCCATACACTGGAACCATATTCAAGCTGGGGTCTTACCAGAGACTCTCCGTTACCTCCTTACTACAATCTTTAAATACCCTCATAACCATGTGCAGAGAACTGTAGCCTTTATTTGCAATCCCATTTATGTGATTACCCCAATGAAGATCTTTCCATATATTAACAACTAGGTACTTACAGCGATCCCCATAAGGAACTTTCACCCCATCAACGCAATAATTAAACCTGAGAGAATTTGTCTTATTAGTGAAACAACGATGTACTCGTATCATACAGACAAACCTCGTTTACTACTTTCAAATACAACTTTTATTCATGCAGAAATACTTAAAGGAATTCGCAAAATGAATTCGAGTATATCTAAATATTATTTTATACTGAAGTCATATTCCTCTAGTAACGGATCCATTTGAAGCAGAGGTCCAAAGGAGGTTCCACTGATTCAAGATCTGTTCCTTGATTTGTCTTCTTGCTTAACTGTCATACATGACTTCCAGATTTCACTGAGCAGCAGCTTTTGCTAGATGATCAGTCCTCTCATTTCCGATGGATCCAGTATGTCTACGAATACGGGAAATGCAGAAATGAAAATTTCAAATCATATTTTAAACGTTTTAAAATTATTTTGACAGGTGACTATTCTTGCTTTTGTGTGTCAACTCAAACAGTCGATCATTTCATATTTGATTGTCCTGTGTTTGTAAGAGAGAGATTTGTTTTGGACTCTCATTAGAACTGCTGTAATATTCAGCTTTCACAACCACTATACCGTATTTTCATGCTGTTACAAACATTTCCTAATTTTCATTCATCACATCTTCCATAAACTGGTTCTATAAATCACCATCATTATGTTTAACTTATAATTGTATGTTTCAACTATAACCCTAGAATACTTTGTAAAACAGGGTTCATTTTTACTGAATATTAATAATATTAACATTTAAATATTGAATTACCGAGCTCGATAGCTGTAGTCGCTTAAGTGCGGCCAGTATCCAGTATTCGGGAGATAGTAGGTTCGAACCCCACTGTCGGCAGCCCTGAAAATGGTTTTCCGTGGTTTCCCATTTTCACACCAGGCAAATGCTGGGGCTGTACCTTAATTAAGGCCACGGCCGCTTCCTTCCCACTCCTAGCCCTTCCCTGTCCCATCGAAATATATATAAATTATTATATCCCTTTTCTCTTAGTCAATGTACCAAACACTGAACTGCATTTTTGGAACAAAATCTTAAGGAACATCTAAGAGGGAATTTCCAGTGGAAAATAAACACAGCAGTAAATACATCGTGAGTTCTATGATGGCGCCGAAACAATCAAGAGAAACAGAAATATGTCTGAGAACCTACAAGAGAAGGAATTCGTGAGTAAACAGTAATTTCAATACCCCTCCCACTTGCAGTGATTTGCTGAAAACCAGCGGTAACAAAGCGAAACAAGAATGTATTCATAACATTCTGCGAATTCTCTATCCCTGCACAAATAACAGGTATTCTTCAATGGCATCACTAACAGTCAAAATGCCGGGCTGAAAATAAAGCGCTTGCCTTCTGAGTGCAACTTATCAGGTTCGATCCTAGCTCAGTCCGGTGGTATTTGAAGGAGCTCAAATACGTCAACCTCGTGTAGGTAGAAATGCTGGCACGTAAAAGAACTCTTGCGGAAAGAATTCCGGCACCTCGGCGTCTCCGAAAAGCGTAAAAGCAGTTACTGGGACGTAAAACTAATAATAATATTATTTTTAAGAGCAAAAATGAGGAATAGTTTCCAATGAGCTGCAATTGTCGTAAAGCGTTGTTGATTAAGTTCTCACCTTCTTATTTCAAGGTAATGGGATCGATTGATGATGCTGATGATGATGATGATGATGATGATATGATGATGATGCTTATTGTTTAAAGGGACCTAGCGTCTAGTTCACCGGCCCCTAATGGTACGAAATGAGACATGTACTGACAATTTAGAAGTCTAAAATCATCCACTGACCAGAATTCAAAACGTGACGACGAAGAATGCATTGATGAATATGAATTTAAAACAATCAGTGGATCCGACCTGAAATGCCTCACATTCCCAGAAACTAGCGTAAAACAATGGTACTATTGACCATGAGACTGCTTCTAAAGCACAGTCTTGAATCGATGATGTATGTTGTCTAAAGGGGTCCAAAATCCAGGTCATCGGCCCCTCATAATGGTACTTATCGCTAGTAAAGTGGAACCATGGTATTTGTCATGTGACGGTACTAATCAAAAGTAGCGTAGACTCGCGGTATTCCACACATTATGGTACTACTCACAGGTAATATAATACGCACATGTAACGCAAACCTATGATGTTCCTCACATAGGTGTACTAATCCCAGGAACTCGTACTATCCCGTGGTGTTCCTCACATAGTAGGTACTAATCATAGGCAACGCAGACCCACGGTGTGGCTCGTATAGTGGTACTAACCACAGGCAACGCCCAGACACGTGGTGTTTCTCACATAATGGTACTAATTATAGGCAATGTAAGCTCGTGGTGTTCCGCATGTAGTGGTACTAATCACGGGTACTGTAAAATCCATCCTGATTCACATACTGTTGATACTGATGATGGATGTTTGTTGTTTAAAGGGGCCTAACATCTAAGATCTTCGGCCCTACTGTTGATACTAATCACAAACCTATTGTGTATCTAACACAGTAGTACTACTCGCAAGTAAAGGCGCCCCAGGGTGTTCCCCGCGTGATGGTACTAATTAGAAAGTAGTCTCATGGACCTGATTCGATCATCCCTTGGTCGCCCCTTTTAGTCACCTCTTACGACAGGCAGGTGACACCGTGGGTGTATTCTTCCTCTGCGTCCCCCACCCACAGGGGGTAGGATCGATTCTGGCGACGGTGACTGGCAATTAAAACAAGTTCTTGCATGCCCGCGACTCGTGTCTGTAGATTTATGTGCACTTTGAGGAACTCATTTGAAGACCGAAGTCGGGCACACCATTGTTTCTTAAAACCGATAACTTGAAGATATGTTAATCACATAGAATTATTATGGTTAGTGGTTTAACGTCACACCAACTCAGACATGTATCCTGGCGGCTAGGAAGAGAAAGAAGAGACCGTGGCTTTAATTAAGGTACAATCCTAGCACCTGCCTGGTGTGAATATTTTTTTTACAAGCTGCTTTACCTCGCACCGACACAGATAGGTCTTGTGGCGACGATGGAACAGGAAAGGGCTAGGAGTGGGAAGAAAACGGCCGAGGCCTTAATTAAGATACAGCCCCAGCATTTGCCTGGTGTGAAATTGGGAAACCACGGAAAACCATCTTCAGGGCTACCGACAGAGAGATTCGAACCCAGTATCTCCCGAATATTGGATAGGCCTACTGGCCGCACTTAAGCGACTGCAGCTATCGAGCTCGGTGTGTGAAAATGATAAATCAATGAAAACTATCTGCCGACTGTGGGGGTTCGAACTCACTATCTGTCGAATGCAGTATGTACCTGTGGCAGTTCGAGGCGGCATGTTCTGATAACTGTTGGAACAAAAGGGGCAAAGCTACAGCCCTCTTTGTGGTTCTACAGGCGGTGCGTGAAGGCAGTCAGAAAAACTACACCATGCTACTAGCCCACATGAACAACCTATACAGTGATTACAACCTCCAACAAGCCTCAGTAGATCAGAGATGACGTGGTCATGATTCCAAAACCTCGATTTCGACAACGAAAATTCTTCAAGGGCACTCTTAGTTGTAATTCCTCGTATGTTATAGAACTTTGGTGGTGCGCTCAATTCAATAAAGTAAATTCGTGTCCTCACCTCGAGGTGATGCAGCTTTTTTCGGGTACACCCCCAATGGAGGTGAGCTGCATGTACCATTTTTACCACTTATCGGCACTCCTGTCATTCTTAAATCTCTGATACTACCGGGAAACGAACCCGGACCTCGGAAATTTGCAACTAATAATGCTAACCGTTACGCTACGGAGGCGGACAATGAATTCAATGACCTTACAAGAATAATAGTCAACCTTAGAAATCATCCAGTTGAGGTTCCTTGTCGCTGCTAGGTGGTACCGCAGTAGCAATGTCGATGTTGTTATACAGACTGTCGAAATGGTATCATATCAGTAAGCCTACAACCGCACTAATACGTCATTATTATTATTATTATTATTATTATTATTATTATTATTATTATTATTATTATTATTATGTTATTTGCTTTACGTCCCACTAACTACTTTTACGGTCTTCGGAGACGCCGAGGTGCCGGAATTTAGTCCCGCAGGAGTTCTTTTACGTGCCAGTAAATCTACCGACACGGAGCTGTCGTATTTGAGCACCTTCAAATACCACCGGACTGAGCCAGGATCGAACCTGCCAAGTTGGGGTTAGAAGGCCAGCGCCTTAACTGTCTGAGCCACTCAGCCCGGCATTATTATTATTATTATTATTATTATTAGCCAGCCTGGAGGCTGCCGTTAAGGCGTGAAGTCTATAATGTCCAGCACCATGATTAGCCAGTTCGAGCCTCATTGGGCGAAAAAAAAAATTCACATTCAGAATGTCGGCCGGCAGGGTACGAGAGGTTGTGGTATACAATTTCTAATCACTAGAACGTGTACCAAAAGCCTGGATTACATTACAAACCCCTCCACACTGCCCAGATGGAGTGAGAGTATATGACGCTGCTGATGGTAATTCGTCAGGAGTAGGCTATGTGCCGGCACCGAGTTTCACCCTCTCCCTTACCACTGCTATCATCATTCATTTCATCTCATTAGCTCCTCTGGTGAGGCTGACGTCAGGACGGGAATCCGGTCATAAAAACTCGCTACGAAGATCATGTCCCTTCATACCCGACCCCGTAGGGGACAAGTATTGGACACACATACTACATTATTATTATTATTATTATTATTATTATTATTATTATTATTACTTTTATAATTTTCTTTACGTAGCACCGACACAGATAGGTCTTATGACGAGGAAGGGATAGAAAAGGGCTAGGACTTGGAAGGAAACGGTCGTGCCCTTTATTAAGGTACAGCCCCAGCATTTTCTTGGTGTGAAAACCACGGAAAACCATCTTTTTTTGCTAGTTGCTTTACGTCGCACCGACACAGATAGGTCTTATGGCGACGATGGGACAGGGAAGGGCTGGGAGTGGGAAGGAAGCGGCCTTGGCCTTAATTAAGGTACAGCCCCAGCATTTGCCTGGTGTGGAAATGGGAAACCACGGAAAACCATCTTCAGGGCTGCCGACAGTGGGATTCGAACCCGCAATCTCCCGGATGCAAGCTCATAACTGCGCTTCCCTAGCCGCACTTTTATTATTAATATTAGTATTAATCAACTGCAGAGGGATTTTTCTCTAGTCCGACTTGTTAGCTGAATGGTCAGCGTAGTACCCTTTGGTTCAGAGGGTGTGGGGTTCCATTCCCGGCCGATCGGGGATTTTAATCGTTTCCGATTAATTCTTCTGACTCTGGGACTGGGTTTTTGCCTATCCCAACACTCTCCTCTTCATATTCATACAACACACCACACTACCAACCACCACAGAAACACGCAATAGTGATTATAGTCCTTCATATAGGGTTGCGTCAGGAAGGGCATCCGGTTGTAAAACAGGGCCAAATCCGCATGTGCAACGCAGATCGCACCCGCGACCCCATAGGTGTGGAAAACGTTGTAGAAGAAGAAGAAGAAGAAAAATACATTTCTCTAGTCTTAAAAGCATGGAGGCGGTAACAGCAGTATCTGTATATATATAGCAGAATGTCCGTCCGTCCGTCCATCCATCTGTCTGTCTGTCTGTCTGTCTAACTGTTCCTTATACAAATCCATACTGTTCCTCCAATCTTGTAACGTTCCAGACGTTACAGTGTAATTATGTTAATTTTATTATGTGTAATTAATTCAGGAATTTAACGTCATGATATTTATTTTGGTATGTAATTGTATTATAATACATGTTTAATCATTTGCTCACTATCATTTCATTACTTTGTAACTACGACTTATAAACGAGGGCTGAATATCCTAATATTCACTTAGATTCTTGCGACAGTTGGTTAAAATTAACTTGCAGTAGATTTCAGTTATCTTGCCACATCACCGAGGAGGAAGGAAGGACAAATTTAGACATCAAGTTCTGAGAAAAGCGAGCACGTGTTCACGCGTCCTAACGTAAGCTACCGTATTTCGACCAGAATTATTCGAACTGATCAACGCCTATATTTTCAAAGGAGCGTCATGTTGCCATGGATACTGATTGAAAGGACGAATAGAAGAACAGTTGATATCATGGATATGGCCCGTCAACTCTAATTTCTGGAGTGGGGAGAGAAGTGTCATCTGATTGGACCACGCGTAAGCGACCTGTAATTAGCGCGAGAGTAGGTTATAAAAGGGCATGTTGGAGCTCGTGGCTTCACTTACTATTATACTGATTCACTTATTCTGCTGTCTTATTCGCTCTCTACATTATTCTACGATCTTCTACGAGGCTTCTACTTGATTTGCTACTTGATTCTGCGTCTCGATACTTAGAAATTCTGAATGAGGGGTGTATAGCCACTCTCATGAGGAAGTACGTACAGCACGGCTATAAGACCGGTTTGAACCAGTCTAAGTCAATAGATAGTTTTAATCTAGATAGAAATGAAACTTCAGAGAATATTTTCAGTAAAGTTGGAAGGATTCTTAATTGAGTATCCTCTCCATAAAACCCAAGGTGGTTCTTCTAACTATGTCTTAGGGCTTATCTCCAATATATGGGATAAAGCATAATAGGGAGTGTTAGTTTTGAAGTCATCTTCCAATTAGTGGTGGATGCAATTGGCAAGGCAGGAATGGTACTGAGCTGCAGATGAAGAGATATCAAAGACGACCGGTGATGTTCCAGCTACAAGGAGGGAAGCTTTCCAAGGACCAGCAGAACAAGACGACATGGTGAGCAAGCGAGTTAAAGATATTGCAAGTTTTCGCGAAGTAGAGTCATTCAATTTTTTATTAAATTCATTTTCTATTTTAAATTCACTTCTCGTTAAACCGTCGTCATTTATATTAAATATAATAAATAGTATTTTTCTAGTTTACTTTAATCAATTTGCCTTAATTAGCCTTTTAATTTCTAATTCTCCTACTTAATGATTAGTGTACTATCACCTCACCCCTGTGATAAGAGTCTGTCCAAGCTTGATTATAAATTTTATCTTTAAGTCCTCAACTTAAAGATTGGCGCCCTTTGCTTGCTTGGTTGCATTTCTCATTTGATGATTGTTCTCCGAGAGGGGAAGTCACAATCTGAACTAATTTTTTTTATACTTACCTTTTAGGACCCTGTGGATAAGCCTATCTACAAGAAATTTTTAACAGTCCTCTTCCATTCCCTATATTTAGGCCCTTTGGCACATTAACACGAACTAATATAGGCGGAATATAGAATGTGTCGTACAAAGAGGAGACAAAACCTCACGTCGCGAAGGAACAAAATTCGGTAAAGCCCTACGGGCCCTAAAACCAACCGTTATTGAGATACTGACACCACGTTAGGAATTGGATGAAGAAATGACCGGCTGTAACCATGGCGACGTCAGCTCAAAGATTCTAGAGTAGAATACAGGCCCGGTGTTCGAAGTGCGTAAGTGTAGGCAAGGCCAAGAAAAGATTCTGCTAACTCATAGCTAGCGTTAATCTGCTGAGATAGAGTTACTATCTGGAAAAACGACTGTGTGGGCAAACACCCCTAGAAAAAGGGGTGAAATGCAAAACATTACCGAAAACGACCGATATTACTGTCGAATCCATATGCATGGGGGTTCAGAAGGGGTGAAAAAGAAAATGTCCAAAATGACCGAGGGAAGTGTTGATTCCATAGTTTTCGGGGTCCCTAGGCTGGTTGGTGACTATCCCAAGGGAAGTTGGAATCGTGTACATCGTATCTATAGCGCGACGCATAAGTACATACTTCTATTATTTGTTAGAAACGATCAACTACTTCCCAGTCAATCGGGGGTGCTGCAAAGAAACAGTTTCACGCGAAACTAAATAATCTCAAATTAAAATTATACATATAACAATACTTCTAAATCTACAAAAGAATTCGTAAACTATGAATCAAGTCTAAGTGTAAAAGAAATAAAAAGAATTCGACAGACTTTCAAAAAAGTACCCAAGCAGCTAGTTCACTATATTATTTACCGTTTTTCGTCCTCCAAACCCCAATGTCCTTGCCAAACATGCACCCCCAAAATCTCTCTATCTATATATATAAAATAACTTGTCCTGTGACTGACTGACTGACTGACTGACTGACTGTCTGACTGATTCATCATCGCCGAGCCAAAACTACTGGACATTGTTGTATGTCCGGCGCTCCCTTCTCGCTCCGCCAGCCAGCTGCACACGCGCGCCTGTGTATCATTCTGCTAGCTTCGACGCGCAGCCCTCAGTGCGCGTGCCTGACCATCGAGTGTACTATAAATAGGAGCTCCCTGCCAGCTCACTTGCCCACTTGCCCCGGTGTCCAGCTCCAGAATACACCCTACGTCGAGCACGGAGGCTACTCCTCTTGAAAATGTGCTTCGACCAGGTGGACTGAATTTCTGGCAGTACGAGGTCTCACCTCTGGTCACCGCTCCCTTACCTGTTTCCGCTGCCTATGTTCCGTAATTCTTTTACAAGCCATTTTCATTCCCTAACTTATGCAAGCTCCCTTAGTTTCGCTAAGTGGAATTTCTTCAATCAATTGAACTTGCTTTTTAGGAATTCAGGCACTTCAACAAACAAGGACTCTCATGAACATTTATGTTAGTGTGCCAGATAGTTCTCGACTATCAAAGTGTCAATTCACAAAGACTATCTTTTCAAGATAGAAGTGTATATAAAGACTGCAAACCTGTACATATTGTATAAAGACAGACTTTTCTCAAGATTCAATATTCCTTTTTGCTTCAAAATAAATTTCAGTTATTTGTGTAAATATCATAAAGTGAAGCAAATAAAGTTGTGTTCTGTAAACTTCAACCTTGGTTACAACACAACTCTATGGCGACGAGGTAAAAAAGCACCAAAATACAATTCATCGGCCCCAGTCGCCAACTCTATGGCGACGAGGTAAAACAGCAACAAACTACAATTCTTCGGCCCCAGTTGCCAACTCTATAGCGACGAGGTATACACGAAACCAACACTACAATTCTTCGGTCCCAGTTGCCAACTCTATAGCGACGAGGTACACACGAAACCAACACTACAATTCAACGGGCCCAGTTGTCAACTCTACGGCGACGTGCTACACAGCAACGACACTCCAACCAGTTCTGACACACAGCTTACCTTACTCTTTCTTGCACGCATCTCGCAATGGCTACTGCGGAACAACTTGCTACGGTCTTCCAAGCCTTACAGCAGCAACAACAACAGTTTATGCAACAACAACAGGCAGCATTAATTCAGGCTATTCAAGCTATTTCTGTCTCTACACAGCCATCAGCTATTCCTCCGTTCTCTGCTTTTGATCCAGCTAAGGAAGAATGGTCAGTTTATTTAGCCCGCTTGCAACAGCATTTCATCTGCCATTCTGTCACAGATGATCAACGCCGCCGCGCACTATTTCTTAGTTCGGTTGGCAATGCTACGTGTGAATTACTACGTAAATTAAGTCCAGAAGAACACTTATCTGAGGTACCCTTCACGCAGCTCTTAGCCCGTCTCACGGAACACTATGCCAAAGCTCCTCACATAGTGGCTGCTCGCTATAAATTTTTTCAGAGCAGAAAGCAACCCCATCAGACACATACTGAATGGATAACTGAATTGCGTGGTCTAGCTAAACCCTGCCAGTTCATCTGCTCCAAGGACGGTTGTGGTTCATCCTACACTGATTCTCTCATTCGGGACATGATAATTTTACATACTCCTGAAGACAAAATACGTTTTGACGCTGTCAAGCAGAGTAACCCTTCTTTAGAAGACGTCCAGCGTATTGCTACGGTTTATGAGCTTAATACCAAGACTGCCGCAGCCATAGCTTCTCCACACGAAGTTGCACAAGTCTCGCCTCAGGCCCGCAAGTCCTCTGCTACAGTGAACCGTACGGATAAGGCGCTCTCCACCAAGCATTCTCGCCAGGTTCCCTCTCGTAATGCTACACGGCAGCCCAAGTCTAAAAACACCTCGACACTCCTGCCTTCCTGCCGAGGTTGTTTCAAGCATCATGAACGTCGTGACTGTCGTTTTTTCAAAGCTACTTGTGAACGATGTAATAAACTTGGACACATTCAGACTGTCTGTCACAGTTCGCTCCGCCCTGCTAAGACTACTGCAGCGCGCCGGAAGCATATACAGCCCCGCCAAGACATGGAAGTTGATCCGATCAATCTTATTCTTCCCACAAAGGATTCTCACAAAATCATCATTCCCCTCTCATTCTCTGATCGATCTGTCGATTTTCAATTAGACACTGGATCACCTGTCTCTATTATTAACCTGACTACCTACCACGACTTAGGTTCACCTTCATGCTCTCCAGCTGACATCCAGCTCGTGACATTTAACAAGAAGAAAATTGACATCAAAGGTCAAATTAAGCTTCAGGCTAGTTATAAAGGAATTCAGAAGGCCATTCCTCTTCTCGTAGTTAACAACTACACTGCATCAAACATTATGGGCATGGATCTATTTAACTTATTTGGTTTCCAGATACATGACAACATTAATGTCGTATCTACATTGCATCCTACTTCTGACGTTACCGCTCTCCTAGCGCAGTTTCCTGAAGTCTTCGACTCTCAGCTCGGAACAGCAAAAGACTATACAGCTCACATACAGCTGAAATCCGGAGCTAAGCCTCGCTTCCTCAAAGCACGTCCAGTACCCCTAGCACTTCAAGACCAAGTCACGAAAGAATTAGAAAGATGGATACAAACTGGAATTGTCGTACCAGTTACTTCTAGTCAATGGGCTACTCCACTCGTGGTAATCAAGAAACCTGATGGTAATGTTCGACTTTGTGGCGATTTTCGATCTACAGTCAACGCACAACTCGAAACCGATATCTTTCCTATTCCACGTCCAGAAGACTTATTCCGTCGTCTCTCTGGTGGACAATTCTTCTCTCGAGTTGATCTTAAAGAAGCATATCTCCAGCTACTTTTAGACGAAGAATCTAAGAAATTTCTCACACTCAACACTCCTCTCGGACTGCTCCAGCTCCAGCGGCTCCCATTCGGTGTTTCATCCTCAGCGGCTATTTTTCAGCGCTATTTGGCTCAACTCACCGCCTCAATTCCCGGTTGTGCTAACTACCTGGATGATATTATTGTTACTGGAAAAGATCATCAGGAACATCTAACCAATCTCCGCCTTCTTCTCCAGAAATTGAAAGACAATGGCCTACGAGCGAATCTCGCTAAATGTACCTTCTTTCAGCCTCAAGTTCACTACCTCGGACATATACTTGATAAGAATGGAATTCGTCCTAGTTTGCAGAATGTCTCCGCGATAGTAAACATGCCAGCACCTCAGAACCTCAAGCAGCTTCAGTCCTTCATAGGCAAAGCGAACTATTATAATAAGTTCATTCCACGCTTCGCTACAGTGGCAGCTCCCTTAAACGCTCTACGAAAAAAGGTGTTAAGTTTCAGTGGACTCCGCAATGCCAACAGGCATGGAAAACAATCAACAACGCCTTAATTCAAGCTATACAACTCACTCATTTTCAGCCCGACAAGATCATCACGCTAGCTACTGACGCTTCAGACTATGGTGTCGGTGCAGTTCTCTCCCAGAAGGATCGTCATGGACAAGAACGCCCCATCGCCTTCGCTTCGAAAACACTTAATGACCATCAACGTCGATACTCCCAGATAGAGAAAGAAGCTTTAGCCATCATCTTTGGTATTCGCCGTTTCAATGAATATCTTTATGGCAACCATTTCCTGATCATTACCGATCATAAGCCTCTCGTACACTTATTCCATCCTGGTAATAAGATCCCAGAGAATTCCCTCAGAAAGCTTCAAAGATGGTCCCTGTTCCTTTCTGATTATTCCTATCAGATTGTATATCGAGCCACATCCCAGCATTGTAATGCTGATGCCCTCTCCCGCTTACCCGTTGGTCCTGATACTGCCTTCGATTCTCAAGAATCTGAATGTCTTCAGTTGGACATAGAACTTGAAGATACTGTATCCAGTTTTCCTATTGATGCTACCTGCATAGCTAAAGCTACGGATAAGGACAGTACACTTGCTACTGTACGTACTTACATCCGCAACGGTTGGCCTCTTCAGAGCACACTTCCTGCCCACCTGGCACCTTATCATCGTATGCAGCATCGTCTCACGACTCGTGCCGGAGTTGTACTACTAGAAGCAGGCACCATCTTCCGAGTGGTTATCCCACTTAGCCTACAGACACAAGTTCTCGAATTATTACACCAAAGCCATTGGGGTATCTCCAGAACAAAGCAACTCGCCCGTCAACACTGCTACTGGCCCGGTATTGATGCCGCCATCGAAAAGCTAATACGTCATTGTGAGCAATGTCAAATGAATCAGAACGCCCCGTCTTCTGATCTTGCTTCATGGCCTCCTGCTACTACTCCATGGGAACGAGTTCACATCGATTTCGCAGGTCCTTTCCTCAATTCCATGTGGTTAATAGTCATCGATTCACTGTCAAACTTTCCATATGTAGTGGATATGCATTCGACTACTACAACCGAAGCTACCATTCGTGCTCTCCAGAAAATCTTTACTACAGAAGGTTTACCGCAAGTACTCATTTCGGACAACGGACCTCAATTTACAGCTACTGCTTTTCAGAACTTTTGTACACATAATGGCATTCGTCATATCCTAGCACCACCTTTTCACCCTCAATCTAATGGTGAAGCTGAACGCTTCGTACAAACATTTAAAAGAAGTATGAAGAAAGCTGTCTCTTCAGGCTTAACTAAAGACCAAGCCTTGCTCCAACTATTAAACAACTACAGAACTCTACCCGGCGCTGATAATATCACTCCTGCACAGAAGCTCCATGGACGACCTCACAGAACTTTACTTTCTCTGTTACAGCCTCTTCCGGCCCAGCATAAGACCTCACCAACGAAGTTCTCCCTCAACGACAAGGTCTACACCAGGACATTCAAATCCAACCCACTCTGGATACCTGGAGTCATCTGCAGATCTTTGGGTCATCGTCTCTACGAGATACAGACTACGGAGAAACGTATCTGCCGCCATCAAGATCAGATACGTCTGCGCTACCGCCCCTGTCCAGCTATTGATGCTATTGCTAAACCAGATAAATCTATTGCTGAACGAGCCTTAGATCATTTAATAACAATGGGTTCCTTTCAGGACGAGACAGCGCCACTCCGCCCAGTTCCAGCTCCGGACAATACAACAGAGATATCAGCAGCTCCGCCCCAGCATCGCAGTCGCCGCCAGCGCCGCCGCCGTTTCACGCCGTACCGGCGTATTTAGGAGGGGAGGGTGTTGTATGTCCGGCGCTCCCTTCTCGCTCCGCCAGCCAGCTGCACACGCGCGCCTGTGTATCATTCTGCTAGCTTCGACGCGCAGCCCTCAGTGCGCGTGCCTGACCATCGAGTGTACTATAAATAGGAGCTCCCTGCCAGCTCACTTGCCCACTTGCCCCGGTGTCCAGCTCCAGAATACACCCTACGTCGAGCACGGAGGCTACTCCTCTTGAAAATGTGCTTCGACCAGGTGGACTGAATTTCTGGCAGTACGAGGTCTCACCTCTGGTCACCGCTCCCTTACCTGTTTCCGCTGCCTATGTTCCGTAATTCTTTTACAAGCCATTTTCATTCCCTAACTTATGCAAGCTCCCTTAGTTTCGCTAAGTGGAATTTCTTCAATCAATTGAACTTGCTTTTTAGGAATTCAGGCACTTCAACAAACAAGGACTCTCATGAACATTTATGTTAGTGTGCCAGATAGTTCTCGACTATCAAAGTGTCAATTCACAAAGACTATCTTTTCAAGATAGAAGTGTATATAAAGACTGCAAACCTGTACATATTGTATAAAGACAGACTTTTCTCAAGATTCAATATTCCTTTTTGCTTCAAAATAAATTTCAGTTATTTGTGTAAATATCATAAAGTGAAGCAAATAAAGTTGTGTTCTGTAAACTTCAACCTTGGTTACAACAGACATAAAGAAATGAAATTTTGGTGATGCATTGATATTAACATGTAGGTGCTCGCTAAGGGAGGATTTTTGGATATTCCGTCGCTAAGGGGGTGAAAAGGGGGGGGGGTGAATTTTTAAAATGTGGATATCTGTATCTCCAAAACTTAAAAGTTTACAGACGTAAAAATTGGCATTTGGTGTCTCATTTAAAAATAAAGAAATACGAATTTTTTTGTTTCCGGAAAATCCCCTTAAGGGGGGTGAACAAAGGGAAAGAAGGGTTTGAACACCTTTCATTAGGAGACTTATACCTCAAAAACTGAAGATGTTACAGACATGAAAATTGAAATTTGGAGTCTCCTTTGAAAATAAAGAAACACGTATTTTTGTTTGTATTTGTGGATAATAAGATGAATAGGGGGTGAACATGAGTGACAAACGGGGTAATTTAAAAAATACTATATCTGCTAATTATCTCAGACACGTTACATATTACAGAATTGAAAACTGGTATTTGGAATTTCCTGTGACATTAAAGAAATATAAATATTTATTTCAGAAAATCCACGTAAGGGGAACTGAAAATGGGGGTGAATTTTTAAAATTAGTGTATCTACAGTATAACTCGAAAACTTCACATGTTACAGTCATGAAAATTGGTATTTATAATCTCTTTTAAAAATAAGGAAACGCGTATTCTTTGGTTTTCGGGAAAAACCCTTAACGGGAGGGGGGGGGGGGGGTAAAAAATTGAAAAATTAGTTGAATTATTTGTGTGATAATGTACTGCAAATATATTCCAAAAAATCTAAGGATGTTACAAACGTGAAAACTGGTATTTGCAACCTCCTTTACAATAAAAAAAACCACGCATCTGGTGGGGGAATCAACTTGGTTGTGCGAAGGGGGTGTATGAAAACGGAGATGAATTCCTTTTACAAGGATACATATATCACAAAGCTGAAGATGTTACAGTCATTATAATTGGCATTTGGAAGCTCCTTTATAAATAAAGAAACAATTGCTTTTGGTTTTCGGAAAATTCACCAAAGGGGAGAGGGTGAAAGGAAGTGAAAAAATTTAATTATTTTTATGGGGAAACTTATATCTCTTAAACTTAAGGTTACACACGCGAAAATTTGTATTTGGAATCACCTTAAAAATAAAGAAACATGCATTTTTGGAGGAGGGGGAATCAACTTAACGGGCTGGTGTGAAAAAGGAGTTGAATTCTTTTTACAAGGATACGCATATATCAAAAACTGAAGATGTTAGAGGCATGAATATTTGTATTTGAAATCTTCTTTCAAAGTAAAGAAGCACGTGTTCTTTTGTCTTCGAAAAATCCTCTTAAGGGGTGAATGAAATGAAAAATTATTGAATTCTTTGTGAGGTTACTTATATCTCAAAAACTAAAAATGTTAAAGACGTGAACATTGGTATTTGGAATTTCCTTTAAAAATAAAGAAACAGGCACTTTTGGGGAGGAGGGAATCGACTTAACGGGTAGGAAGGGGGGTGAAAAAGGAGTTGAATTACTTTCATGAGGATACTTATATCTCAAAACCGAAGATGTTACAGACGTGAAAATTAGTATTTAAAACCTCCTTTAAAACTGTTTGTTTTTGTTTTTTAGGAAAATCGACGTAAGGGGCAGTGGGGTTGAAAATAAGTAAATAAGGAGTTGAAATATGTTTATGAGGATACTTTGCCATAAAAACGGAAGCTGTTACAGACGTGAAAGTTGCTAATTTGATTTTCCTTTCACAATAAAGAAACACGTATTTTTTGTTAACGGAAAATCCACTTAAGGCTGGACAGCGGTGGAAAGAAGTGAAGAAGAAATTGAATTGTTCTCACGAGTATACATTTATCTCAAAAACTGAAGGTGTTAAAGACGTACAGGCATGAAAACTGGTATTTGGAATCTCCTTTAAAAATAATGAAACACGTACGGTATTTTTTGTTTTCGGAAAATCCAGTTAAGGGGCTGAAAGGAATTAGAAAAGCGGGTGAATTTTTAAAACGAATACATTATATGTCTAAAACTTAACATGTTAGAGACAAGAAACTTGGTATTTGGAAAGTCCTTTAAAAATACAGGAACCTCTACCTTTTTGTTTTCGGAGAAGGCACTTAACAGGGGGTGAAAAGAAGTGAAAAATAGTTGATTTTTTATGAGGATACTTATATCTTAAGAACTGAAGATGTTACAGGCGTGAAAATTGGTATTTGGAATCTTCTTTAAAAATAAAGAAGCACGTATTTTTGTTTTTGGAAAATACACTTAGCTGGGGGTGAGTGTGGGGAAAGGACTGATTAAGGGGTTGAATTCTTTTTATGGAGATACTTATGTAGACTATATCTCGAAAACTGAAGATGTTACAGATGTGTGAATAGGTATTTGGAATCTCCTTTAAAAATAAAGAAACATTATTTATTTTTTCGACTTGAGAGAAGACTCTTTCTTACATGTTCAGTTAGTTGTATGTCGCATGGTCGTCTTAGCCCCAATAGGTAATACCACAAACATGGTTTACAAAGAATTTCTGGGGTAAATGAAACTCAATTTTTGAGTGAGTTTTTATACTTTAGGAATTTTTAATATCTTAGTACAATGCCGACGAACGATTACTTTGATCAAATTACGAAATCCACGCGAGCGAAGCCGCGGGTAATTGCTAGTATATATATGGTAAGAATTTTGCCTGTACATTGTTCATAATTTTAAAAGAATGGTATTTCTGCATCGGTCGTGTCCACAGTAACAAGGAAACGCACTTTTAATTTTCCGTCATGTCTGTCTGTCTGTCTGTCTGTCTGTCTGTCTGTCTGTCTGTCTGTCTGTCTGTCTGTCTGTCTGTCTGTCTGTCTGTCTGTAAATACGTACGGGCAGCACCAGAAAATGGCAGAAGAGAATTTAATAAAAATCGGTACGTAAAGTCGGAGAATGAGGCACTACAATCTACGCTATAAATAATTTTATTCACGCTGAGTGAAATGCTAGTTTACAGGAAGGCGCCTCTACTTCAGTGACCAATTTAGGAATTATCATGACTGAAACTATAAACTGGACTCAACAGGTGATAAGCACATGCAATAAAGTACATAAATGCTTATACCCCCTGAAACGGTTCGCTAATATATTCTCTGTTCGACTTAAAGTACAAATAATTCGCTCTCTTATACTACCTATATTTGACTACTGTGACACTGTGTTGACTGGAATAACCTGGGACAGTAACAAGAAACTGGACCGGAGCCTGAACAGCTGCATAAGATATATCTTTAATCTGCGATATGATGCTCATATATCACCTTATTATAAGGAGCTGTCGTGGCTTCGAGTGCACGCACCAGCGCCGTGCACTTCACATGCTATCACTTCTGCACAAAGTTCTTTCCACTAATACTCCCGACTATCTGTCTTCATCTTTTTCTTACCTGTGTCATGAACACAATACAAGATCTGGTTCCTCTCTTGCCATACCTGTAAACCGCACTGCTGTGTACAACCGCTCCTTCATA
The DNA here is from genome assembly GCF_040414725.1 of Anabrus simplex. Lineage (NCBI taxonomy): Eukaryota > Metazoa > Arthropoda > Insecta > Orthoptera > Tettigoniidae > Anabrus > Anabrus simplex. The sequence goes on from NC_090265.1 coordinate 851,117,349, forward strand.
ATCTCTGTGTCTAGGTCTTGGAATTCGCTACCTGCGAACATTAGAGAAAATCCTCATCGCAAGTTTAAAGTGGCTTGCCGGGAGCATTTGCTGGGTAGATCCCGCTGACTAATTGTTGAGTGAATGAAGGAATGAATGGGATGAATGAATGGATTACTGTAGTTACATAATTTAAGTGTACGTTATTTTGTGTATTTTAAAATTACGGATTCTTTCATTATTATTGTTATTATTATTATTATTATTATTATTATTATTATTATTATTATTATTATTATTGCTATTGCTATTAGTATTATTTGCTTTATTTGTACTGTATTCGAAATTATAAGTTATGTATATGTATACTCATCTAGTGGGTAAGTGTAATAGAGGGCCTCGAGCCCTAACTTCGCCACCAATAAAGGCATTATCTATCTATCTATCTATCTAAATACCTATGTTAGTATGCCATTTAATAAAATCTCATTCACAACGTGTACACGACTTCATCTAGAATTATGTGTACAATGTAGAATTCCGCAGCGAAGCACGGGTAGCCTACAACAGCTAGCTAATTTATAAATTCGGCACCACTGCCGGTAACCCTCCTTACACTTCCGGTGAGAAACATCGTCTATATGTTCAAGGACGGAATTCAATGACCTAGATACAGTGATGATGAAAGAGTGCGAGTAGCAGTGCGGTTTTCGGTATGGTAAGTGAGGAGCCGGATCTTATATTGTGGTCATGATAGGACGAGAAGTAAGAAATAGCTGAAGAAAGATAGCCGAGAGTGTCTGTGGTAAGTATTTTGTGAAGTTCACGGCGCTGTTACACTACAAACCATGACAGCTCCTTATAATACAGTGATATACGAGTATCATATCGAAGATCATATCTTATCCAGCTGTTCGAACTCCAGTCCGGTTTCTCAATATTGTAGCAAGTTATTGCAGTCAGCACAGAGTTAAAGTGCTCAGGGATATGAATCAGAGAGTGTATTCAGTGGTGGCGAGTGGGAATTACAAGTTGGAGGGCGGGGGCATAAAACTTTATAGACGCCAACGAAGAGACAAAAGAAAGAAAAAAAAAAAAGAAAGCAAAATGGTAAGGTGTTGATGCTGCCCACGCGATTTTTTTTTTTTTGCTAGTTGCTTTACGTCACACCGACACAGTGAGACTTTCCTAACTGTCTGATTAGCTTTACAAACATATATATATTTAAAACTGCATTTATATTGCAAAATCTGAATATCTGCATTTATAATGGAAATACACACTCGTCGAACCCTGTACACACACTTACTTGTTACCTGCTTACTTACACATACGTTATTTGAAGGGCGCCAGCTGTCACTCAGTACAGCAATAATAGAATGAGACTCTTGACCATCTCTAGGGTGTGGGGTAATAAGCTTACTTTTGACAACATACCATATAAGTTCTGGGAAAAGGAGATTGGCGTTCGGTTTCCCCATTAATTTTGAGGTTAAGATATTTTACTGTCAATGAAATGAAACTATGAATTCGTTTGATAGAACAATATATATTCTTTAAATAATATATCAAAAAATAGTGAGTCTTGTTGCGATAAAACAGATGAGAATATGAAATTATGACATTGCAACTGAAAGAAACTAGGCATGAATTTGAATTTTTCTTGACCGGACATTTAACAATTTATACGAAATATTTCCCTCACTGATTCACTTGACTGTACCTTCAACACTTTGAGTGTAATTACGACGTAATCCATTGCTCTGGTGTTTACTGTAGATGTGTCACGCCTAACGTGGTGATACATCCTTGCGACTGCTTCTTCTCCATATCATCTGACTTCTTTGTAAGTCAATATGGTATGACCTCTTGGCAGGTCCAGGGTTGCCCTCTCTGACTCCTTGGTAAGCCTTGCGTCCGCGTCTTCCACTAAGTGACGGACCAACCATTTGGTCTCACTCTCTCAATGACCAATAATGGCTCACTGAGTCTTCACCATCTCTCGTTCACACTGGTTGGCTGACCAACTAAGGCCTCTTGATCTAGTAGACTACTTCACTGTACTGCATCCGTATAAGTAATGACTGACGCTACAATATGCATCCCCCTTATATAGACGTTGGTTGACACAACTACGTAATCTCCAGAAATAACAATGACATACTCCCACCTACGCGACAGATATTACACACAGTGGTGAAATAGCCCCGCGGCGACTGAGTCGGTGCGCGCATATCTAAATAAATACGATGACATAGCCAAGGCGCGGCGATGACTTGGCAGAATCTCCACTGGTATAGCAATATAACAACGTCACTTCCAATCTCTGATATATACAACAATTCTCACTGTACAGGTGTTTAATGATAATCTACACATACGTATATATGCATACATCTAAGTGCAATCTTGCAAGCAACAGGCAATTGCAAAATTGAATAAAACGGATAATTACAATAATAGTAACAATATCACAGATAAAATAATAATAATACTAACATAATAATAATAATAATAATAATAATAATAATAATAATAATAATAATAATAATAATAATAATAATAATACAGATAAAATCATACAATAATAAAAATACAGATATCATCTTGTAACGGGATTTGAACCGTTACAACAGATAGGTCTTATGGCGACGATGGGACAGGAAAGGGCTAGGAGTGTGAGGGAAGCGGCCGTGGCCTTAATTAAGACATGACGGAAAATTAAGAAGTGCATTTCCTTGTTACTGTGGATACGACCGATGCAGAAATACCATTCTTTTTAAATTATGAACAATGTACAGGCAAAATTCTTACCATATATATACTAGCAATTACCCGCGGCTTCGCTCGCGTGGATTTCGTAATTTGATCAAAGTAATCGTTCGTCGGCATTGTACTAAGATATTATCTGAAAATTCCTAAAGTATAAAAACTCGCCTGGTGTGGCGCGAATTTCAACAAAGAAGTAAAGGTTGACAGTTTGCCAACTTGTTGTTGTTGTTGTTGTTGTTGTTGTTTGCGTTATCAATTCATAGACTGGTTTGATGCAGCCTTCCATATCACCCTATCCTGTGCAAAGCTTTCCATTTCTACATAACTACTACATCCTATATCAGCTGTAATCTGCTTGTCATATTCGTATCTTGGTCTACTCCTGCCGTTTTCACCGTCTACACTTCCCTCCAAAACTAAGTGAAGAAGTCCTGGGTATCTTAAGATGCGCCCTATCATTCTGACTCTTCTTATGGTCAATTTTCACCAAATGATTCTCCTCTCATCAATTCGAATCAGTACCTCCTCATATGCGATTCGATCTACCCATCTTCAGCATTCTTCTGTGACACAACTTTTCAAAAGCTTCTATTCTCTTTCTTTCTGAGCTAGTTATCGTCCATGTTTCACTTCCATACAATGCCACGCTCCAGACAAAAGTCCTCAGAAACGTCTTTCTAATTCCTTTCAATGGTCGAAGTGATCACATTTCTTCTCTTAAAAAGGTCTTCTTTCCTTGTGCTTGTCTGCATTTTACGTCCTTCTTGCTTCTGCCATCATTACTTATTTTACTACCCTAGTAACAATAGTCATCTACTTCCTTTAAGACTTCATTTCTAACCTAATATGCCCTGCATCACCAGACCTTATTCGACTGCACTCCATTACCCTTGTTTTGGATTTATTGGTTTTCACCCTGTACTTCTTCTCCAAGACTTTGTCCATCCCATTCAGCAATTTCTCTAGATCTTCTGCCGACTCAGATAGAATAACAATATCATCAGCAAATCAGATTTGTCATTTCCTCTCCTTGAATTCTGATTCATTTTCGAAATTCCTCTTTGATTTCCTTTATCGCCTGTTCTATGTAAACACTGGAAAGGAAAGGAGGAAAACAGCAGCCTTGCCCCACTCCTTTATTTTGACATGTTGATAAAATACTATAGAATACAACTTTCTCCAAAGAAATAATCAAACATACATTAAAATAAATAGATGTACAGCCTAATTATACAATAGGAAAGTCATTTAGTATTTGACTACACACTAACAAACTAAGAGACACTAGACAGTACTACACAGACACATTAAGTGAGAGTGATAGACTGACGATTGCGGGTGTTAAGATGCGGACACCGTAAATTGCGCACCACACACCAGTCTTGAGATTATGAAAATGCTTTTCGACCCACCGATGGGGATGTTCTGATGCATAATGGCGCGTGTTCTGCGAGTTCACATACGCTGACAGGCTGAACCAGGCCGCATCTGAAGAAATGACAAACTGAGGATCCAAAAGTCCTGACTCCGCTTCATTCAGATATTACCGGCTGAACTCAACACGCGGTGGTTCGTCTGAACGCTTTAACACATGCACAACGGTGAATTTTCAAGGATACATATATAGGCCCTTTTCTATAATGTTTCGACACGACGAGCTCTTAATTCCCACTTGCACAGATAAACGGTGTTGAGACTCATCGGACTTCGTTCCAGGCTTTCCTTCACTCAAGCAATGTTTTCTGGTGTTCGAACTCTTTTCCTATAGTTACGGATTTATTCGCTACAGCGCTCATTTTGCGCCAGTTTGCCACTAAGTTTTGCATTGCAGAATTTGCTGGAAGTTGTGTCAACACACTTCCAGTCTCATACTCTTGCGCGAACAGTTCCACACAGGTTTTCCACGAATCGTACTCCGTATAACACTCGACAATGAACACGCGCTGTTTTATCGTGAGCAGTATTTTCTGCTGCGTTCAACTGGTCGCGAACACATCTGCTCATCTCACTCAGTCACTCACACGTCATGACACAGCGAATCCCTGGTTAACTGCATGTTCCACCTACCCCCGGAGAGATAGGTGGTTTGTGAGGTATCGATGCCAGTGCACCCATGGAGCTCCTTTGTCGGTCTGTAATGAGTGTATTAGGTTTTGGTTTTTTATCATTTGAGTGATTTATTAATGTTATTGAAAAATTATGTGTAAGAGTAGTTTAGTGTTTTGTGTAAAGTATGTGCGTGTGTGTGTGTGTATAATCAGAATCGACGAACACTTGGGTTGGCTGACACAGTAATTTAATTGTTTATACGGAGTAGTTTGCCCTATATGGGGTTTAGCCATAGCTTAATGTTGCATTTAAGGATTTGCAACGCTGTACCGTTATGTATTAACGCTGACTTATTTTTAATAAGTATGTGCGGGTGGATTAAGTAAGGTTTTACAGCGTACTGGCAGCTATTATTAGTTATAGGTAGTCAAGAAGTGCTTCTCATAAGAAGAGGGGCGTGGTAACACAGAGGATGCAAGAACGGGCCTTACCTTGTGTGGTAATAGTCTGTATATATTCGGGAAATGCGGGAGATGCGCACGCGCAGACGTGACAGCAACCGACTGGTGATCGAATTCACGGTTTCCAGCATTTCCTGTGATGGGCACTTCTCCTGTTCATTAACATGGCCCGCGTTTGAGGCTAACGTTTTCATATAATATAAAATACTTTGTCAGTCTCATTATTTGGGAACGTATTTATCGTAATTATAAATATTTTATTCTTATTGCTTGTTTACAACAGAGACCAGTTGCTAATGACAGTTATATTACGTTGTAATGTATCAGTACGATATAAATTACGCTCACGATGGAGAGTAGATGTACGAAGGCAGTTTTTATTTTAACCTCCGGAGGGTCATAAATGAAAGACAAGTGTACGTATCCAAATGAATTTATTACCAAATGTTAGGTACAAATGTGGTTACTTTTCAACATAATCACCATGGAGGTTGAGGCATTTGTCATACCTGTGGACAAACTTTTCGATCCCCTCTGCACAGTATGTTGCGGCCAGTGCGTTCAGGTAGGCCCGAACGTTGGTTTGAAGATCTTCATCATCCTGGAACCACTGCCCTCCCAGCCACTTTATCAGTCCCGGGAAGAGGTGGAAGTCACTCGGCGCTAAATCGGGACTATACGGTGGGTGGTCAAAAACGTCCCACCGAAATTCCTCCTGCAGAAGTTGTTGGGTGACACGAGCACTGTGAGGGCGAAGATGTCTGTTGACCACAAAAGTCACCGGATGGCAGCAGCGTTGAGGGAGGACAGAGGTTCCAGGAGGAGGAAGATCTTCAAACCAACGTTCGGGCCTATTTGAACTCACTGGCGGCAACATACTGTGCAGAGGGGATCGAAAAGCTTGTCCACAGGTATGACAAATGCCTCAACCTCCATGGTGATTATGTTGAAAAGTAACCACATTTGTACCTAACATTTGGTAATAAATTCATTTGGATACGTACACTTGTCTTTCATTTATGACCCTCCGGAGGTTGAAAAAAAAACCCGCCCTCGTAAATTAAACGTTCTTGGTCGGCAAAACAGAAGTTGTCAGTATACGGAGGTATGGATTTGCTGTAGGTCGCACCGACACAGATAGGTCTCATGGCGACGATGTGATAGGAAAAGACTAGGAGTATGAAGGAAGAGGCCGTGGCCCTATTTAAGGTGTAGCTCCCCTCAGTCACTCACTCACACGTAATGACACAGCGACGTATTTTGGAGATGCGCACGCGCGGACATGTGACTACAACCGATTGGTGCATCGAAATCACGGTTTCCAGCATTTCCTGTGATGGGCACTTCTCCTGTTCATTAACAAGGGCAAACTCCGCGTCAGTCTTATAAATATTTTCCTCGTCATGTGTTATTTTGCCCATCCGGTACATGGACACAGCACGAGATGCCGGTGCGCTGGACACAGCTACCACGCACAAGGCGATAGAACTGAAGAAGTGAGTTACGCTCCGTACATAATGGATGTGATGAAGCAAGAACAGCGTGTGTACATCGAACTGGCTATTCGTACTGCAACACCCGCCATATTCACCGGACTTGGCTCCGTACGATTTTGACCTCATCCTCAAAGTGAAAGAGCCATTGCATGGGATATGGTTTGGGACACAAGAGGACACTGCCAACATTGTCACATATGAGAGTGCAAAATTCGCATGTGGTCAAGCGAATGGTATCGGACGTCTCCCGCATCACTGGCAACGTCTTGTGGACAATCTAGGTAAAGGTTATTGCACTCTCTTAGATTAAACATTATGCAGCACAAGGATTTCATGGTCGACAGTATCTTCGCTTTACAGTCGAGCCTGATAAACCTACTCAGCATTATTTATACTTTCCATAGTACCTCCCGTCTTCATATTTCCGTTTGGTAGATCCTGCATTCGCACGAAAAAATATAGTTTCCACGACACTCGTATTCTCAGAAGAAATATCTTGGAGTAGGGTTATGTTGATATGTATCTTTAAAAGAATTTAACAACAAGGCAAATATTGCTAATGAATTGTAGTATTTACAGTGCACATGCCATCAGTATGACTATTTAGCTCATGGCTCCAGCAACCAATCCGGTATAAGAATATGAAGAAATTAAACTAATCAACAGCGACAAAATTATCGACTTCGTATCAACACTTTGGTATTATCGAACCCACTTGTACTCGTTTAATATAAATTCATCAGAACGTCGCAATCATCTTTATAGTACCTTTGCTCTTATACCATGCTTCAGTTGTCTCCAATAAAATTGTTCATTTACGTAAATGTGTTATACGTATTTGTAGACCAGGGCCCAAAGAGTTTGAATGTAAAAATAAAACTGCCCTAAAAGGTTTTCTCTGTATAGGCTTATGAAAAAATGAAATGGCGTATGGTTTCTAGTGCCGGGAGTGTCTGAGGAAAAGTTCGGCTCGCCAGATGCAGGTCTTTTGATTTGACTCCCGTAGGCGACCTGCGCGTCGTGATGAGGATGAAATGATAATGAAGACGACACATGCATCCAGGCCTGCCAGTGAAATTAACCAATTATGGTTAAAATTCCCGACCTTGCCGGGAATCGAACTCGGGACCCCTGTGACCAAAGGACAGCACGCTAACCATTTAGGTATGGAGCCGGACATAGGTTTATGAATATTAAATATGAGAGTGCAAAATTCGCATGTGGTCAGGCGAATGGTATGTATGTTAATTATTTTATATTTATGCACTTTCAATATAATTATTTAATTTTGTAGCAATTCTCTACACAGCCAAAATAAACACAACTCGAGTTCGAGATAAACTACACACGTTATTTGATAAAAAAAATAATCTGCAGGTAATTACTAGGTTTTACAAAAATGGACAATATTTAATGAATGGTAATGCAAAACTAATTTGGTTATTAGGAAGTGTCGTCTAGCTGTTCTTTCGTTATGTAGCAAGAGTAACATAAATTCTATGGTCTCAGACGCCGTACTCCCTAATGTTTATGCAGAACTCATAGCATAACCGTTGTGCAGGATAAACTATACTAGTCACCCGCTTCCGTAAGTTTGCATTCTAACACATTAAACCAAACCAAACCCCATGGTACTACAGCCCTTGAAGGGCCTTGGCCTACCAAGCGACCGCTGCTCAGCCCGAAGGCCTGCAAACTACGAGGGGTCGTGTGGTCAGCACGGCCGTTATTCTTGGCTTTCTAGACCGGGGCCGCCATCTCACCGTCAGATAGCTCCTCAATTCTAATCACGTAGGCTGAGTGGACCTCGAACCAGCCCTCAGGTCCAGGTAAAAATCCCTGACCTGGCCGGGAATCGAACCCGGGGCATCCGGGTAAGAGACAGGCATTCTAACACATTAGTGCCTAAAAATCCGAGCTCTGCCCCAATTAATTTATGTTAAACATTCAAAATGTTGTGCAAACAGCACTTGCTGTTGCTGAACTATAAAAAATAGAATTATACTAAACTTGATGTAGTGAAAGTTGAACACACATTCCCCGTTAAACATAGGTTCACGCTGATAGTTTCCAAACATCCCATGACTGTTTCCAATTGAAGTAGCTTATTGACACAAATTATCCTCAAATTACCAACACAACGGCAGTTAGTATGGCCATATGTTGGTCGAAACCAGCTAAAGCACTGCTCCTTCAAACTAGTTCACGAAGCGTTTAGCTGTTACATTCTACAAAAAATATCAACGCTTTCTCCGAATTCGATTTTGTCTGTTCAGTAAACAGATGCATGCTTCAGAGTGCATAACTGTGCTGGAACAAAGCATCCTGTTATCACCGCGTGCTGGTGACCGTAATGATTCGGAAGGTGCGCAGGAGGCCTTGACCCAGTCTGTCAGCAGAGTGATGTAAGTTTCTTGGGCGTGGAGTTCCTTCCATGGCTTGTGCTTTTCGAGAAACTATATTAGAATAACACAGTTCCAACTATGGAGACATTCATCGAGAAAAACTGGCTGAAAGCTTAAAATTCCAAGTAACTTTACAATTTGTTTCACGTCGCACCGACAAAGATAGGTCTTATGGCGACGACGGAACAGGAAAGGGGTAGGAGTGAGAAGGAAGCAGCCGTGGCCTTAATTAAGGTAGAGTCCCAGCATTTACCTGGTGTGAAAATGGGAAACCACGGAAAACCATCTTCAGTGCTGCTGACAGTGGGGTTCGAACCCACTATCTCCCGGATGCAAGCTCACAGCTGCGCGCCCCTAACCGCAGGGCCAACTCGCCCGGTCAAGTAACTTTATATAGACATTTTAATCATTACTGGTGAGTTCATGCCATTAGCATTATTGCAGTCTCCGGTCCAGAAGAATTAATCAGAGGCGATTCAAATCCCCGACCCCGCCGGAAATCGAACCCAGGAACCTCTGAACCGAAGGCCTCAACGCTGACCATTCAGCCAATGAGTCGGACACATGAGTAATGAGAGTAATCTGCGATATAAATTATTTTATATTTTTTGCACAGTCCTTGTCCTGGCCGAGTTACTGAGTCTTAACACTAGAACAGTGCAACAGGTGCATATCGTATCTATGTTACCATCAAATCATCATCATCATCATCATCATCATCATCATTTATTGCTCTTTACAGATCTTTTAAGGCCCACAGTAGAAAACAAAGAAAGAACAGATAAACCGCAACCATTCATTCATACATAATATATACAACAGGTTACAAAAGCTGACGCAGGTGTCAACCACGCGATGGATGAAAAAGTTACAGCTACAGATACAAACTATTGCAGATGTTGATCCATCACTGTGTTGTCTTTCGCATCTTCTTCCGTGGCCGTCGCTCCAGCTATTCCAAAGCTGCGGTCATGCCTTATAGATCTACAATAGTGTAAATGAAGTAAAAGTTAAACGTTACGCGTCTGTACATAATCTCGAAGAAGTTTCGGACATTTATATGTTTTGACGTAATAATCACGAATGGAAAGGTGTTTAGGTTTGATGACTCTATTTTTCTGTCCACTTGGGATTCGAAATGCGGACCCCTTTCTAAGGCTATGTTACCTAACAAGCAGATTCCACAGAGTTAACGTTTGGGCCATCTCATGAAGAGTTGGTTCATTTTGCACTAATCTCATGATTTACAATCCAAATTAATTCCCCTCCATTTCATGCAATGAGAGGTGGTGGCAATTACTGCCTCAAGAGGAAGCTTGACTAATAAACTCGTAACAGAAGAGGAAAGGGAAAATGTCCAACCGCTCGAAGAGAGAAGGATTTGGCAAAAGGAAGGGAAGGGCCACGAAGGCCGCGAAAATGTGCAAATAAAAGATATGCTAAACTTCGCAACGAACAGACATAAATAGGAATGCACCTATTTTTATTTTATTTTTACACTTAATCAAAATGCAATAAGGATATCCTGGAGAAAATAAAATTGAGTGGTTTCCCGTTGCCTTCCTCAATGCAATTTTAGGCTAATCATCAGCCGCCCTTAACATAGGGAACAGTAGCCGTTGTAGAAATAATAATAATAATAATAATAATAATAATAATAATAATAATAATAATAATAATAATAATAATAATAATAAAGTAATCATATTGCAGTGAACTCAGTAGTGCAGTTGGTTAGGTGGTGGTAATGGTGATTCTTGTTTTAAGAGGAAGTACAACTAGGAACCATCCTCCATATAACATTAATCAGAGAGAGAGAAACGGAAGGGATCCGACACTTCGAAAAATGAATGTATCGGCGAAAGGAAAACAAGGGCCATAAAAGGCGGGAAAATGAAAGACTCGCTAGGCCTCGAATGCTGTAATACCGCCGTGGTCGGAAAAGAACAAGAGTTGACCAAGGGAGGTCGGATGGTATAGATGAAAGTGGGGAACCTGGCACAAGTAAGTGGAAGCAATGCCAGGATTCAGCTAAAGGCCCGTGGTCGCAAACCCACGCTCCCAAGTTGAGAGCCCCGGAGGCCCATTTTAGTCGCCTCTTGCGACAGGCAAGGATACAGTGAGTGTTCTTCTACCGCCCCCACCAACAGGGATATCCAGTTGGTTAGATTGTAAGTCGATGTTCTGCAGCTCCCATGACAGGAAGTTCGACCTCGGCTGAGGTCGGCTGCATCTAAGGGTGCTTGCATACGATAACTCCGTGTCGTTTGTTTCCGATACGATAAATTAGCCTTCTGTAAGAAAATTTCTGTCCCTTAAAACTTACAGCAATCGAAAGGATGATAAATAAACACTGATAAAGAACATAAATAGAAAAACGACGGAATATAACCACGCGAGTTTAAACCTGGCAGATGAAGTAGCATTTTAGGAAAATTCATTCGGCACTCTAGTGGAAGCATTGCCAGACTCAGCTATGGGTCCCGTTGTCATCAGCCCATTCTCGCAAGCTGAGAGCCCCAGAAGATTCAACCCTTTTAGTCATAGCTTATGACTTATGAGAGGTCGTGTTGGTGATACTCGTTTTAAGGGGATGTACAACTAGGTAACTATACCGACTTAATATTAATTAAAGGAGAAAATTGGAGGGTCCCGGCTTAGAAGAATAATGGTATCGGCAAAATAAAGGTAAAGGCTACGAAGGGAGTAAATTAAAGAGTCTCTTGGCCTCGCAAAACTAATACCGTAGGGGAAGGAACAGAACAAAATTTGATCAAGGGAGGTCGGATAGCAAAGATGAAAGTATGGAGACAGGCAAAACTAAGTAGAAGTAACGTGAACTCATCAAGGGCCTCGTGGTCACCAGTCTCCGCTCTTGGGGAATCACCTCTTCCGACAGTGAGGGTACAAGGTGTATATCGTTGTTGCGCCTAGAAAAGCCGCTCTGTGATAATGTATCACCTTAGAACTCTGACCAGAAAGGTTCTGCCATCTAAGGTTCAATATTGCATCAACTAGAGCAATAACGAAATGTCGTTTTAAGTTATACATGTGCTGCAGGTCAATATTTTTCCGCTCAACATTGTCACATAACGGAATTTTGAGGCGCAACGGTGGTATAGGCTATTTTATGTCCCCACCCACAGGAGTAAGTCTAGACTAGTGATATCGACATATAAACGATCTATCCACATATAAACGATCTCTTGACATTCTAAGTTCATACGATAAAATTAATTACTACTCAACATAATTATAGTCACCCAAAAGAGTTCTAATACTTCTGCCAACTAACAGACTAAAACGTAACGTTACAACTGACAAAGAGACAGTCTAAATGGCGTGAAATCGAAATTCCTACACTGGAAATCGAGGCCAGATAATAATAATAACAATAATAATATTAATAACAACACAGAAACCGCTGTGAAAGAGATCGACATCCTGAACGAGATGGCTGAAAAGGTCGGACTACGGCGCTCCTTCGAGTAAATAAAATACAGTACATGTCAAGCCAGAAAGACGCCCCAGACAAGATATCGAGAGAGAGAGAGAGAGAGAGCACAAATTTAAGTAGCCTACCTCGGAGAGATGATACGGGCCAAAGGGATAGAGAAAGCTCGGAAAAATAAAAATAAAAAGGTGCACAGAACATTCTAGAAGACTGAGAACATCTGCAATAAGACATACTTATCACGTAACAAGTAGAAATTACAACAGTTATGGGGATCTCGGGTTCGATTCCCGGCCGGTTCAGGGATTTTAACCTTCATTGGTTAATTCCGATGGCTCGGGGGCTGGGTGCATATGTCATCTTCACCATTAGAATTACTATTAATAATAATAATAATAATAATAATAATAATAATAATAATAATAATAATAATAATAATAATAATTCCTGCACAGGAAATTGAGGGCACAGAATATAATAATAAGAAGAAGAACACAGAAACCGCTGTGAAAGAGATCGACATAATAATAATAATAATAATAATAATAATAATAATAATAATAATACAGTTTATCTGAAACAGAACCTAGAACCTCCAGCTTGAAACACACCCGGAACACATGACGTACAGTGTTTCTAAAAGCAATTGCTTTACAAATGACATCCCACCGCTACACTTTTCAGTATCAACAAACAAGTACACAGTTAAACAGTTAATAAATCTGTAGGAGAGTGTGAGGGCGGGTTATGAGCGGAACGAGTTTGTCATGTTTCCACGATAGGTTCTAAAGATCATATTGCTAGGCCGCCCTTCCAACCAGATAATTCTCTCTCTCCGCCTATGCTTAGGAGTGAAGAAAACAGCGTAATATTTGCTACAGTAGGAAATAAAAATAGTACATGAACAAATAACTTAACACATCCAGTAAACTTATCAAAGTACAAGCTGCCTGACATAACTACGCTGAAGGAGACACATCAGTCAAAGATAAGGAACGAAGTGTATGTTCTACAAGCAAGGGAATACACGCCATACTGAGGGCTATCCTTTTCATCTTGTAATCGGATAGGAATGCATTTGCTAGAGGAAAAATAAAGTGTTTTTTTTTTTAAAAGAGACATATAACAATACAGTCGAACCTCGATATCTCGAACCTCCATTACTCGAATTTTCAGTATCTCGGAGTAACTTACATTTCCCGGCCGTTTGCCCTATTCTTCATGTGAATTTATTTCTCTATTACTTCTCAATTTCTCAAAGCAAACATTTCTTCCCTTGAAGCAAAAAATACACTGTAACTCGAATTTTGTGCAACATTAACTGTGCAATACGGCATTTGTGTTTTGTGAGGGATAGTTAACAAGTAAAGAAAGGGTTAACCCCGAAGTCGTGGATGACAAGCTCCATTCAAGAATCTCGGCTGCGTGGTATTGAAGAGAAGGTTCAACGTGAAGGGAAGAAAGGTTAACAGTAACAAACAGAAGAGACTAACGGATTTTTCCAAAGGTGTTAACGGAAGTATGCTTCTTATTTTACTACTGTATGTGCTGTATCATATCTTCTAAAAAAAATACTATAATAAGGGTTATTATAATAAACTGATGTCGTAAAATAGAGTTTGATTGTATATTTTTAAATACTGTTAAAAGTAATGTGTACCGAGCTCGATAGCTGCAGTCGCTTAAGTGCGGCCAGTATCCAGTATTCAGGAGATAGTAGGTTCGAACCCCACTGTCGGCACCCCTGAAAATGGTTTTCCGTGGTTTCCCATTTTCACACCAGGCAAATGCTGGGGCTGTACCTTAATTAAGGCCACGGCCGCTTCCTTCCCACTCTTAGCCCTTCCCTGTCCCATCGTCGCCATAAGACCTATCTGTGTCGGTGCGACGTAAAGCAACTAGAAAAAAAAATGTGTTCAGTATAAGCCGGTAGACACATATGATTCAATTATGTGCTATACATGCTCAAAAACGGTATTCTCTATACCACGAAATTTCGATAACTCGAAATAAAATTCGGCTCCCGAAGTGATTCGATATATCGAGGTTCCACTGTATAATAATCTTTTCTTAACTCTTATCACAGGTGAAAAATGACAGGACCCGATCCTTGGAAAATTTAGGATATAGGCAAAAGGAAATGAATGACCATGAAGGACGTCAGAATCAACGAGCCCCTACGCCTCGCAAAACAACTGTCGTTCAAGTCGAAAGAGAACTGACCAAGGGAGGTCCAAAAGGAAAGGAAAGGAAAGGAAAGGAAAGGAAAGGAAAGGAAAGGAAAGGAAAGGAAAGGAAAGGAAAGGAAAAACTGAGGTGCGGACCCAACTATCCTTCACGTAGAAAGAGAACTGACCAAGGGAGGTCCGAAAAGAAAGGAAATGAAAGAAAAGAAAAGGAAAACTGAGGTGCGGACCCCAGCAAAATTAAACGGAGGCAATGTCGCATTCAGCTTGGGGCACTGTGGTTGCTAATCTACGTTTCCAATTAAAGAATCCCTGGGGAAACATCAAATTAGTACACTCTAACGACCAACTACAGTCCTAATATTAAAAGAAGCGTTTTGACGGCTAGTGCCTACTGCCGTGCCATTGCGCGGTGTTGCCACATTCCTACAGTCGTTTCTTCTCTCTCTTGTGTTCGTTCAGACCGCTGTATTCTGTTGTAGCGTGCGACAAGATCTTATTGGGAAGTGAAAAGTTTGATAACTCCAAGCAACTCTAGGCGGGCAGCAGACACGTATCCATGACGAACGAAGTAGGTCCGTCCACGTTTCCATGGTAACCACACCCCTACACCCTTCTGTCTCTGCGCTAGCTGTCAGAACGCTTCTTTTAAATACTAGAACTATAGGGACGGTGTGGAAAAAAGGAAGATGTCCAGACCTTCAGATGAATGAAGATTTTGGCTGAGCGGACCTCGAACCACTCATCAGATATGGGTAAAATTGCTGCCCTGGCCGGGAATCGAACTCGGGTCCTACAGGTAAGAGCAACTAGAGCGCGGGGCCGGCTTTTAAATGACCTTATATCAACGTTAAATTCAACGAAATTCAAACAGAAATGTATTCAAGAAATGGTTAAGGAGCAAGATTGTTGAAAATCTGACGAGCAGGGTGATGCAAACCTTGCTGGACTAGCAGACGTCTTTCATCTCCTAAGCCACAGTGGGTGTGGGCAGACACCGCGGCGCCGACTCTAGACAGAACAGACAGTTCTTAAAGACACCCTACAAACAATTATAAAATTGCAAGAATGATAATTATAATCTTTTTCGTTTCAGAAGATAATCTCTAATAGTGTACTATACAACTGTTATACTACACCATAATTGCAGTTATTAATTCCGCCAGACGACTGTCGTCAGCTCAGAGAACTGGCTCGGTCCCAAAATGTACACACACAGACCATTGTTCCGGTTCCACCAGTGTGGTTAATAACACGCGGCAAGTAATAATAAGTAATAATGGTCCGTGAACAAGCTAATACAGCCCGTCACAGCAGCCCGTTAACGAGTACGGTAACTGGTTGCAATAAACAGAGAGATTCTTGACATTTTGTATTCGATGCTTCACCGTGCCGTGGAGCAGTACTCGATGATGTACTGAAGTTCTACATGACCGAAACTGCACTCCTCGCAGAGCGAAGTGATTCATTTAAACATGGATAAGTTTTTAGGTTGGGGTTTGATTTGAAATGAGCGTCATCAAATTCCCCGACACCCTTGTAACCATGGCAACCAGTGTTCGGCTATGTATACTGAATAGTGTCATCTTCTGACTGTGCGCTTTCTTCCTGTAACTAAGAGCTTGAGAAAATCTCGCATCAAATGAACCCCGTTCTGCTCCCTAGTCCGGAATTAAAACCATTGAAGTGACCGGAAAACAATCCCAGGGCCTTGGAATAAGAGACAGGCAAGCTATCTCTACATATACCCAGCAGAAACAATGAACACGAATTTCAAAGGTCAGATAGAGATACTCGATCTAAGAGAAAGAAAAATTTTGAGGAAGATCGTAGGACCAAAATTTCAGGAAAATAAGATAATACAAATCAAGAATGAAACACTCCACAAGAAATTTGAAAAACTCTCAGATACTATCCGGGGGAAAAAAAGATAAATATTTACGGTCTTCTCAGAATGAACTCTAATAGATTACGCAAACAAATCTTTGACTTCTTCCTTAACCGCAAAACAAAACTCAACTGGTTTAAAGAAACTGGAAAAGACCTAGTAAAATTAAAAATTACAGAAAATTCACTATTCGATCGAACAGTTAAAGTAATAACTAAAGACGAAAATATAAGGTTCCAAGACAAATCTACATCAAAAACCAAACCTATTATCTCAGAAGATGAGAGGAAACGAAGATCAGAAAAAATGAAGAAATACTGGGCTTAAGAAAAGAACAACACAGAGATAAATTATTGATTCAACATACCCCAAATAGGGTGAAACGAAAGAAGATAATAATAATAATAATAATAATAATAATAATAATAATAATAATAATAATAATAATAATAATAGATACAATGCAGAAGGGGCGTTTGATATTTTTTGGACATTTATAGCGAATGGATGACAACAGATTAACCCAACAGATTTTCAAATATCTTTGGAATAAGAAGTCAACAACAACCTGGATGCATGAAGTAAAGAAAGATTTGGAAAGAAACAACACAAGGGAAGAAAACAAATGAAATGAAGTGCCGGGAGTGTCCGAGGAGTCGAACCCGGGACACCTGTGACCAAACGCCAGCACGCTAACCATTTAGCCATGGAGCCTGACATAAGGGAAGAATGTGTTAACAATGGAAGGATTCCAACGTCGAGAGGGAAATAAAACAGGCTCAAATTGGTCCGAGGAGAGGAAAAGGTGAAACAGTGAGCAGATTAGGAGTATTGGAGGAAGACGAAGGAACAACAAAGGATGAAGCATTGACATTGTCTCGTGGTACCTAGAAGATCCTAACGGAGAAAGAACAACGAAAATAATAATATAACTTACGAGGTCTAAAATGTATTCCATTTTCTCACATTTCATTAATCTTAACAGTATTTTGTGGATTTACTCATTTTTCTTTCGATTTATCGGACCTCTTTACCTCCCCAGTGGGCAAAGTTAAATGATGTTTACCGAGCGAGTTGGCCGTGCGGTTAGGATCACGAAGCCGTGAGCTTGCATTAGGGAGACAGCGGGTTCGAACCCCATTGTCGGCAGCAGTGAAGATTGTTTTCCATGATTTCCTATTTTCACACCAGGCATATTCTGGGGCTGTACTTTAATTACGGCCACACTTACTTCCTTCCCACTCCTAGCTCTTTCCTATCCCATCGTCGCCATAAGACCTGCCTGTGTCGGTGCGACTTGCAACTTGTTAAAAAAAAAGGCTCTCTTCAACTTCTATAGAATGAACTTCACTATTAGCAATAAATGTCTTAGTCACATTATATCTTTTAAAATTGATAATGTATTATGTTTACTGACTTACAGTCCGGCTACATGGCTAAATAGTTAGCGTGCTGGTATTTGGTCACAGGGGTCCCGGGTTCGATTCCGGGCAGGGTCGGGAATTTTAACCTTAACTGGTTAAGTTCGCTGGCACGGGGACTGTGTCGTCTTCATCATCATTTCATCCTCATCACGACGCGCAGATCGCCTACGGGACGAAATTGTCCTCGGACACTCCCATCACTAAAAGACATACGCCATTTCATTACTGACTTATACACTGTAGTAATACCCTTTGCCTTTGGGAAATATGATGTATTTTCAATGTGATTTACGCCGCACCGACACAGATAGGTCTTATGACTATGGGATAGGAAAGGTCTAGGAGTGGGAAGGAAGCGGCCGTGGCCTCAAATAAGCTACAGCCCTTTAGTATTTACCTGATGTGAAAATGGGAAAGCACAGAAAACCATCTCAGGCCTGTCAACATCGGGACTCGAACCTACTATCTCCCTAATGCAAGTTTATAGCTACGTGACCAAATCACGCAGCCACTTGCTCGGAAATACATAAATGTATTATTATTATTCATTATTATTACTTTTCTGTTAATGAACGAGCTGATCAAGCGGTCATACACTTAGCATTCAGCAGGTGGGTAGGAACCCCACCTTCGCCTGCTCTGAAGGTGGTTTTCCCTGGTTTTACATTTTCACACCAGGAAAATATCGGAACTGTATCTTAGTTTACGGTGACTTATCTTGCCAGACCTAGTCTGTTCCAAGGAACGTCGAAAACCAACCTGTTTATGTATTATTAGACAGTAAACTTTCCTTTTACGAACAGACGTTCAATACGTCGTCCCACACATAAGGAAATATAGAAGATATCAGACCTAACAGATACTCAGAAATTAGAATTTACTTCAAATACTCGTTTGTTAAACATGTTGAGACCATCTTAAAACTTCACAAAATTTTTTTTTTAAAAATGCAACTGTTCTAAATGCCAGCCCCATGGTGTAGGGGTAGCGTGCCTGCCTCTTACCCGGAGGCCCCAGCCCCAGGTTCGATTCCCAGCCAGGTCAGGGATTTTTACCTGGACCTGAGGGTTGGTTCGAGGTCCACTCAGCCTACGTGATTAGAATTGAGGAGCTATCTGACGGTAAGATAGCGGCCCCGGTCTAGAAAGCCAAGAATAATGGCCGAGAGGATTCGTCGTGCTGACCACACGACACCTCGTAATCTGCAGGCCTTCGGGCTGAGCAGCGGTCGCTTGGTAGACCAAGGCCCTGCAAGGACTGTAGTGCCACGGAGGGTGGGGGGCTGTTCTAAACCCATGTTGAGTCAAAATAAAATTCCAACCCTAGGTAGCGCTGAAGATAGTGGTCGGTGTATTCCCATTTTCACACTATATCTGACATCTCACCGCTGAGTTCCGCGGTTCAAATCCCGGTCAATGCATGTGATATTTGTGCTCGACAAAGCGGAGCCGGGACAGGTTTTTCTCCGGGTACTACTGTTTTACCTGTCATCTTTCATTCAAGAAATACTCTCCAATGTTAATTCATTTCATTTAATCTAAATCAAATCCAACGGCACAACAGCCCCGAAGGGCCTTGGCCTACCAAGCGACCACTGCTCAACCCGAAGGTCTACAGATTACGCGGTGTCGTGTGGTCAGCACGACGAATCCTCTTGGCCGTTATTCTTGGCTTTCTAGACCGGGGATTTCATTTCATCTGTCAGTCATTAAACATTGCCCCAGAGGAGTGCGGTAGCCGGCACAATTTCTATCCTCGCCGCTGGAGTAGGGCTTCATTCATTCCATTCCAGATCCAGTCGAATGACTGGAAACAGGCTGTGGATTTTCATGTCAAAAGTTAGGGTTGTCTTTAGTATGGCCACGGCCACGGTCTTCCATGTACTAACCCTTTTTTATCCCATCTATGAGTTAATGTGACGTGACATAAACACAAGGCAATCAAAACGAAATCAATGTTCCAAAGATATCAGCGAACAGAACTACGGCAACCGTATTCAAATTGAGTTGTTGTAAGGGAAAGGATACAGACAAAGAGAACAGTATATAACAGATAGATCCTGGTTCGCAACATCGAATGAAGAGATATAATTTTTCGGTGAATACGGGCCTACTACAATAATTTCCGCCTTGTTAAACATCTATCGTGTTACGGGACTATCAATATAACACTGCAGATCACAAGGCATGTGACGGTACCACCCGTACAGAATCATTTTAACTGACTGAACCCAATTTTTAACAATGGCGTAGAAAGTTAAGTGCTGGTTAGGTACCTTGCAAATTACTGTTGTTGACCCTGAGCGTTCAGCCAAGCCTACTTTCTGCAGCCTACATTTGGAGACATTATGAAACAACTTGATTACAAATATCCGTTTAGTTCCATATTGATAGCTTCCAACCCAGGGGTGGTATTGCGTAAGCGACGAGTGAGTCCCACAATAATACCATCAGTGCCCACTGAGATTATCAGTTAGGTGGATTTCCGTACAAATTGGCAAGGATTGGTAATAACTAGAGGCAGTATAGGTTCCTTGATTTTCTGGACTCGTGGACTTATTTCACAAAGATATAGGTTGAGCGAATCGATGCTTATCTAAAACCGAGAGTACGTGAAAAATTTACGCTTTTTTTTTAGTAAATGAATTGTAGATATTCATTTCAATAGCAAGATTATAATCAGGGAACGGATTTATATTAACTGTAAGGTCATGCCAGTTCGATCTCTCTTTGGAAGGAGCCTTAATTCATCCCGTTGCAGATGTGATGAGTTCGAAATCTTACCTCATGTATTAAGGTTCTGTTGTAAGGGAGAGCCGATGAAAATCAATCGGCACAATACAGTTAGCATATGTTTATTTTTTCCCTATTTTACGACCGGATGCCTTTTCTGACGCCAACCCTATATCGAGGGATGTAATTATGTTTTTTTCTTGTTATTTGCTTTACGTCACACCGACACAGATATGTCTTATGGCGACGATGGGATATGAAAGGACTAGGAATGGGAAGGAAGCGGTCGTGGCCTTAATTAAGGTACAGCCCCAGCATTTGCCTGGTGTGAAAATGGAAACCACGGAAAACCATCTTCAGGACTGCCGATAGTGGAGTTCGAACCCACTATCTCCCGGATGCAAGATCACAGCCGCGGGGATGTAATTACTATTGCGTGTTTCTGTGTTGGTTGGTAGTGTAATGTGTTGTACGAATATGAAGAAGAAAGTGTTTGGACAAATACAAACACCCAGTCCCCGAGCTAGAAGAATTAAATTAGACGCGATTAAAATCCCCGACCCGGCCAGGAATCGATCCCAGGACACTCTAAACTGAAGGCTTCAACGCTGACATCAATGAGTCGGATTTAGCATGAATACTCCCATCCCCTAGTTCCGGATCGCCAGGCAGAGAGTAAGCATTTATTGCAATTCAATTTTTTTAATACATGCATGATTTTCTTGTTAAAATTAATTTCACTTCTTCTTCTTCTTCTTCTTCTTCTTCTTGTTCTTGTTTTGTATAGGCCGACTAAGGACCACGATATTCAACTATTGTGTTTGGGGGTGGGTTTTGATGTTCGCCCAGTAATTGCGCAACTCTGGCTGTGTTGTTCTTTTATTTGTCCAGACGGTACCTGTCTTCCTTCTTGGTGGTTTGTCCTGGAACCTCATTTGTTTAAGCATCCTCTCGAAAGATGTCCGGTCTTTCAAGTCACTTTCTGCTCTCCCCAGTTCCTGCAGATCTTTGTTTACTGCCATCAACCATGGTCACTTGCTTTCCTCTTTTGCCAGTAAACGCTTACGCAATACCACCCCTGGGATGGAAGTTATCAGTATGGAACTAAACGGATATCTGGTTGATCAATGTGGCATGATGCACCCTGTAGACATGACCATATAATGCTAAGCGTCTCTTCCTGATTTTTTCCCACATTTTTTGTAGAGCTCTTGGTTGGGTCACCTTTTATATTCATTCCCTTCCTCAACTGGTCCTAATTTCTTCCTCAATATTTTTCTCTCCTGGCTGTCGAGCTTGTACGTGAGTCCCTTCCTGTTGAATATTAAACATTCTGAAGCATGTAAGGCTTCAGAGCGGATGGCTGTTTGGTAGTGTTTCTGGAGAGACACTTTTTATTGTAGGTGTTCTTGGTCAGTTGGTATGCCAGTTCTACCTTATTAATTCGAGTTTATAATGTTACTCCTTCGGACAGATTAGGTTCCAGCCATTCTCCCAGGTACTTAAACCTGTTGGTTTTCTTCATTGTTTCCTGCTCCAAAAAGATTCTATGATGTCTGCGATGTATTGTGGTTTATGCTGCTTGTGTCTGAGTACACTGAGTTGTTTCACTGTTGTTTCTATTGAATTCGATATAGAAGTGCCAGGTCGTCAGCGAATGCCAAACAATCAATACTCAGTCCACTGCAATTACAATTACGTCTAATTACTATTTACACCCAATCTCTAAATTGTAGTGTTTAAAATGTTATTTATTTTTGTCCTAGATGTTAACAGTTGTAGCCTATGTAGTCTAGAACAAAATGTATCTTAGCCCTGTTAATTTATGTTAAAGGAAGTATGTATTTGTGTCACGAGCCTGCACATAGTTATCCTTAGCTTACAGTAGATATTATGAATAACTGAATGAATGAATGAATGAATGAATGAATGAATGAATGAATTGCATGATTTGTTTGGATTCATGCACGCATGAATGAATAAACATTTCTCGTCACGGATAGCCACCAACTGGGGAGAGAACATTCATTAGTGATTGAATGATTGAATGGACTGAATGATCTTAGCCTACTTCTATGGAATTTCACCAATTCGATTACGTATCTCTTTTCATTCGAGATTCGTTCTATCCAAGTGTCCTTTAGCATTCTTCTGTAATACCACATGTAAAAAGCTTGTAGTCTCTTTCTTTCTGAGCTAGTTAGTGTCCACGTTTCACTTCCATACATTGCCAAACACGTCTTTCTAATTCCTAAATCAGTGTTCGAAGTGAGCAAATTTATTTTCTTAAGAAAGGCGTCCCTTGCTTGGGTTAGTCTGCATGCTCTGTCCCCCCTACTTCTGCTATCAACCTTTAAACCGTCATTTCCTAATCTAATATTTCCTGCATCATCACAGTTCATTCGACTGCACTCCATTACTTTTGTTTTAGATGTACTAATTCCCATCTTGTACTCCTTCGTAATGGGAACATATTTAAGTGGTCTGTGAATTTGTATACTAATGCGTTAAAATTATTACATGTCATAATACTGGTGCCAACGGCCGTAGCCGTGTTGAACCAATAGGTGGTGTTGGTTGAACCACCGGATCCCGTGAGATCTCCGAAGTTGAGCAACATTGGGTGTGGTCAAGATTTGGATGGGTTGCCACGCGCTGTTTGTGGAGGTAAGAGAATGGAGGAGCGGAAAGGAAATGGCCACCATACCGTACGTAAACTCCGCCTCAGGCACACCTCTGCGGAGGTTCAGACCTGCCTTGGGGCAGAATACACCCTGATCTTACACTACTGGTAACGAAATATTTTGTAAATGTTGAGTGAATTTCTGAGTGACCCTGCTGTAATTATGTTACACAACACGTAAGAGAAAATGCATTTTTCGGAGATTTCGTACGAATTTATGTGCTACTGATTTTATTTATTACAACAGTCGAATGTGATTTGTAATTTCCATATATTTTTCGTTTTTTCAAATTATTTCTTCTATTCTCCATTCGTTATCATGAAGTTTCCTGTTTTAATATAACGTATTCTAATATTTTGTTTCTATATAATTGTCCAGTATTCTGTAACTTGCGGGTCCTGTGTGTTTAGCCAGCTGAGAGATTCCTTCCAAATCTTTTTTGGACCTCTTGTATCCAGCTCGTTGTTGACTTTTTCTCCCAAAGATACTTGAATATCTGTTTTGTCAATCTGTTATCATTAATTCTACACATATGTTCAAAAAATAGCAATCTCCTTTTTCTTACTGTTTCAGTTACATTTTCTATGTTCTGGTATATTTCCTTATAATTTATTATTTTCCACTGTTCTGTTGTTTTCATTGATCCTAAGGTTTTTTCATGATTCTTTTTCTATTACCTCCAGTTTATCTGAACTATAGTTCAAAACTAGATATACGTTTGCGTTAAAGACATTCTGGTTTACCGCCGTATTGTAGTGCCTCGTTTTAAGATGTTTAGATAAGCATTTCTTGTTTAAAAAAATATTTATGCTCGACGATGTCGAAATATAAATATTATTTGCTAGAAAACTGTATCGTAATGAGGCTTATTATACTTCAAGTTTCATTATGATACAGATTCTCCACCAATCAGAGTTCAGATATTCATTATGATACAGGTTCTCCACCAATCAGAGTTGTGATACAACTGTTTGACCAATTAGGTAAGGATAGCAAAATCAAACATGTCGGACACACATATTAACATCAATGCACCTTCTACTTCCAATATTGCACAACCACACGGCACAGTCCCCCAAAGTCACTTCACCAACTGTACAATAAACAATTAGTATTTGAAATAAAGCTAGGTTATGATAACCTTCTATCAAAGCTTTGAAAAATGACATTGTGAAGGTCTCTGATCCACTCACGGAAAATCAATAACCCAGCGCATGCGCTCTGCGCCCTGTTCAGTAAATTCAACTGTCAAGCGACATCTCGACAGAAATTTATGAATATTTAAAAAATGGAGTTATAATTATTGTCGAGCATTAACAATCGTATGCAACTCGCCTATAATGGTGGAAATTATAAAACTCGCTTCGCTTGTTTTATAGACGCACTCGTGTCTTAATTATTGCCATAATAGGCTTGTTGCATAATGTACTATTATGATGCCATACGCTATTTCCATCTTGTGTGACCTTTCCGCTATAGTAGACTTTTCTAAACCATTTTCTTGCGTTATTTCTCTCATGTATTTGAATTTCTTTACTTTATCTATTCGACCAATATGTGTTGTCAAAATTTTGGAGCGTTTTCAACTTTGTAATTAATCTGTTCTTTTCTACAGAGATTTTCAAACCTGTTTTGTTGGCTATTTCGTCCAAGAGCTGTTTCATCTGTCAGACTCTCTGAAAGTATAGCAAAAGCATCTGCAAATGCCAGGCAATTCATTTCAACACCTTTGTTTCTTCTCCCCAAAGTTAGTGGCAAAATTTTATGTTCTTTTAATTTTTCATTCCAGAATGGCAATATTTATTATTATTAAATATTAATAATAACAAAAACAACAAGAGTCCGTTCAAGATTATCCAAACACGGCGCTTCAATGCCCCTACAGCGGAACGTTGGCCGATTTTTGGGAAGCATAAGCTATCCCCACCACGTATTCACTCATGGGTGGGGCAAACTACACGGCTATAGCCATGTCGTACTTATTTAGCAACCTCTCCGACGTCTAGACAGAACTACCGTACCTACTT
Organism: Anabrus simplex; assembly: GCF_040414725.1. NCBI lineage: Eukaryota > Metazoa > Arthropoda > Insecta > Orthoptera > Tettigoniidae > Anabrus > Anabrus simplex. The sequence goes on from NC_090265.1 coordinate 851,142,906, forward strand.
AAAAAAAAAAAAAAAGAGAAAGTTCACACACACATGGATGCGGAATTTATCGCTTGTGTAGTGTAGTTTTCAAGGAGGTCTCCTCTTCTCAAGGCTGTGCGATCGAATCTTCGCACAATCAGTGATAGAAATTTATGAGTGTTTAAATAACCGATGTTGGTGATTATTGTACAACTAGAAGTACAACTAGATAATCATCCGCTGGTAACACAATCGGTGGAGAGCTGCGAATTTGCCAGCGAAAGCGAAGGTTCACGAAGGATATGAAAACTATACCTACCCGTAATATTAAAAGAAATGTTTTGACAGATAGGGCAGGAGGGAGGAGCATTACACGTGCCACTGCATGGTGCTGCCACATTAATGCATTCCTTTCTCCTCCTTCCCTTCGCTTTCGGCTCACTTGTTCGTTCGTTCATTCAGACCGCTGTGCTCCGTTGTACGTAATTCTGAAATGAGAGGTTTGGCAACTCCAAGCAACATGAGCCGGCCAGCAGGCTTATCTCCTTGGCAACAGCAGGGGGTCCATCCACGTTTCATGGCAAACATTCTCCCCAACCCAGGTAGTAAACGTATCTCCCTCTAAGAACTGTCAGAACACATTTTTCGGTATTACGACTATAAAGACTCCCACAGGCCTCACAGATGTTATTTCCTGTGAGTCAGAATAAAACAAAGTTGACCAGGGTAGGATAGATAAGAGCCCGGCGCAAGTTTCAGTTACTGTGTTGATGGAGAAAGTATGTCTTGTGAACCACTGTAAGCACACGGTGTCCACACATAAACTGACGGTGTTCAGTGCGGTTGTAATGATCGTAGGATTCTCAAATTTCGTAGATATGCTAACTAAGCAATACACTCGCGAAATATGGCACAAAAATTATCACCAGGCGAGTTGGCTGTGTGGTTAGGGGGCGCGCAGCTGTGAGCTTGCATCCGGGAGATAGTGAGTTCAAACCCCACTGTCGGCAGCCCTGACGATGGTTTTCCGTGGTTTCCCCATTTTCATAGCAGGCAAATGCTGGGGCTGTACCTTAATTAAGGCCACGGCCGCTTTCTTCCCACTCCCAGGCCTTTCCTATCCCATCGTCGCCATAATACCTATCTGTGTCGGTGCGACCATTCATAGAATGAGGATATCAGCGAAAGAGAAGAAAGGACCATGAAGGGTTTCAGATCGGGAAAGAACAAAAGTTGCTAAGATGCATACGATCTACAGAGCTCCAGATCTACCAGAATGAAAGATATACAGCGAAACGATGAGCGATCCCATCCTTCATACTGTGTGTTGTTATCGAGCCAAAGATCGATACCCATTCGGTTACTGGTGATCTGGCAAACTCGCTGGGATCTGTAAACGACAGCACAGTCGGTTGAAAGCATTATAGCACACTTAACTATAGCCTTTTTCTGATAGGTGGTTATGAGTCGCCCATAAGGTTCTGAATGATCTGCACGCCTTGCAGCACGGCAGGCCTATTCGCGTGTCATTGAGACGTCCCAATTCTTGCAATCGCTGATACTTCCTTCACAAGCGTGGCTGTAAATCACACCCTTTCCACTCTTGGGCTATCGCCCTCTTTGGGACGACCTTGTGTGAAAGGAAAGACTTCGCTTGGCGATTTGTATTGAAATGTCACTGCTCCGGGTCGGCACCTTGCTATTGGATAACACTGTGGCCGAAAATTATTCGAAGGATTTAGACAGACCTCCTTTGGACAAAGGTTTCATTGATTGTATTTTACTCTTCGTAATGCAGCTAGCAAGATGAGACAAACCGTAAAATTAATTACATCAGTAACTGAATGCACATTCTACAAGTAATAATGAATGTTTCTCCGTAATGGAAGTGAATTCTTCGAAGTTAGGGAGCCGTGGAAACGAAAACAGGAAAGTTAGTACTAACAGATCATTTTCCTCCTCCATTAAGAAAGCCGCTTCACAAAGATGTATGCAGATCTCGGAACGCCTGTAAATATGAGTGTGTCGATACTAGATTAACGTTTTTTCGATAAGCGGAAGAATGGCTTTATATTTCGTAACATTTTAACTGTTATTTCCTTGTATAAGCACTTATTTATATCGACGAAATTGGGGTCTTACAAATTGAAATGTATGTTTACCCGTATTTTTTCTGTACATTTTCGGGAACTTCAAAACTGAAGGGACATGGAGTAAGGCGTTTCTGCGGGGTTGGAGGACGGATGCACACGAGCTCACCTAGCACTTCGCGTATGCAATACGAATTTAGATTTTTCTATCACATTTACTATAATGGACTGGGCGTCACAGAGCAGAGCCACCAACATAATACAGTACGAGCCTCCACTGCTAAGTTGCAATCTAAAGCCCTGCTCATGAGTCTCGTCATCAACGTCGGGAAACAGGATAAAACTCGATGCACTACGGTTCTGAAATACATAAAGCATATTATACCAGCAGTTGAGGAGGTGAGAGACAAGCCACCTGGCAGTAGAACTAAATACAAAACAATACAGAGTGGGCAGTCTTATTATTACCATATTTCATGGCAATTTGTGGACATCGGATTAAAAAACAATATAGAACATTCTCAAAAGCATTCATCTTGCGTTTATTACACGACCACACCTGAATAAATTGGGACACTTGTTCCGCCTCTCATAGTCCAGTGGAATGCTTCCTTCACGCTATAGGAACTCCGGAACAATGGTACGATCGTAAAACTACACCCATTAATATAAACTGGAATGTATGAAGGATGTACATTTCGACTTAACCATCGCCGGTACTGATCAGGACAGGCAGGTATCACCTAACGATGGTCCCTTACTGTAACTCCCACATAGGAGTTGGAACACTTGCACGGAGCCCTTCACTTTGTGAGTCAGACGTAGGATGATGACATTTACACGGAGACTCTTTTTTCACATACTCCGTTATTAACACACTGCATTAATAGACACGTACAGTACTTCTCATAGCCTCGGCTGAGTGGCTCAGACGGTTAAGGCGCTGGCTTTCTGAGCTCAAGTTGGCAGGGTCGATCCTCGATCAGTCGGGTGTATGAAGGTGCTCACATACGTCAGCCCTGTGTCGATAGATTTACCGCCAAGTAAAAGTACTGCAGTGAGACAACATTTCGGCACCTCGGCGTCCCCGAAAACCGTAAAAGTAGTTAGTGGGACGTAAACGAATAACATTATTATTATTCCTTTACGTTTATGTTTATTGAAATATACGCGGTAATAAGTCAGTATAGTTTACAATGTACTGATGCCCGTTGTAAATCAACAAATGTTCCTCTTGGTGGTCTTGGCGAACTCCATAGCTGTAGAGCAATTATCACCAGTACACCATGGAACACTAGCTGTAGAAATGAACTCTAATGACTTCCGTCTATCTATCTATCTATCTATATATCTATCTACACGTATATATCGATGTACCCTGCTTCTGGATTCCAACCCCCCTTGGTCCTCCGTGCAAATGTCACTGTTTGACAAACCCATGCTAAGAAATTATCTGGAAGGTTTGGCGTTCTGTGCAAATGTCAACACATTCTATCTCCGTGCTAGAGTCACAACTTTTCCGTGCCGGACTGAGTGGCTCAGGCGGTTAAGGCGCTGGCCTTCTGACCCCAACATGGCAGGTTCGATCCTGGCTCAGTCCGGTGGTATTTGAAGGTGCTCAAATACGTCAGCCTCGTGTCGGTAGATTTACTGGCACGTAAAAAGAACCCCTGCGGGACTAAATTCCGGCAACTCGGCGTCTCAGAAAACCGTAAAAGAGTAGTTAGTGGGACGTAAAACAAATCACATTATTATTATTACTTTTCCGCATTACTACTTTCCAGGTGTCACCTAGCGATGGTCTCTTGTTGAATCTCCCGCATTACTACTGAAGCTGGCACATTCCAGTTGTTTTCTAAATCTGGCATCGTCAACCCAGAGCAAAATGCCTTCGGAGCCAGTCTGCTCAGTGCTTGGGAGGGATGGGAACACCTGAGTAAGGAACGGAGGGAAGTTCACGTGCCGAAGCTAGAGCTGTTTGAGTGACAGTACGATAGTTAAGTAGCCTAAGTATAAACGCACTTATTTTAATACTGATATTCCACAAAAGAGAACCCCCAGACTGCACAAACATAATGCAAATATGTCAAGCACGATCGGATATTTGTGCAAACAGCTGTTCTTAATGGTGGAGATTTGTAAATCTAGGCACAGAAGTAGACGCTATAAGACAGCCATTCTCAACCTTACCTATACATGAACGTATAAATAACTTCATTTTAATTTATCTCTTCAGGAACAAAATAGGTCTTTTTGGGACTAAAATCCGGTCTGCTGATAAGAACTGCGCTGCCGGGTGCGGCAGCTTGGCTGTCGGATCATGTCGGCTTGTGCTGCACGCTAATAGGATAAACCAGGACCACACGCACGGACGTTGACGGGAGTTGGGGGCCTGATTTCGTCTTGCACTTTCTCGTATGAATTGCAAATGAGAGAACCTACCATTCCTGTAGCTGTCTGCTCTGAAAGCCAAGCACTTACTGTTGATAACTGACATTTCATGAAACAGTTGCAAAGAAGATCAAACTGAGATCTAGGAGCGTTAAGATGAAGGTGGGTGATAAACTAAAGACGAGACCCGAGTAATCACTTAGAAATAACGCGATTACTGACTATAAAAACATATTTTACTAGTCAAATTTACGTAACAAAAGACGTTAGTCTTTCAAAATATTCTCCAGGACGTGCCATAAGACTGGAAGAAAGTCATCCCCATAAAATAAACCACGAGAACTCAAGAATAGTGAGATCGGGAACACATTATCCCATGGATACCTTTAGACTGATCTTCCCTCTTTTCAATGATTCCGCCAGTATTATTTGATTCTACCTCTGTATACCCTCCTGCCAACTCCTTCGAAGACTAAGAGCATTTAACCCCTTCCATTCCCTTCCACCAGTTTTTTAAAATGTTTTGTTTAGTTAAATTTGCATCGAATTCATTTATAGCTTCTTATACCTGCCACCAAACAACCACATGCCACTGATCATTCACTGTCACCGCCTCGGGGTGGTGGAATGCTCTCCCTTAGACATCAAGGATGCTGCATCAAAAAGTACATTTGAAACCTTTTACCAAAGGTCCCTCGTTAAGCGCTTCCAGCAAGGTACCTGTATGAGTGGATTGAGTGATTGTATGTGAAATTGATGTTATGAGATTATTTTATAATTAAATAAAATATTGGGTTAATACGATAATTCAAATTTTAGTTCTGTAACTTTCACCCTAATTCGAATAATTAGGCTCTTTTTCTGACTTAATGACTTTCTGACTTGACACTGTAAATGAACTATTTAATTTAATTTAAAAATCAACATTTACCCATTAGAAGTAAATATAGCTAGTAGTAATTATAGTATTTAATTTAGATCTAGTACTGCAAGAAAAAATTAATTAAATTTCATTTCATATGTTTATTAAGCTTACTGGTATTTTTATGTTTACATTTCTCTGAGTTGTAGTGAAGCTGGTATTTTTCAAACCTGTATTATGTAGGCGGATTCTTTTTTTTTCTTCTTTCTGTGTGTGTATTCATATATTTGTCTCAAACGTTAGTGTTATATGTAGTTCTTAGTATTTTAAGTTTGTCAGTTTCATAGTATTAATACGTAACAATATGAGTGGTTAAATGTAAGAAAGGGCCAGGAGTTCTCTAACTACGCCACAGATTATAAATGATTCATCTATCTACCTATCTATTCGTTATCTATACTATTAGCCAAAATGAGATAGTATCTGTTCGTTTATTCGGGACAGGCTCGAAAACTACTCGATCGACTGACCTGATATTTGGTAACGATACAGTTTGAAATCCCGAGTCACAGAAGGGATACTTTTCATTTTGATATATTTCACCATTTCGAACTAGTGGGGGATTTTACAGGGGTAAGTCCGAAATTTGGGCAATTATTGCCCAAGATCAACTAAAGTAACGGGTGAACGGTTAGCCCCATCGAAAAAAAGAACTCACCATGTGGTCTGAAATTAAATTCTCTACAAGAAATGTCATATGCATTGTTTTCGTAACTCTAACGGTTTTCGTGGAAATTCAGCTTGTTTGTATTTATGGCTGTGGTTGACTTAACTAATGAATGGACTAATTATTTCAGGTATGTTTGACTGGTCCTTTCGGTTTACACACACACACACACACACACACACACACACACACACACACACACACACACACACACACACACACACACACACACACACACACACACACACACACACACACACACACACACACACACACACACACACACACACACACACACACACACACACACACACACACACACACACACACACACACACACACACACACAGAGAGAGAGAGAGAGAGAGAGGCCTCAGTGGCTCAGACGGCTGCGCGTCGGCCTCTCACCGCTGGATACCGTGGTTCAAATCCCGGTCACTCCATGTGAAATTTGTGCTGGACAAAGCGGAGGCGGGACAGGTTTTTCTCCGGGTACTCCGGTTTTCCCTGTCATCTTTCATTCCAGCAACACTCTCCATTCTCATTTCATAGCATCTATCAGTCATTAATAATAAATCACTTTGGGAGTGGCGACCCCATCGTACTAATAGCCTATATCTGCTTCATTCATCACATCCCGGATCCGGCCAATGACTGGAAAACAGGTTGTAGGTTTTCATTTTCATATATTCACAGACGTTTAAAATCATCTCTATTTCTGAATTCGACAGATGGAAGCCCCTCAATGGATGTTGATCCCTATCCTCCTAACAAAGTTACGAAGCAGAACCGAGTTCGTCGAGGAATGAAGTGAAACAGGTGTAGAAGAAGTGGGATTGACGGGAGAGAACCAATCATTTTAAAGACAGCAGTGTTTGAAGCATGCGGTAGAGGTGGTGGTGATTACTGTTTTACGAGGAACTGCAACTTTTTACAATTTTGCTTTACGTCGCACTGACACAGATAGGTGTTATGGCGACGATACGATAGGAAGGTCTAGGAGTGGGAAGGAAGCGGCCGTGGCCTTAACTAAAGTACAGCCCCAGCAATTTCCTGGTGTGAAAATGGGAAACCACAGAAAACCATCTTTAGGACTGCCGACAGATGGGTTCGAATGCACTATCTCCGGGATGCAAGCCCACAGCTGCGCGCACACACGACCAACTCACCCGGTGAGAAAATGCTAATGGTGTTTATGAAGGCCCTCATTATGAAGGATTACACTTCCGGCATCTTTTATAAGGTAAGGTTTCATATAAGAGTGTATGCACGCTTAAAGCAGGGCGACCGCGCGCCACGTAACCTGGGCTGAGGCAACTGCCGTAACGCAGCAGAGTACGAACACCGTGCGTTCAGTCTGGGTTTATAAGCGAGACCCTGTATCAACGGCAAAGCTCAGGGCCTACAACGTAACAGTGAGGAACGAGGTACTGTACACGGCCGAGACGATGACACTGAATTTAGGAAGGCAGGGGGCAGAGCAACTGTAGAAAGAAGAGAGAAAGATACTGGGGCCAAAAAGAGGAGGTGAAAGATGGGAACGAAGATCAAAGGACGAACTGTACCGAAACATGAGGACGATCTCCGAAGAAATAAGACTCAAAAGAACAAGATTTGCTGGACAAGTGATCAGGATGGACGTGGAGAGAATGTCTAGAAGAGTACAGGAGACAACGGGTAGGACGAGAGGAAAGACGGGAACTAAGTGGGTTGTCGAACTCCGGAAGGACTGGACTAAGGTGGGGATCAAGGTGGAAGGGACAGAGAACTGGAGAAATGAATATACACCAACCAATATGCCAGAGCTTAACGACAGGGAGAGGAAAAGGATAGAGATGTAGCAATGGGTGAGACAAGAGTAGAGGATAATAAAAAATATCAGCTGAAGAACGGGAGACGAGAGAGAGGAAGAAGTTCTGGGAGGTGGAGGAGAAGAAGAAAACCCAGACCATGACAAAGCTTCCCGTGGTCCTACAGAGGCGGTAATGAAGGAAGAAGAAGAAGGACTGTACAGAGGTTTGTAATATGGAACCCAGGCGTTCGGCACCCCATCTAGTGATTATAAATTATATACCAACACCTATCCCAAGCTGCCAGCCAACATTATGATGGTGTTTTTTTTTCCAACAACGGGACTCGAACTAGCTAATCACGGTGTAAGACCATATAAACGATCGCGGCCACCAGGCCCGAGATAATGCAGTTCTTTTCTGGTACATGTCCAATGGAGGCGAGCTGTATGTACATATTTAACATCATACCAATGCTCCTGCCGATCTTTTATCAGGAATGGAACCCGGGCGCCCGAGGGTGGCAGCTAATAGCACTAAAGATTACACTAAAGAGGTGGACGGACAGGAAAGTTGAACGTGAGGAAATAACCCAAGTAGAAATTGTCAGACTCAGCTCGGGGACCCACGTTCGTAGCAAGTCATATGCCACAGCCGCCTCGGTGAAAATCCAGCGGTACTCGTCTATTATGCCCCTTCTTAAGTAAGGCATTGGACATAGAAACTGAGGGTAGAATCGTTATTCTTAGCATCAGCTCGCGATGTTTTCTGGGACTAGGGCAAGCTATCCCAAAATACTGGTTACTTCTAGTTTGTAGGTCATGTTGTAAGCGAAAGGTTTCCATAATACTTGCTCAATGTTTAAACTTCCTAACGAGGATTTAAGAGTTAGTTTTATTTTTAGCCCAGGCTATTAATAAACTGGTGAGAAAGCACGCGAGAGGCTGACGAACACAAACACTGTGACAGTGCACAGCAGTGCACGACCTTGGAGGAGACGTGTAGGCTTGGGTGCTCTGCTCCACTTCAGAATACGAACACATTCCCACTACAATGAATTGTGACGGCTCAGTGGACCATGGACCAACCAGACAATTATTTAATTACTCTACTATCTGAACTGTTAACATATACCGTCGTAATTCTGCGTTGTTCCCTCTGTTGGTCCCAACATCACAGATTCAAACCCCGCAGAGGTATACTCCCTGCCATTGTATGCTTGTACACCAACCTTACTCTTTCTCCCCTGTTGATACTGAAGGTAGTGATTTTCTAACTGCTGGGTTCGATTCAGTGTCGCTAACCATACAGTTTAGGGACCCTAATTGCCAATACGTCTTACAGTTACTGTTAATCTTGCAGGTTGGCGCTATATAGTCATGTTTTTATTTTTTGCGTGACTTGCGAGAATTACGTATTACCACTGCCGTATTATGAAAATCACTAGTGTTACATTTGCGAGTATAAGTAAAGCATATTTTCTTTTTCTGTAGGATTGAAAATCTGTTTGCGTAATCAGGTAAAGTAGCATTGTAGCATGTTCGAATAATGTATTTAATAACGTAGTTGGTGTGAAATGACGAACGCAGCATTTTATTAATAGTCTTATTTAATTCAGTTCGTATGTATAAGAAGCAAGAAAAAAACTGCATGAACTCCTCCGTAAAGGAAAGCATCGTTACTTCCTCTATAAAGAACAATTCAGATTTTGCTATTTGCTTTACGTCGCACCGACACAGATAGGTCTTATGGCGACAATGAGACAGAAAAGGCCTAGGAGTGGCCTTAATTAAGGCACAACCCCAACATTTGTGTGGTGTGAAAATCGGAAACCTTTTCACACCAGGCAAATGCTGGGGCTGTACCTTAATTAAGGCCACGGCCGCTTCCTTCCAACTCCTAGGTCTTTCCTATCCCATCGTCGCCATAAGACCTATCTGTGTCGGTGCGACGTAAAGCCCCTAGCAAAAAAAAAAATCGGAAACCACGGAAAACTATCTTCAGGGCTGTCGACAATGGGATTCGAACCCACTATCTCCCGAATACTGGACACTCGCCGCACTTAGACGACTGCAGCCATCAAGCTCGGTACATGATGTTTACACAGACCTTATGCAGTAACTGATAATAATTATATGTCGTCAATCGAAGAACCTTTTGATCACAGGAGGGCAAAAAGACTTGTACAGCAACTGTAGAGATATATCTCCCCAAGTACATCAGCACTGTATATGCTTATTAGCAGAAGTACCCGTTCTTCGTACGGGATATCAGAAACTGGCTTTAGTTACTCATACTATCGGTGTGACTGACTTCATTAGATATTTATATCACTGGTGTATTTATTAAATACGTAGAAATTATTTGTCATGTTTGGAATTATAGTGTATCTTCTTCTTCTTTTCTTCATGGGGGCCTCTAAATATTAGTTCCTAATTAGCGTCGACCTCTATGATCTTTTGCTGACATGTTTTTCCTTCAATACCACCTAGATATACCTGCTCCCTTCACAAAGCTGCAGGTTTAGTGTAAGTATACTTCCGCTAGATAGTACCACAAATATAAATATTATTGAATGTATTTGTTTGATCCGACATTTCGTAACTATTACAAATGATCAAGGAAATACGCGACGTATAAAAGAAACGACTATAATTATCGAGAATTGTAACTCTCTGGGCTTGTCACTCATGTCGCACATCATATAATGAATCAGTATAAATGTTGACAATTGGGTACAGTATGTAGGTTGTTTTCATGGTTACGATGATCGTAAAAGTGGAATATCGGCACTGATGTGGCACTAATAACTTCAGTGATACTACTACTCCATGAGTTGATAGAAAATAGTTTAAACTATAGGTAACAGACTCCGTAAAATGCTGAAACTTAAGGCAGTACGTAAAAACGGAGGCCCGTCGGCAACCGCTGGTCGCTGTACTACGGAGATCTCCGGGGCTATTATTTTTATACTTCACTCCCTTTCCATCCCCGCCCAAAGGAGTGCTATGAGCGTCTTACACAGCAGTTTATTTTTTCCAGATAGTAAGTCATATGTGTATCAATTTTGGTTGGCAGCTATGCCCAAACGTACTTGCTTAATCTCGCTGCTGTAGAATCCTGGAGCTGACGTCACCATGGTTACGGCCGTTCGTTTCTTTATCCGATTCCTAGAGCAGGTGTAGTGTGGTGCCAATATCTCCGTAACGGTTGGTTTTAGGGCCTTAAAACATGGTTTTCGGGCCCGTAGGCCTTATCGAGTTTTGTTCTTTGCGTCAAGGGGATTAAATTGAACTTTGTCTCGTCCTTATACGACAAATTCGATATTTTGCTTATATTAGCCTATTATTTTTATATTTCTCCCCCGTGCCCCCCCCCCCCACATCGAATTGTTTTGAAAATAAAATACAGCCCATGTTACTCACTGGCAATGTATCTTTCTATAGGTGAAGGAATTTTTTAAATAGGTTCAGTAGTTTTTGAGCCTATTCGTTACAAACAAACACATTTTTCCTCTTTATAATATTAAGTATAGATCACAGGATACCTCGCAGTGTCCCCCACACTATGCGACCTATATGTGAATGATCGTCCACCCGTCAAGGAGTAGATGTTCAACAGTACGCAGATGACATTGCCATTTACACATCTAGGAGGAAAAACGCCCATGACATCTCCACGCTGAAACAATGGATCTCATTCTGGGGAGGGGGGTATCCGAAACAAGGTGAAAATAAACTCTACCAAAATACAATTATTTTTACCAAACGTCGGCCTAAATTTGGTTATCTCACTATTAGTAATGACCCACTGTCTTGGTCTAAGAACATCAATTATTTAGGCTTAATAATGGATCGTGGTTTGTCCTGGAGACAGAATATAGAACAGGTCTTGCAGCGATCTGCGACACGGGTGGCAACCCTGAGGCCTCTGCTATATATTAAATGTGTCGCCACAAATATGAAGAGAAACATTTATTTAGCATGTGTCAGGCCCGTCCTGTTGTACGGCTGTGAGGCCTGGGGCTATATTCGTAAACCTCATCTCTCCAAATTACAAACGTATGATGACAAAAGCCCCCATACTGAAATATAAAAAGGATACGAACAGAACTTCGTATTCCGCTTATTAGTACTGAGGTAAACAAAACAGTGAAGATGACCAAATCTAGAATCCTCTTTAGTCTACCGTTCCAGGCATCATCATCATCATCATCATCATCAGTATCTGAAGACAATGCCTTGTTTATTCAACCAATGTTTTCTGCCGTCAGCTCCTCATTTCATTTCATAATAGGAATAATAATGAAGACTCTATGCCAAGTCTTGAAGGAAGGAATTTTTTCCTCCGTCGCCCTCGGCCTTTCTTCCCCGTGATTTTCCCTTCCAGCAGATTGGTAAGAAAGGTATTATATCGCAAGATGTGGCCAGTGCATTGGTAACTCTTCTTCCCTGTATCGTTAGTATCAGTTCTCTCCT